>NC_043707.1:71235349-71254894 GCF_006229205.1 Suricata suricatta
TGTATGGTGTAAGAAAGTGGTCTAGTTTCATTCTTCTGCATGTTGCTGTCCAGTTCTCCCAGCACCACCTGCTAAAGAGGCAGTCTTTTTTCCATCAGATACTCTTTCCTGCTTTGTCAAAAATTAATTGGCCATACATTTGTGGGCCCAGTTCTGGGTTCTCTATTCTATTCCATTGGTCTATGTGTCTGTTTTTGTGGCAATACCCTACTGTCTTGATGATGACAGCTTTGTAGTAGAGGTGAAAGTCTGGGAATGTGATGCCTCCCATTTTGTTTTCTTTCCTCAATATTATTTTGGCTTTTCGAGGTCTTTTGTGGTTCCATACGAATTTGAGGTTAGTTTGTTCCAGCTTTGAGAAGAATGTTGGTGCAATTTTGATGGGGATTGCACTGAATATGTAGATTGCTTTGGGTAGTAATGACATTTCCACAATGTTTATTCTCCTGATCCAGGAACAGGGAATGTTTTTCCATTTCTTGGTGTCTTCTTCAATCTCTTTCATAAGTTTTCTATAGTTTTCATCATATAGGTCTTTTACATCCTTGGTTAGGTTTACTGCTAGGTATTTTATAGTTTTTCATGCAATTGTGAATGGGATCAGTTTCTTGATTTCTCTTACCACTGTGTATAAGAATGCAACTGGTTTCTGTACACTGATTTTATACCCTGCAACTTTACTGAATTCATTGATTAGTTCTAGAAGGTTTTTGGTGGAGTCTGCCGAGTTTTCCATGTAGAGTATCGTGTCATCTGCGAAAAGTGAAAGTTTGACTTCTTTGCCAATTCTGATGCCTTTTATTTCCTTTTGTTGTCTGATTGAAATGCAAATGATTTCTGAATGTTGACTTTATACCTGCGACTTTGCTGAATTCATGTATTAGTTCTAGCAATTTTTTGGTGGAGTCTTTTGGGTTTTCTACATAGTGTATCATGTCATCTGCAAATAGTGAAAGTTTGGATTCTTCCTTGCTGATTTGGATGTCTTTTTCTTTTGTTTTCTGATTCCTGAGGCTAAGACTTCCAGTACTATGTTAAATAGTAATAGTGAGAGTGGGCATCCTTGTTTTGTTTCTGACTATAGGGGAAAGGCCCTTCATTTTTCTCCATTGGAGATGATATTCGCTATGGGTCTTTTGTATATGGCCTTTATAACATTGAGGTATGTTTCATCAATCCCTACTTTGTTGAGGGTTTTTTCAAGAATAGATGCTGTATTTTGTCAGATGGTTTTTCTGCATATATTGGGAGAATCATATAGTTCTTATCCTTTTGTTTTTTTTTCTTTTAACTTTTTAAAAAGTTTTTAATTCCAGCTAGTGACATACAGCGTTATATTAGTTTCAGATATATAATATATTAGTTTCAGGTATGTATTGGTTTCAATATATTAGTTTCAGGTATACAATATACTGATTCAACAGTTTTTTACATCACCAGGTACTCATCACAACAGGTGCACTTCTTAATCCACATCACCTATTTCAATCATCTCCCCACTCCTATCCCTTCTAGTAGCCATCATTTTGTTCTTTATAATTAAGAGTCTCTCTCTCTCTCTCTCTCTCTCTCTCTCTCTGTCTCTTCCTCCCTCCCTCTTTCTCTCTCTCTGGTTTCTTAAATTCCACATTTGAGTGAAATCATATGGCATTTATCTTTCTTTGACTGACTTATTTCACTTAGCACTGTACTCTAGCTTCATATGTGTGGTTACAAATGCTAAGACTTCATTTTTATGGCTGAATAATATTACATTTTATGCACGCACACACACACACACACACCCCACATCTTCTTTATTCAACTATTGATGGACACTGGGATGTTTCCATATCTTGGCTTTATAAATAATGCTGTAAACATAGAAGCATATGTATCCTTTCAAATTAGTGTTTACCCAGTAGTGTGATGGCTGGATCACAGGTTAGTTCTGTTTTTTTTTTTTCAAATGTAGTTTATTGTCAGGTTGGCTAACATACAGTGTGTACAGTGTGCTCTTGGCTTTGGGAGTAGGTCCGCATGATTCGTTGCTTATATACAACACCCAGTGCTCATCCCAACAAGTGCCCTCCTCCATTCTAATCACTGATTCTCCCCTCCCCCAACCCTGCCCCTCACCATCAACCCTCAGTTTGTTCTCTGTATTTAAGAATCTTTTTTGGTTTGCCTCCCTCTCTATTTGAAACCATTTTCCCCTTCCCTTCCCCCATGGCCTTCTGTTAGGTATCTCAAATTCTACATATGAATGAAAACATTGTTATTTGTCTTTCTCTGACTGACTTATTTCATGTAGCATAATACACTCCAGTTCCATCCACGTTATTGCAAATGGCAAGATTTCATTCTTTTTCATTCCCAAGTAGTATTTCATTGTGTATATAAACAACATCTTTATCCCTTTATCAGCTGCTGAACATATGGGCTTTTCCCATAATTTGGCTCTTACCAGAAGTGCTGCTGTAATTATTGGGGTATATGATACCGCTATGAATCAGCACTCCTGTATCCTTTGGATAAATTTCTAGTAATGCTATTGCTGGGTAATTCTATTTTTAATTTTTGATGAGCCTCCACACTTTTTCATAGTGGCTGCACCAGTTTGCAACCAATAGCACAAGAGGGTTCCTGTTTTTCCTCATCCTTACCAACATCTGTTGTTTCCTGAGTTGTTAATTTTAGCCACTCTGACCTGTGTGAGGTGATATCTCAGTGTGGTTTTGATTTGTATTTTCTTGATGATGAGTGATATTGAGCATTCATGTATCTGTTGGCCATTTCAATGTCTTTTTTGGAAAAGCATCTATTCATGTCTTCTTCCCATTTCTTCACTAGATTATTTGTTTTTCACCTGTTGAGTTTGGTAAGTGTCTTTATAGATTTTGGATATTAACCCTTTATCTGATATGTCATTTGCAAATATCTTCTCTCATTCTATCAGTTGCCTTTTAGTTTTATTGATTGTTTCCTTCTCTGTGCAGAAGCTTTTTATATTGATGAGGTCCCAATAGTTCATTTTTGCTTCTATTTCCCTTGTCTTTGGAGATGTATTGAGTGAGAAGTTGCTGCAGCTGAGGTCAAAGAGGATGTTACCTGTTTTCTCCTCTAGGGTTTTGATAGTTTCCTGCCTCATATTTAAATCTTTCATTCATTTTGAGTTCATTTTTGTGTATGGTCTAAGAAAGTAGTCCAGTTTCATTTTTCTGCATGTTGCTGACCAGTTCTCCCAGCACCCTTTGATAATGAGACTGTCTTTTCTTCTATTAGATAATCTTTCCTGCCTTGTGAAAGATTAGTTGGCCATACATTTGTGGGGCCAATTGTGGATTCTCTATTCTGTTCCATTGGTCTATGTGTCTGCTTTTGTGCCAATACCATACTGTCTTGATGATTATAGCTTTGTAGTAGAGGCTAAAGTTTGGGAATGTGATGTCTCCTGCTTTGGTTTTCTTTTTCAGGTTTGCTTAGGCTATTTTGGGTCTTTTCTAGTTACATCCAAATTTTAGGATTGTTCTAGTTCTGAGAAGAATGCCAGTGCAATTTTGATAGGGATTTCATTGAATGTGTAGATTGCTTAGGGTAGTATTGACATTTTAATAATATTTGTTCTTCCAGTCCATTAGCAAGGAATGTTTTCCCATTTCTTTGTGTCTTCCTCAGTTTCCTTCATAAGTTTTCTATAGTTTTTAGCATACAGATCTTTTATGTCTTTGGTTACATTTATTCCTAGGTATTTTATGGTTCTTGGTGCCATTGTAAATGATATCAATTTCTTGATTTCTCTTTCTGTTGCTTCATATTGGTGTATAGAAATGCAACTGATTTCTGTACTTTGATTTTATATCCTGCGATTTTGCTGAATTCATGTAGTAGTTCTAGCACCTTTTTGATAGAGTCTTTCCAGCTTTCCATGTAGACTATCATGTCATCTGTGAAAAGTGAAAATTTGACTTCTTCTTTGCCAATTTGGATGACTTTTAATTCATTTTGTTGTCTGATTGTTCCAACTTCCAACACTATGTTAAACAGCAGTGGTGAGAGTAGATATCCCAGTTGTGTTCCTCATCTCAGGAGAAAGCTCTCAATTTTTCCCCATTGAGGATGATATTAGCTGTGGGCTTTCCATATATGGTTTTTATGGTGTTATGTTCCTTCTATCCTTTCTTGAGGGTTTTTTTTTTATTATTAGGAAAAGCTTTTTTAAGCTGTATTTTGTCAAATGCTTTTTCTGCATTTATTGACAGGATCATATGGTTATTTTCCTTCCTCTCACTAATGTGATATATCACGTTGATTGTTTTGCAAATAATGAACTAGCCTTACATTTGATCATGGTGAATAATTCTTTTGATATTCTGTTGAATTTGATTTGCTAGCATATTATTGAGAATATTTGTATCCATGTTCATCAGGGATATGGGCCTATAATTCTCCTTTTTAGTGGGGTTTCTGTCTGTTTTGGGAATCAAGGTAATGCTGGCTTCATAGAATTGAATCTGGAAGCTTTCCTTCCATTTCTATTTTTGGAATAGCTTGAGAAGGATAGATATGATCTCTGCTTTAAATGTCTGGTAGAATTCCCCTGGGAAGCCATCTGGCCCAGGACACTTATTTGTTGGGAGATTTTTGATCATGATTCAATTTCTTCATTGGTTATGGGTCTGTTCAACTTTTCTATTTCTTTCTGTTTGAGTTTTGGTAGTGTGTAGTCTCTAGGAACTTGTTTACTTCTTCCAGACTGTCCAGTTTGTTGGCATGTAATTTTTCATAGTATTTTCTAATAAATTTTTGTATTTTTGTGGTGTTGGTTGTGATTTCTCCTCTTTCCTTTGTGATTTTATCTATTTGGGTTCTCTCTCTTTTCTGTTTCAGAAGTCTGGCTAGGGGTTTATCAATTTTGTTCATTTTTTTTCCGAAAAAACCAGCTTTTAGATTCATTGATTTGTTTTCTTGGATTTTATATTGTTTTTTTCTGCTCTAATCTTGATTATTTCTCTTTTTCGGCTGGCTTTAGGGTTTCTTTGCTGTTCTGCTTCTAGTTCCTTTAGGTGTGTGGTTAGCTTTGTATTTGGGGTTTTTCTTGTTATTTAAAAAATTTTTTTTGATGTTTATTTTTGAGGAAGAGAGAGAGAGAGAGACAGAGTACAAGCTGGGGACGGGCAGAGAGGGAGGCAGACAGTGAATCTGAAGCAGGGTCCAGGCTCCGAGCTGTCAGCACAGAGCCTGATGTGGGGCTCGAACCCATGAATCGCAAGATCATGGCCTGAACCGAAGTCAGATGCTCAACTGACTGAGCCACCCAGGTGCCCCAGGGGTTTTTCTTGTTTCTTGAGGTAGGCCTGGATTGCAGTGTATTTTCCTCTTAGGACTGCCTTGCTGCATCCCAAAGGGTTTGGACTGCTGTGTTTTCGTGTTCTTTTACTTCCATATATTTTAAAATTTCTTCTTTAATTGCCTGGTTGACCCATTCATTCTTTAGTAAGAGTTCTTTAACTCCACACATTTGGAGGCTCTCCAAATTTTTTTCTTGTGGTTGATTTCAAGTTTCATAGCATTGTAATCTGAAAATATGTATGGTACGATCTCAATTCTTTTATATTTATTGAGGGCTATTTTGTGACCCACTATGTGATATATCTTGAAGAATGTTCCATATGCACTCAACAAGAATGTGTATTCTGCTGCTTTTGTATAAAAAGTTCTGAATATATCTGTCAAGTCCATTTGGTCCAGTGCATCATTCAAGGCCATTGTGCCTTTATTGATTTTTGCTTAGGTGATCTGTCCATTAATGTAAGTTGAGTATTAAAGTCCCCTGCAATTACAATTTTCTTATCGATAAGAGTGTTTTATATTTGTGATTAGTTGATTTAAATATTTGGTAAATTCCAAGTTGGGGATATAAACATTTTTGATTTTTAGCATTCTTGATGCAATTATGATATAATGCCCTTCTTCATCTCTCATAACAGCCTTTAGTTCAAAGTCTAGTTTCTCTAATGCAAGTATGGCTACTCCAGCATTCTTTTGACTTCTGGTAGCTCTCCTTCCCTTCACTTTCAATCTAAAGGCATCCTCAGGTCTAAAAATGAGTTTCTCAGGGCGCCTGGGTGGCTCAGTCAGTTAAGCATCCGGCCTTGGCTCAGGTCATGATTTCACTGTTTGTCGGTTCGAGGCCCACATCGGGCTCTGTGCCGACAGTTCAGAGCCCAGAGCTGGCTTCGGATTCCGTATCTCTCTCTCTCTCTCTCTCTCTCTGCCATTCCCCTGATCACACTCTGTCTCTCAACAATAAATGAGTTTCTTGTAGACAGCATATAGATGGATTTTTTTTAATCCATTCTGATACCCTATGTCTTTTGATTGGGGCATTTATTCTATTTGCATTCAGAGTTGTTAATGAAAGATATGGATTTGGTGTTACTGTGTTATCTGTACGTTTCTGTCTCTGGTCTTCTGTAGTCTTTGCAGCATTCCACTCACAGACTTCCCCTTAAGATCTCTTGTAGGGCTGGTCACTAAACTCTTTCAGTTTTTGTTTGTTTAGGAAAGCATTTCTCTCTCTTTCTATTCTGAGTGACTAGCTTGCTGGATAAAGGATTCTTGGCTGCATATTTTTCCTATTCATCATATTGAACATTTCCTGCCACTCCCTTCCAGCCTGCCAAGTTTCAGTAGACAGGTATGCTACTACCATTATGTGTCTACCCTTGTAGGTTAAGGCTCATTTGTCCCTACCTGCTTTCAGAATTCTCTCTTTTCTTTGTATTTGCCAGTTTCACCATGATAATGCTGTGGAGAGGACCTATTCTTATTGAATTTTAAGGGAGTTTTCTGTGCCTCCTGGATTTGGATTTCTGCTTCCTTACTCAGATTAGGGAAGTTCTCAGCTATAATTTGTTCAAGTCAATCCTCTTCCCCTTTCTCTCTCTCTTCTTTTTCTGGAACTCCTATGCTATGGATATTATTACATTTCATTGAGTCACTTAATTCTCTAATTCTCCCCTCATGGTATAGTGTTTTCTTATCTCTCTATTTCTTGGCTCCACCATTTTCCATAATTTTAACTTCTGTTTCACTTATTCTCCCCTCCTTTCCTCCGTCCTTGTTGTCAATACATCTAACTTATTTTGTATCTCATTTACAACATTTCTTAATTTGTCATGATTATCTCTTAGTTCCCTGATCTCTAAGTGATAGGTTCTCTGCTACCTTTTATACTTTTTTTCAAGCCCAGCTACTAATCTTATGACTATTATTCTAAATTCTTGATTGGATATATTGTTTATAACTGTTTTGAGCAATTCTCTAGCTACCATTTCTTCCTGGAATTTCTTTTGAGGAAAATTCTTATGTTTCATCATTTTGGCTAGTTTTGTGTCCTTTATGTGTTTTAGTAGCTTGTTATGTGTCCTGCAAGCACTACTATATTAAGAAGGGTCATTCACTCTCCAGGGGTTGGCCCTTCAGGAGATATTTTTGGAGTGTGTTGTGTGTTCCCTGTTGTTGTGACTCTGGTTGCTCTATCTCCCTAGTTGTAGTGCTGGTTTGGATCTTTCACCAGGTATGCTTTGATTTGTTCATTGAGATAACCCTGGAAGAAATTTAAAAAGGGGGAAGTTGGTGGAAGATGGCTTATTCCATACAAAGAAATGACAGGGACAGGGAAAAAGAAAAGAAAAAAATGACTAGGTAGAGAATGAGAGAAACTATATGGCTTAATCCAGAGAGAAAGGAAAATAAAGAAAGAGATACAGAAGAGATATAAAAAGAATGGTTTAAAAATATCTATGGCCCACCAAGTTGTCCCCGTGGGCCCCTGGAGATGTTTCTCTCACTCTGTAGCCCAGATTCCTGGAATTCCAAGTCTTCTGGTTTCAGTACTGCTGTGTTTGAGGGACAAAGGGACTTCAGGTTCCCCTACTCTTCCACCACTTTGACTCCTCCTCTATCCTTTCTTTTATTAATGTGGTGTGTCATGTTGATTGATTTGCAAATATTGAACTAGCCTTGTATCCTAGGAATAAATCCCACTTGATCTTGGTGAATAATTCCTTTAATGTGCTGTTGGATTCGATTGGCTAGTATCTTGTTGGGAATTTTCACATCCATGTTCATCAGGAATGTTGGTCTATAATTCTCTTTTTTTAGTGGGGTCTTTGGTGTTGGAACCAAAGTGATGCTGGCCTGTAGAATGAATTTGGAAGTTTTTCTTCCATTGCTGTTTTTGAAGCAGTTTGAGAGGAATAGGCATTAACTGTTCCTTAAACGTGTGATAATTTACATCTGGCCTTGGACTTTTGTTTGTAGAGATTTTTGATTCTGTTTCAATTTCCTTGCTTACTATGGGTATATTAAAATGTTCTAATCCCGTTTCAGTTTGCGTAGTTTTAATGTTTCTAGAAATTTATCCTTTTCTTCCAGATTGCCCACTTTGTTGGTGTATAATTTTTCATAATATTTCATAATTGTTTGTATTTCTGAGGTGTTGTTTATGATTTCTCCCCCTTCATTTGTGACTTTTATTTATTTGGGTCCTTTCTCTTTTCTTTTCAATAAGTCTGGCTGGGGGGGGGTTATCAGTTTTATTAATTCTTTCAAGGAACCAACTCTTAGTTTTGTTGATCTGTTGTGTTTTCAGTTTTGGTATCCATATCATTTACTTCACTGCTGGCATTTCGATTTCCCTTCTGCTGTTTTTGGGATTTATTTGCTGTTCCTTTCCTAGCTCCTTTAGGTGTAAGGTTAGACTGTGTATTTAAAACCTTTCTTGCTCCTTGAGGTTGGGCCTGTATTGCAATATACTTCCCTCTGAGACGGCCTTTGCTGAATCCCAAAGGTTTTGAACTGTTGTGTTTTCATTTTCATTGGCTTTCATGTATTTTAAATTTTCTTCTTTAATTTCCTGGTTAACCCATTAATTCTTCAGTAGGACGTTCTTTAACCTCCATGTATTTGTGGTCTTTACAAACTTTTCTTATGGTTGACTTGAAGTTTCATAACATTGTGATCTCAAAATATGCATGGGATGGTCTCAATCTTTTTGTACTTGTTGAGGGCCGATTTGTGACCCAGTATGTGATCTATTCTGGAGAATATTCCATGTGCACTTGAAATGAGTGTGTATTCTGTCGCTTTAGGGTGGAATGTTCTGAAAATATTGTTAAATCCATTCGGTGCAGTGTGTCACTCAGAGCCACTGTTTTCTTGTTGGTTTTCTGCCGAGGTCATCTGTCAAGTGAGAGCTCTTAAGCGGGGTGTTAAACTCCCCGACTATTATTGTATTGTTAGCAGTGAGCTTCTCTATGTTTGTGATTAATGGACTTCTATACTTGGATCTTCCAAGTTGGGGGGGGGCATAAATATTTACAATTGTTGGATCTTTTTGATGGCTTGATCCCTTAATTATGATAAAATTCCCTTCTTCATCTCTTGTTACGGTCTTCGGTTTAAAACCTACTTCATCTGGTATAAGTATGGCTACTCTGGCTTTCTCTTAGTGTCCCATAGCATGGTAGATGGTTCATCATCTCTTCACTTTCAATCTGCCAGTATCTTTAGGTCTACAATGAGTCCGCTGTAAGCAGTATATATAGAAGGGTCTTGTTTTTGTTTGTTCATTTGTTTGTTTGTTTTATCTATTGTGATACCTTCTCTTTTTTGATTGGAGCTTTTAGTCCATTTACATTCAGGGTGGTTATGGAAAGATATGAGTTTAGTATTCATATACTAAATTGTGTAGTTGGTGTTTCTGGAGATGCTCTCTACTCCTTTCTAGTCTTTGTTGCTTTTTGTCTTTTTTCCCCCTCTACTCAAAGAGTCCTCCTTAATATTTCTTGCAGGCCTGGTTTAGTGGTCACAAACTCCTTTAGTTTTGTTTCTCTGGGAAACTCTTTGTTTCTCTTTCTATTCTCCATAACAGCCTTGCTGGATAAAGTATTCATGGCTACATATTATTCTTATTCAGCACTTTGAATATATTCTGCCATTTCCTTGTGGCCTGCCAAGATCCTGTGGACGGATTTGTTGCAAACCTGATCTGTCTTCCCTTGTAGTTTAAGGACTTTTCTCCCTTTCTGCTTGTTTATTTTGTGAATTTGACTATGATATGACTTGGCAATGGTAGGCTTTTTTTGAATTTAATGGGAGTTCTCTGTGCTTCTTGGATTTTGATGTTTGTGTCCTTCCCCAGATTAGGGAAGTTTTCAGCTATAATTTGCTCAGATAAACCTTCAGCCCCCCCCCCCATCCCGCCTTTTTTTTTGTCTCTTCATCTTCTGGTGCTCTTTTGATATGAATATTAGTCCCTTTAATAAGTCACAGAGTTATCTCTGTCTGCCTATTACCATTGTTTCCCTCTTCAGCTTACTATTTTTCATAAATTTATTTTCTGCATCACTAATTGGTTCCTCTGTTTTATCCATCCTCACTGTTGTGGCATGCGTTTGATTTTGCATCTTGGCCATAGCATTTTTAATTTTGACCTGACTAGATGTAAGTCTTATCTCTGCAGTAACTAATTCTCTAGAGTCTTGTATGCTTTTTTCAAGCCCAGCTAGATTCCTTATAATTGTTTTAAATTCTAGTTTATACATCTTACTTATATCTATATTGATTAAATCCCTGTCTGTGATTTCCTCCTGTTTTTTCTTTTGGAGTGAATTCCTCTGTCTTGTCATTTTGTAGGGAAAAAAATAATATTAATAAAATAAAATTTTAATAATTTAAAAAGGAGCACCTGGGGGACTCAGTAGGTTAGTCATCTGATTTTGGCTCAGGCATTACCTCACAGTTTGTGAGTTCGAACCCTGTGTCAGATTTTGTGCTGACAGCTCAGAGGCTGTAGCCTACTTTGGATTCTGTGTCTCCCTCACTCTCTCTTCCCTTCCCCTGCTCATACTCTGTCTCTTTTTCTCTCAAGAATAATATAAAACATTAAAAAATAATAATTTAAAAAAATAATGAATTTGGACCTTTGGTGAGTTGTGATCTGCATGGTAAGAGAAGCATGACAGACAAAAAAAAGAAAAGAATAAAAATTAAATTAAATTAAATTAAAAATGTACTCTTTTTGTATCCAAAAAAACCCAAAAACAAACAGAAACCAACAAATGAATGAAACCCAAAGGAAGCTGGATTCTGTTTCCCTTAGACTGAAGCTTTGTAGCACTCTATAATCCATAGACTTAGTGTGTGGAAGGACTTTGGTGTTGGTCTTCTGAGGGAGGAGTTGGCTGCTCTGATTCTTAGACAGACTTGCCCCAGTGGAGATATGCCTGGAGGGTGCAGGGGGCGGAGCTTGGTGTAAAGGTTCCATTCTTCACTTGGTGGCATTGCTTACCTCACTGAGGTCAATCAGTACTTGTGGGCTAGGAGTGAAAATAGCTTCACCTTACTCTGTATCTCTGGAGCAGGAAGTTCATGCCCTCATTGACATGCAATCACCCTGCCTGTGTCTTTGACTTCAGTCAGATCCCTGGTTTCACCCTGTGACCCAGCTGTCGGCCTGCCAGGTGGCACCTCCCTCCTGGGTTTTATCTCAGGCGTGACTGTGTTTCAAAACCCCACACGTCAGAGAACCCCACGGCTCAGGTTATGCTGATCTCTGGTGGGGCTCTCACTGCACTGTTGTTGGTGCCAGCTTGTCCTAGGAAAGGTAATACAACTGTGCTGCAACAGGTGCTGACTCTGAAACTTCAGACTCTGCACTCGGTTGTTTATTAAAAAAAAAAAAGTGGTAGAGGTGCCTGGGTGGCTTAGTCAGTTAAGCATCTGACTCTTGATTTTGGCTCAGGTCATGATCTTATGGTTGTGAAATCAAGCCCAGTGTCGGGATCTGCGCTGAGCATTGACCCTGCTTAACGTTTTCTCTCTCTCTTGCTTAAAAAAAAATCTCTCTCCCCTCCTCTTCCCCTTGTCTGATGTGTACTCTTGATCTCTTTTTTTCCCTCAAAAAAGCAAAAACAAAAACAAAAAGAAACAAAAACAAAAAACCTGGCACTATTAAAACCCTCTCCTTTCCCCCCGTCAGTGGTAACAGGTTTCTTATGCAGTCTGCTGCACGTGGCTCATATCACATTTATGAGCCATTAGACATGATATTGTTAAGATGGCCATTTTCCCATAATTGATTTATAAGCATTTGAGAAAACCCCAGTCAAAACCCCAGCAATATTTTTTTGGTAGAAAGTGAGAAGACGGTTATAAAATTTACATGTACTTATATGGAAATTCCAAGATACTAGAATAATAAAAATTTTTTTTTCTGGAAAAGAAGAACAAACTTAGAAGAGAACTTACATCATCTTATTTAAAGATTTATTATAAAACCACAGTACATTTAAAATTGTGACACTGATAAAAGAAATTGAAGAAGACACAAATAAATGAAAAGATATTTCATACACATGGATTGGAAGTTAAAATATTCATACTACCCAAAGCAATTAAATGTAATCCCTATCAAAATTCTAATGTCATTTTCCAAAGAAATAGAAAAACAGTCTTAAAATTTGTATGGAACCAGAAAAGACTGTGAGTAGCCAAAGCAATCTTGAAAAGTATCAAATCGGGAGATAGTGCACATCCTGACTTAAAACTAGAGCATAGAGTTATGATTATCAAAATGATATTGGATATTGGATGAAAACAGACACATAGATCAAAGAAACAGAAGAGGGAGCCCATCAATGAACTCATGCATACATGTTCAATTAATGTATGTCAAAGGAAGAAATACAGTGGTGTTGGGAAAACTGGGCAGCCACTTGCACAAGAATATAACTGGACCCCTGTTTTACACCATACACAAATATCCACCAAAATGGATTAAACACATGAAACCATAAAACTAGAAGAAACCATAGGCAGTAAGCTCTTTGACATTCAGTTTCACAATGTTTTGGATTTGATGCAAAAGCAAAGGCAATAAAGGCAAAAATAAATGAGTAGGACTACATCAAACTAAAAAGCCTCTACACACCAAAAGCAACCATCAACAAAATAGAAAGACAACCTCTAGAATGTGGGAAATATTTTCAATTCATATATCTGAGAAGGGGTTAAAATCCAAAATTTATGAACTTACGCAGCTTACTAGCAAAAAGACAAACAGTCCTATTAAAAAATCGGCAGAGGGGTACACCACAGTGGCTCAAGCAGTTAAACATCTGACTCTTGATCTCAGCTCAGGTCTTGATCACAGGGGCCTGTCATGGGATTCATGCTTGGCATGAAGCCTACTCAAAAAAAAAAAAAAATGGGAAAGAAACCGAACAGACATTTTTTCAAAGAAGATATACAAATGGCCAAGAGGTACATGACAAGGTGCTCAACACTGCTAATCATCAGGGCAATTCAAATCAAAACCACAATGAGATATCACCTTACACCTGGTAGAATTGTTATCATCAAAAAGACAAAAGATAACAAGTGTTGACAATGATGTTAAGAAAAAGGAACACTTGTGCACTGTTGGTGGGAATGTAGATTGGTACAGCAACTATGGAAAACATGATAGAGGTCCCTGAAAAATTTATAATACAACTACTCTATGATCCAGCAATCTACTTCTAGATATATATCCAAAGGAAACAAAAGCAGGATCTTGAAGAGATATCTGCACCATCATGTTCACTGCAGAATTGCAGCATTCATAAGAGCCAAGATATGGAAATAATCTGTGTGTCTATCAAAGATCAATGGATAAAGAAGATGTGGGATATTTATACAACAAAATATTCAGTTATGAGAAATAAGGAAATCCTGCTATTTGAAACAACACAGATGGACTTTGAAGATATTACACTAAATGAAATAAGCCAGACAAATTCTGCATGGTATCAATTGTATGTGGGATCTTATTTGTTTTTAAGTCAAAGTCATAGAAAATAATGGCAGAAAAGTGGTTGCCAGAGACTGGGGGATGGGGAAAACATAGATAGGTTGGTAAAAGGTTACAAACTTTCAGCTTTAAAATGGGTCTGGGGGTCTGATGTATACATTGGCAATGATAGTTGATAACACCATATTGTATAATTGAAATTTGCTCTGTAAATAAAACTTAAATATTCTCATACACACACAAAATAAATATGTGATAAGATGAATGTGTTAGTTAACTAGATGGAGGAAATCCTTTCACAATGTGCCTGTATATTAAACCATCATGAAGTATACTTTTAAATATCTTCAATTTTATTTGTCAATTATATCTCAACAAAGTTGAGGGGAAATAAGTTGATCCCTAATCCATTAAAAATAGATAAGTAAAAACTTATTCTTCCATTTATTTTGTTAAGAAATATTTAGCAAATATATCTGAAGTACCTGATATGTGCTTAATTAATAGAGATATAACTGAAAAAGACAGGCACACTCATGAAATCTAATGGAAAAGAGAGCACTGAATACACCATTTTAGTGTATAAACTGATTTATGTACTTCTATCAGGGAGAACTAACCTACTCTAAGCAAGTCTCTCTGAGAAAGAAACTTTTAGCTAAAACTTAAGAGGTGAATAGAAAATAGTGTCTCAAGCAAAGAAAACAGCATGTGCTAAAAGTTTGGCAGGAGAGCCTCAGGCACTTGAGAAACAGAAAGACTAGTCTGATCAGAGTGGGAGATGAAGCTAAAGAATGAAGTAAATGGGTTTTAATGCGCAGAGGCCTTTCTAATCTCACTAAGGATTTTGGCCTTTATCATAAGGTAATTAGGAATCACACAATCAGAACTTGTTTACAAAAGCTCACTATTGTGGGTCATATGTATAATTAAAAATAAAAGGGAAGATATAGTAAAGGTAGTAGATCAACCACTTGTAAAGATAGTACAAAGGTTAAAGAACAGATGTAGTAAAAATCAATTACATTTACAATAATTAGTCAAGAACAAACAAAATAAAAATATATAAAATATGATATCATATACATAAAATATGGAGAAGTAAAAATATAGTGCTTTTAGAATGTTTCAAATTTAAGTAACCTTCAACTTAATATAGATTGCTATATACATAGGATGTTATATATGAACCTCATGGTAACCTCCAACTAAAAACATAATAGATACACAAAAAATAAAGAGAAAGGAATTCAAGCATAACACAGAAGTTGTCAACTGACAAGAGAAGAGACCAAGAGAAGAAGAAAAGGAACAGAGAACTACAAACACAATCAGAAAACAGTCAACAGAATGGTAATAAGTATATACCTATCCATAATTTCTTTAAATATAAATGGACTAAATTCTCCAATCAAAAGACAGGATAATTGAGTGGATTAAAAAAACAAGAGTCAATATATGCTACCTACAGAAGACTCACTTCAGATCTAAAAAACACATAGAGACTAAATACACATAGAGACTAAATATAAAGGAATATCAAAAAGATATTCCACACAAATGGAAACAATAAAAAAGCTGGGATTAGCAATACTTATATCAGAACAGTCTTTAAAACAAAGACTGTAGGGGCACCTGAGTGACTTAGTTGGTTAAGCATTCAACTCTTGATTTTGGCTCAGATCATGATCTCACAATTCATTTGAGAGAAAGATAATTATTAAGAATATACCCTGGGGTAAAGAAATCACTGTAGTTAGACTATCTCAGAGATAAAAAGGAATGAAGATGGCCAAGAATGTGAATAAATATAAACAAGCACTGGTTATTTGTAAACAAAAATAAAGTCTTGTGGTTTTAAGCACGTGGAATTAGGATACATGAAAATGATAATATAAATGGGGAGGGGGATTGAAATTCAAGTTTTCTAAGTCTTTAATTGGAACAAAAGATGATTTAATTAACTTTAGAGCTTGTTAAGACAAACATGCATGATCAAATTTCTAGAACAAATATAAATAGAGCATATAACTTCCAAACTGCTAGAGGAGAAAAAAAAAGGCAAGGGAATGGCTGATAGTCTTGAGCCCAGCCAGTTAGCTTAACTGGTTAAGTAAGACCCACCTCAAGAAAGACTGCTTCTGTGAGTTTTATTTGTATATAGAACAGTTGACTTACCTAGAGAACATTTTGTTTTATGGCTGGACAATTTGGGTGTTAATCTAAGGTAAAATTTCTGTTAAGCTGGTATAATTAAATTATTATTTGAGTAGATAGAAGAAAAAATAATGTGTTACTTCCAGCACAAATGTATCACTACTACTTCAAAAAGTACTCAGACCACATGACCTCCCAAGTGAGGTCTCTTTACAGACCAAGAGCTATCCTGATTCTTAGACCTACTGTATAGGATATACTTATGGTATCGGGAATGTCAATTAAATATCCTAAATAGTAATACTTTCTATTTCAATAGCATTTGGATATGTATACACAAATAGTACTTACATGATCTCATTCAATTTCCATGGAAACTCTTAGAGGCAGATGTTAATTTATGTTATAAATGATGGAATAGAGGCTATACAAGTTGAAATAATTTGTACAAAGTAAACCAGTAGCATATATATAGACTCCAAACACTATTCTTCTGGCTCCTATGAAACATTTTAAAACATTCCCAAGTTGCCACTTAACTAAATTTCTCCAGAAGTTTAATCATAATGACTTATAAAATATTTAATTTTCAAGGTGCTTATTTTCCTATACCATAAATTGTCTTCCTAACCCATCATACCTATGATATTTTACTGTATGTGTTTACATGTGTGTGTATATACATTTCAAACTACCAAAATGAGTTCATTTCAGAAAAGTAGCAAATATTGATTCTTGATAACTATGAAGAAGTGATTCAGTAGTACAATATGTATATCCTTCCCTTGGTTTTCTTCTTCTTTCAGATTTTTTAATCTGCTCTTCATTTCATCTATAAACATATCTGAATATATAACAATAACAACAAAAATTGTTTTTTGGCTGTTAACATATAAAATGCAAGCCACGTATGGCATCTTAGAAGCTGTTTACTGTTTATTAATAGTCTTTTGAGTATTTCAATGAAAAGAAAGTACAAAACTCAAATATTTATTAATTGGTAATTAAATTTTAAGTGATACTAGTTTTATTAAATTTTAGAAATAAGTATTTTTAAACATCCACTAATTTACAAATCATATCACAAATCAAATGAATGAAATTGATTCTCTGCTTAATGAATATCATTGGTGTATCTTCTATTTTGAATGGATCTTTTAGCCTTGCACAATTTTTTAATATCATCCATTGGTAATTTGAAAAATACTGGTTTACTAATTATGTAGAACTTACAAATGTTGATATATTTTGTTTTACAACATCAAAAACTCACATTAATTAATACCACGACCAACTTTATCAGATAAGTCTTTAAGTATTAAGAAGTATCAAGCTTGCAATAATGAAAGTTTTCCAAAATACTAATTTTTGAAACCTCAAATTTTATCATTGGCAACAAATACTGTTGGTTGTATTCCTCCTCATTGAAATTTTTGAAAAAAATGTGCAAAATATCTAAGCCAAAAAGACATAGTTTGTCAGCAGTTTTTTTTTTTTTGAGTTAAAAAGGTGCTTGTGAAACTGCATTTACTTGCACATAAAACTCTTGTGAAAAGTGATTTTGTCAGTTTTATCCTAAACAAAAGTAACTTGAAGATTGTTTTTCACCTGAAAAATAAAAATTTGTACTTGAAAATCTCTTCTAAAAGTGACTTCAGTTTTCCCCCATTTTTTAATTATTAATTTTTTAAAACTTACATCCAAGTTAGTTAACATATAGTGCAATAATGATTTCAGGAGTAGAATTCAGTGATTCATCACCTACAGATAACACCAAGTGCTCACCCAACAAGTGTCCTCCTTAATGCCCCTTGTCCAATTAGGCCATCTCCCATCCCAAACTCCTCTAGCAACCCTCAGTTTGTTCTCTGTATTTAAGGATGTTTTTGGTTTGTCCCTCTCCCTGTTTTTATATTATTTTTGCTTCCCTCCCCTTATGTTCATCTGTTTTGTTTCTTAAATTCCACATATGAGTGGTCATATGATATTTGTCTTTCTCTGACTAATTTCACTTAGCATAATACCCTTTAGTTCCATTCATGATATTGCAAATGGCAAGATTTCATCCTTTTGGATCACCAAGTAATTTTTCATTGTATGTAGATATAGATGTGTGTGTGTATATGTGTATAAACATTTGGGCTCTTTCCATAATTTGGCTATTGTTGATAGTGCTGCTATGAACATTGGGGTGCATGTGCCCCTTTGAAACAGCACTCCTATATCCTTTAGATAAATACCTAGTAGTGCAGTTGCTGGATTGTAGGGTAGTTCTATTTTTAATTTTTTGAGGAACCTCCCTACTGTTCTCCAGAGTGGCTGCACCAGTTTGCATTCCCACAAACAGGGCAAAGGTGATCCTCTTTCTCTGCATCCTTGCCAACATCTGTTGTTGCCTGAGTTGTTAGTTTTAGCCATTCTGACAGGTGTGAGGTGGTATCTCATTGTGGTTTTGATTTGTATTTCCCTGATCATGAGTGATGTTGAGCATCATTTGAATGTTAGCCATTTGGATATCTTCTTTGGAAAAGTGTCTGTTCATGTCATTTGCCCATTTCTTCACTGGATTATTTGTTTTTTGGATGTTGAGTTTGATAAGTTCTTTATAAATTTTGGATACTAACCCTTTATGCTGTATGTCATTTACAAATATATTCTCCTATTCCGTTGGTTGTCTTTTAGTTTTGTGGATTGTTTTCTTTGCTCTGCAGAAGCTTTTAATCTTGATGATGTCCCATTGTTCAAATTTACTTTTGTTTCCCTCGCCTCTGGAAATGTGTCAAATAAGTTGCTGTGGCCAAGGTAAAAGAATTTTTTGTCTGCTTTCTCCACTAGGATTTTGATGGGTTCCTTTTTTACATTTAGGTCTTTCATCCATTTTGAGTTTATTTTCCTATATCTTGTAAGAAAGTGGTCCAGGTTTATTCTTCTGCATATTGCTGTCCAATTTTTCCAAAACCATTTGCTGAGAGACTCTCTTTATTCCATTTGATATGCTTTCCTGCTCTGTCAATGATTAGTTGGCCATGCATTTGTGGGTCCGTTTCTGGGTTCTTTATGTATCTGTTTTTGTGCCAGTACCATATTGTTGTGCTGATTACAGCTTCGTAATACAGCTTAAAGTCTGGAATTGTGATGCCTCCAGCTTTGGTTTTCTTTTTCAAGATTGCTAGGGCTATTTGGGGTCTTTTCTGGTTCCATACAAATTTTAGGATTGTATGTTCAAGCACTGTGAATAATGCTGGTGTTATTTGGATAGGGATTTTTAAAAAATAGTTTATTGTCAAATTGGTTTCCATAACACCCAGTGCTCTTCCCCACAAGTGCCCTCCTCCAACACCACCACCTCTTTTCCCCCTTCCTCTCCCACTTCAACCCTCGGTTCATTTTCAGCATTCAATAGTCTCTCAAGTTTTACCTCCCTCTCTCTCCCCAACTCTCTTTCCCCCTTCCCCTCCCCATGGTCCTCCATTAGGTTTCTCCTGTTCTCCTGTTAGACCTATGAGTGCAAACATATGGTATATGTCCTTCTCTGCCTGACTTATTTC
>NC_043707.1:71254994-71280329 GCF_006229205.1 Suricata suricatta
TTATAATGTTTAGATAAGTTCCTTCTATTCCGACTTTCTCAAGGGTTTTTATTAAGAAAGGGTGCTGTATTTTTCAAATGCTTTTTCTGCATCTATCGATAGGATCATATGGTTTTTATCTTTTCTTTTGTTAATGTGATGTATCGTACTGATGTATTTGCAAAAAATATGGAACACTTCATGAATTTGCATGTCATCCTTGCGCAGGGGCCATGCCAATCTTCTCTGTATCATTCCAATTTTAGTATATGTGCTGCCGAAGCGAGCACTTGGATAGGGATTGCATTGAATATGTAGATTGCTTTGGAAGTAACTTCAGCTTCTGCTTAAACTTGTATAACATTTAAGTGGGCTCTGACATAATCTTTTAATTGCAACCCAAGAAAGTTCTTCACAAGATATTTAAGTCATACATTTCAGAATTTAAGAAGCCTCTTTTTAAGTAAATATGTTCTCATTGAAGCCCATTTTCTCTCCCTTTTAAAATGTAAAATGTAATGATCATAGACATTAAAAACTTCATCTTTTATTTTGCTGGATAGAATCCTGTGTCTATATTTGTTATTCTATAAATAAAGCTAGATTTTTAAAGACAAATTTAAAAAGCAATAATACTATTTATATCACATTTTCTCTTTTCTTGGCCCTAGAAAATATTTTAATAGTTTAACTCCCTGAAATTGCACATACTTCCTTTTCACAGACCTATGCTCTAAAGCCTTCTTCATTTTTTATTTATCCTACCAGTTAGCTTCCTTTACCTATGTTTACTGAGACCTCAGTTCTTTTTCTTCCATAGTCCTCTATTAGATCTTATTTTTCAGTGGAATTCCGTTCTGGAAGCTATGGTCACAAATTGTTTGTATTGTCCTTTGGATGAGCTTGATTTAGAGGAATGAAAATGACACGTTTTGAAACCAGAATGCTTTCTAACACATATTTGTTTTTCTATTTTCCACATGAAAATTTGAAAGGTAAAATTTGATTATAGAATGTATTTCTTATATGTGCAAACAAAGCATTTCTATTTATATAGATAAGATCTAAACCAGTCTCCGGAATTAATGTCAGATGCAGAGCAGAATTTGAAAATGACGCTGTTCCATTTTAAAAATGTTAATGAATTAGTTATTAAGAGAGTGTGAATCAAAACCACAAGATTCTACTAACCCATTAAAACCTCTCAATAAAATTGAAAATTTTATTAAATAAATACAAATTATCAAAATAGAATCAGTCATAGGAAACTCAAAGAGACCAAGGATTAACTTTTGTTCAACTAATAAACAAGGAAAAGATAACTATACTTGTAAAAGTAAGTTAGTGACATATATTTTTGTCACACTGACAAAAATTTTAAAAGGAGAATCTATTTTTGGTGTATGTTTAGAAGTCAAATAACTGCCTTGATAAAAAAAAGTTGCTAATACTGTCATGTAAATAAATTGCCAGTGTCAATTTAAAAACTCTGAAAAAAGTTTTTGTCTCTGAAAATGCTCTCTTAGTAATTCTTCCTGACAAACTAAAGATATAAATTAAGATTTTATTCTAAGAATGTTCTAAAAGAGTGAAAAATAGGGATGCCTGGGTGGCTTAGTTGGTAAGTATCTGACTTTGGCTCATGTCATAATCTCATGGTTCATGGGCTTGAGCCCTGTGTCAGGCTCTGTGCTGACAACTCAGTGCCTAGAACCTACTTCAGATTCTGTCACTCTCTCTCTGACCCTGCTCATACTCTGTCTCTCTCTCTCTTAAAAATAAACTTAAAAAAATAAAAAAATACAAAAGACTTAAAAATAAGAAAATGTTCTAGATTCCTTGCATAAATTTTATTATATATATATGATCATTTAAAATCAATTTATGATTCAATATGTTAATACAGTGTTGAATTTTAAAAGCTAGTATTATATTGCAATGGGATCAGCAAAATACATCTATACAGGTCTATGGGTGAATCTCACACAGATATTTCAATAAAAGAAGTCATAAAAATATATAATATTATTCTACTTAAAGTGCATAAGTCAACTATACTTTAATTATAAAAACTATATAAACCGATTAAAACAATTTATGTTGTTAGAAGTCAAGATAATGTTTACCTTTTTGGGAAATAATACTTGTAGGGAACAGAAAGGGGGTATCTGGGATGTTGGTAATGGTCTTGATATTGATTTTGGTTACATGGATATGTGTATATAAATTCATCCTTTAAATAACAAAAGCCAAGGTTTGCTTATACTAAGCTCTAGAGAAGAGTGGGGAAAAAGATATAGACAAGATATCATGTAACATAAATATTTATAATAATCCTCCTTGGCCTGATTTTGTGTCCTCATATAAGAGAAGATACGTAAAATAACCAGCTCATTCTTCCCTTATCT
The DNA here is from genome assembly GCF_006229205.1 of Suricata suricatta. Lineage (NCBI taxonomy): Eukaryota > Metazoa > Chordata > Mammalia > Carnivora > Herpestidae > Suricata > Suricata suricatta. The sequence continues at coordinate 71,257,382 of NC_043707.1, forward strand.
CTTCATTCATTTAATGAAACTAAATTTTGAGAATTTATTATGCACCAGGTCCAGTTGTAGTTCATGATGTGAACAAAACCAACAGGTCACTGCTCTTATGGAACTTTTAGTAACAGTACACACTGTAACATTCCATTGAACATTAAAATATATAATCTAGTGTTAAAAGCTATACAGAGAATTTTATAATGAAAGATGATGGTGACTATGTTGCTACTTAAGACTAAGTTGAGAGAGAAGGCCTAATCCTAAGAGATATTTAAACAGAGATGTGAAAAGGAGTCAGCAATGAAAAATTGGGTTTTCGAAGGAAAAAAATGACTTCTGGGTTTGAATCCAGGCAGCTGGGTGGATCAGTGTTAACTGTGAATATAGAAGTAATAGGAAGAGCAATAGGCTGACACAGCAGGGTAGGGAAGGGCTGCATTTCTCAAGTGTGAAATAAGTTTTTGGCTGCTTTTGAATGAGTCTGGCCTTGATATCTTTAAAGTGGATTTGAAGGATTGAAGTCCTGAAAAAGTTAAACAGCTTACAGAAGGGATTAGGATTAGAGAATTAGGTAGAAGTAAATTTATATAACATTTGAATCAACCTGAATAAATAGAGACTGAAAGCTAGTTGGGAGATTACCTAAGAGGAAATGTGAAACCAAAATGTGTTTTTGAAGTAGCAATGAGGATAGAGTTCAAGATACTTTTTCCTTATTAATTGGGTGACTCAACATTCCTATCTAAAGGTATAATATTGTCTTTCTGTGGTTTAGGCCTATTCTGTAAGGTTGTTAGTGTTTCTTTTTGTGGTTCCTTCTGTTAGCTCTGAGATTGATTTATTGCAACTGGTACCTGAAGAAGACAAATTCTATGCCTTCATTTGTTAAGCATGGTAATAGTCACTGGGGATATAATGGTGATAAGATTGTCTCCTGTCCTCAAGAATCTCACCTTCTGGAGGGAAATAGGGACAAGTAAATTGACAATTAAAACACAGAGGGTTGAGGCACCTGGGTGACTAAGTTGGTTAAGCCTGCAATGCTTGATTTTGGCTCAGGTCATGCATGATCTCACAGTTGTGAGATCAGCCCTGTATTGGGCTCCTCCCTGAACTTAGAGCCTGCTTGAGATTTTCTCTTTTCCTCTCTCTCTCTCTCTGTCCCTTCCCTGGTCTTGTGCTCACTCACTCTCTCTCAAAATAAAAAAATAAACATTAAAAAAACCTCATGGGCAGTTAAGTGTTACCCCAAGGACAAGAATGAAGTAATGTGAGGGAACTGAACCCAATCAGAAGTGGGAGTGGAGAAGTTAGGGACTGCCTCTAGGGGAGTGACAGCAAGTCAAGACTAGAAGTATGAGCCTGAGTTATCCATGTGACTGCAGGATGTGGCAGTGGAGTGGGGACTTTCCAGGAGAATGAAAAGCACTTCACAGCCTGAAAATGAGAGATCCTGCAATGTATTGAGATAGAGTGGATGGAACGGAGTATATACAATGTGAGGTGTGAGACTGGAGATAGCAGTGGTAAGCTGGAAGTGAAGCATGAAATGCATTCAGTCATATCATGGGGCTTGAACTTCACAACAAGTGCAAAGGAGAGTGAGAGGATCAGATTTGTACTTTAGAAGGACTCTGGCCACAGGCTGAAGAATGGTTGGAAACAGGGCCCCACTGCTAGCATGTATATCTTGTGTGAATTACAAAACAACTTGTGTGAATTAGCAAAATGTGCTCCCTCAACCTTGATTCTGAGAGCTGAGTTTTGACTGTATTTTGCCCTTGTTTTCCTTCCTATCAACATGACTAGATGCTTTGGGCAGGATACAATGGAAAAGGATTATGTAGGAATCCAGGTGAGAGATGTTGGGGGTGGGAACTAAGGATAGAGACAGGTGGAAGGCTTTTTGAGATCTTCAGAATTGACAGGATTTGATGACTGATTGGATGTGAAGGATAAGAAAAAGGAAGGGGAAAGTTTGTATTTTTACGTGCATTTGAATATTCAACACTTAATGCTTACCTCTTTTATTCTTTCTCCCCAGGACCGAGTCCTGTTCTCCAGAGAGCTCTCAGGCAGCTAAAGAAGGATTTCTGTCAGATATGTAAACAGGTAAATGCATTTACTATATGAAGAGTAGAGATTAGGATACAAAAGAAGGAATGGCCCATTCTTCCTGAGAGTTGGGAAGGCAGCCAGGAGAGTCGCTAGGAGTGGAATTTAAAAAAAGAGGGCATATGGTCATAAGGCACACAAGGGAAACTGAAGATCGATTAGAAGTGGAGAAGGATGAGGGGTGCGTTGTGCTCTTGGCAAAGACCCAGGGATGTAAAACAGTGTGGACTTTTGGGAAAACTTAAAAGTCCTTGACTAATTGAAGCTGTGAGATCAATGGGTATAGTTCAATAAGAGATAGTGAATGGTGAGGATTTTATTTGTGATGGGCTTGATGAATCTCAGTACTTAATTATGCTTCAGGCCACTTTGAAGACATGTAATTATTTATATCTTGTGATTTACTTAATGTTTGGCTTTCCTGCTAGGCTGTAGCCTCCATGAGGACTGAGAGTGTCTTTTTCATACACCACTTTTCCACAGCACCTCACTGTAGAATGATGGCAAATAGTAGGAGCATAATAAACTGACTGTTGGACAGGGGGCTCTCAGTTTTCAGACCTCTGAGTTTGGGATACAGCAGTACAAACCTTCTTAACATAAAACTGCCATGCACCTGGGTGGCTCAGTCAGTTAAGCAATTTACTTTGGCTCAGGCCATGATCTCAGGATTCATGAGTTTGAGCCCCATGTTGGACTCTGTGTTGACAGGTCAGAGCCTGTGTTTCCTTCTCTCTGCCTCCCCCCATTCATGCTCTCTCTCTATGTCTCTCAAAAATAAATAGAGGTTAAAAAACAAACCAAAAAAGCTGCCATAAATTGAGCACTAACTATGTGCAGGAATGGGGCTGATTACCTCTCAGTTTCTAATGGGATTAACACAACACTTGGAGGTGGGTACTAGGATCTGATTTTTAAAAAAGACAAAACTAAGGCTTATCCATAGTTCAATTCCATACCAAAGTCTATCTCTAAAGACTTAAAAATTAAGAAAATTTTATATTAGTTTATATATATGCAACTTAAAATATCAAATAGTTTTATAGTACTTATAAAACATAGCAGTTCCTTTTTCTATAAATCAAATGTCTCTTAACCACACATTACTTCTTCCAATTTCTCCTCCTTCTATATGTTCTATTTCACAGTCAAGTTTCTTGAAAGCATTGTGTTTACGTACGTTCTATTTATTTACAATCCATTTTTCCTTTACCATAAATTGCTCTTATTAAGGTCATTTGTAACTTTGTATTGTATGTTTAATGGCTACCTCTGAACCTCCATGTTCTGTATTCAATGCCATGACTGTGGAGTGAGTAATCAGCCCGGTGACAGAAGCTCTAGCCTCCTGCTTGTTGTCTTTTAAAACCATTTATTTTAAAATGTAATCCATTTTATTCACATATTTATAATTATATTATAGTTATTTATATATTATTTACAAGTGATTTATTTGTTAATTTATTATTTATTTGTTATTAATCTGGGGAGGTTCCATGAACCTCCATGTAAGGAAATTCCCTGCTATTCAACAACTGTTATTGTTGCATTCTTCCATGTCTGGTGTGGTCTTTCTCAGGCAACGTGGAAGAACTCAACTACATTTCCCAGAAACGATGATTTTGGGTTGGTTAGTCAAAAGAGACATTCGCTTGAAATTTGGAAGTCTTCTATAACAGCCTCCTTCACAGTCTTATTCCATTTCTTGGTTTTGCTAAGTTTCCAACATCTAACACCAAAACCCAACTCTAGGGCCTCAGGGAGGCTTGGTGCTAACTTTTTTTTGATCCTCCAACTCCTTTCTTCATTTCTTTACTTACTCAGCTTAAATTGTTTAATAAACTCCCTGCTTTGGAATATTCGTAGTGATCCTGTTTCCCTGATGGAGCTCTAATACCATTATTGTTTCAGTTATCTATTACTGTGGACAAACTAACCCAAAGCATAGTGGCTTTTTAAAATTTTTCTTATTTTCATGAATCTCTGGGTCGACTGGGATAAGCTAGGTGGCTCTTCTGCTGGTCTTACTTGAAGTTTGGTGACTGACTATGAATTGAATCATCTAGAGGCTTGCTAATTTAGTTCTATGACTGAATCATTTGAAAACTTAGTGGCTTAAAACAATAGCCATTTTATTTTCTCCATATCTTTTGGTTGACGGGGTTTAAATGGGAGTTTCCTTTCTTGGTCATGCTTAGACCAAGGTAAGTGCAAATGGAATCACCTTAAAGCTTGACTGGGAAGTAGAGATTCTGGCCTCTTTCTTCTCCGTACACTGTCAGAACCTCTTCAGTGGTTTCTCCATCACCATAGTTGGATTTTGTATATGGAAGTTCAGGAGTCTCCAAGAACAAAAATTGGAAACTTTGTTCATTTCTGCTATATTCTATTAGTTAAAGCAAGTCATTGACATAGCCAAGATTCAATGTAGGAGGTGACTACACGGACCATGTTGTGGTGTAATAATAATAATAATAATAATAATAATAATAATAACAATAATGATAGTTGTGGATTTTTAGAACTCCTTTTGGAGACTAGCTACATACTTTTCTATTTGGCCTCCAGTAGGCTTGGCTCACTTCACTGTTACTTTGAGCTGTGCTCTTCCTAGACCCATTTTATGCTATGCTGGTGTCATAGTGCATGTTCATCAGGCACTATGTTCGGGTTCCATATTTATGCATGTTCTATTAGAACACTCTGTCCTGAATCACCAGCTGCTACAAGTAGCATGAATAGGAGCATCAGAGGGTACTTCTCTCCATCCTGGTTGAGCAGCTATGATTGTGAATGTATACCATCACTCGGTATAACAACTTGGATAGACCCTGGCCTACAGGCGTTTGGCTTGTGATACTGCTCACTGCCTGCCTCTAGGGGCAGCAGCCAGGTGGATGACTGCTGTTGTGAGCTTTTTTCTATTGACAAATCCTGCAGTCATTTGATGCTCTAAGGTTGGTACAGGGGTTGTCCTCCTCCACCTAGGGCTGCCCTTTTTCCTTTACTGGCACAATTTAGATTAATTTTCTATAGCTGGATTCCCTGTCGGAGGTGATGGCCTCGAGGTTCCTTTTCAAACCCTGGTATTATTTTTTGTGTGTGATTAACTAGATCAACTATTAGATTATAAATGATGCCATATGGCCATAACAGAAAGCCCGTGCAGAGATTTTATATCGTATATGCTATCACTGGCTTATTCTAGACTACAGCCAGGGTTGGCTTCATGGGCATAAGATCTGTGCATTTGCACAAAGAACAGGTCTGGTTCAATGCTTTGGTATTGCTATTATGAAATTCTTATTAATTTTTGAATAGGGCTCCTCAATCTCTCTTTTTCACTAGGCCTTGTAAATTACATAACCTGTACTGATTATAACAATGGTAACCATTCAGTTATTTTTCTGATTCTTACTAATGCACAATTAGCCATTGAGATAGATTTGGAAATAAAACTAAACTAGGATCTGACCTGGAAGGTGAGAGCTCACTACCGAGAACTATCTGAGCGTAGTTACTGTATTTTTTTTTTTTTTTGAGAGACAGAGACAGAGTGCGAATGGGGGAGGGACAGAGAGACATAGAATCTGAAGGAGAATCCAGGCCTCGAGCCATCAGCACAGAGCCTGATGTGGCGCTTGAACTCACAAGCTGTGAGATCATGACCTGAGCCCAACCGACTGAGCCACCCAGGCGCCCTGCATAGTTACTGTACTGGAGCATCAGAGAGGGCAATAACTAGGTTGGTGGGCTTTGCCTATAGAGTGATGAGGTCGGTAGAAAGGACATAGGGAATGTCTGTCTATCATGTATTAGTTCTGTTGCCAACATAGAATTTCAGGCTTTTATTACCCTCTTGGTAAAAGGCCATGTGTCATATTTACTCCTTACATTTTCTCCATAAAGCATGTAACTATGGCTTACCATTGTGCTGAAAGCACTTCTATTCAAGAGAATAGGTATTTTATGTCCCATTTTGTTTGCATCATTAGGGTCTCTGGCAGCCTGGCATGGCCTACCATGTGACCTGCTCTTCGCAACCTACATTCTCTCTTTCACTGATTTGATTTAATTGATTTCATTTATTACTATGGTTGTGAATTTTAGGCTGTAATTTTGAGTAATAATTAAAATATTATGGTTTAAAATTTGAGTTTTCTTTCTTTATCTGAAAGCAAGAGCAATAGATAGTAGTTTCAGTAATTCTTTCCTATAATAAAAGCAAATTACATGGCAGGTAGGCATGGCTTTTTAAATGAAAAGGGAGATGACATATCATATATGTATGTGTGTATATATATATATGTAATTATATTGAACTGAAATTAGGAAAAACTGATTTGACAGATGGTAACTAAGGTTTTTGCTATTATCTTCTGTGTCTGTGACTGTTTTCATGTTGTATATAGTAATATAAAAGTGGAGACTTTAGATGAATGTAATAGCATCAATTTATACTTAAAAGTACCAAGACCGAATTCATTTTTTCTCAAATATTGTTTATTTGCTCTTACATTTGTATTTTGACTACTGAAACAGATAATTTTCACTTCTTGATGGAATTTGAAATATCATTCTAGAAAACTTTGTATCAAATAATCAATGTGAAAAAAGATCTTTATTCCTCATTTTTAATGAAAAATAATGAGTAACTAAAAACTTTAAGCTTTAATATTGACCTATAATTTTTCAATACCCCTGAATATTTATATTCAATCCAAGTATCCCTTCTAGAACTCTTAAAATTATTTGTTATGAATTCATGGTCACACAGGATGAATTTAAAAATTCAGAAATATTCTTAAGTTTTGTTGTTGATGTTTTTTAAAATCCTGTTCTAGGTCTTCTTGAATTTTTTTTCTTTTTTAAGATACAAATGGTCACACCTATAATAATACTAATGATTACCACAGATCCAATCACTGACAACACCAAAATAAAAATGTTAACTCTGTTATTAGGCTGATTTTCATCAGGACTAGGATCTGGAGGATTTTCATCAGGACCAGGTTCTGCTTGAGGAATAAACAGAGCTACTTGTGCAATATTGGATAGTTTTGATGTCAGATTGCTTTTATCCACACTTTGAATCGCAATAAAGATGTGAGTTGCATTTTCTTCTGAGATATTTTCTTGTTTAAATGCAAAGGTTTCTTTGGAGTTGGCTTCGTTTGGTAACAGATCAGTAGTGTTTACTTGGAAAGCATTGTCAAAATTGTCTCTTAGATCCAGAATACTTCCACTTATTCTTATGATATACCTTTGAACTAAGAAAAAAAAATTACATGTCGTTTAGAAACAAGAGCATATCATGTTAAATTCCTTTTTATCTATTCTCCTCAAAAATGTTTAGTTATGCAAAGCTTATACTTATAGCCAAAGCCTTACTAGTTTTTCTATGAAAGCTTAATTCTCACATATATATGTGTGTGTGTGTGTGTGTGTGTGTGTGTGTGTGTATGTGCTAAATACTATTTTCTTTGTTTGAAAAGTGGGACCAGGTTAAAATGTGTCATGTTTGATTGATTTGAAAATATCAGGTTATAAAATTAATACTTCACTGAATAATCAATTAAAAATTGTTTTCCTCCCACCCACCCTTATACCCTTGTTTTTGCAAAGAGCACCTTTCACTTAATCAGCATTACATATCACTTCATCCTTACCTTTTCCAACATCAAAATTATCTCCTGGTGCTGTCCATGTTAAGTTGATCTCATCTCCGTTAAGTGTGGCCTCAAGATCTGTGATTTGACTTGGTGGGTACAGATCAGGCAAGGGAAGTTTCGAAATATTTGAAACTACAAATGCACCTCCAGATGCTGTTCTGGTGAAGCTCTCCAAGGTCGTTTGAGCATCCTCATCCATTTCAACTCTTGGTGGATTCCCTTCAATTTTCCCTGCATTAAAATTTGCTGTATTTAATGGGCAGATCTCTACTAGTATTTTTAGAACTCAATGAACTGAATTCCTCATCCTACATCTCCCTGCCCCTCCTTTTCATACATATACACAGTCACATTTTACTAAGTTTGGCGACAAAGTCATAGGCATCCAGTTGATGGCAGAACTTGTTCATTAGCATTCCTGACCATGATCTTGTTGGATGGAATTGGATAACATATCGCTTGGAATTAAGGCTGCACTGAATGGAAATAATGTTGTATAACTCAATATGTGCCCTTAAACGAAAAGAACTGCTCTATTTCTCAAATTATCTTCAAGCTAGGAATAAACCTGGGTAAATTTTTACTATTTCCCTTTCAATCGCTTGAGCCAGGTTTTTTTCTTGCTCTCTGCTACAAGTGCTAAGGAATAATAGTTTAAATTATATTCCAGCTGCCAACAGAGAACACCTAAAAGTCACAAGGTAAGGGATGGCCTGAAGGCAAGCTGACAAAGAATGCATTAAGCCTTATCATTGCCTTATCTACACGGTTTCCCTTTTGACAACAAAAACATTAAAAATAAATGTTTAGCGGCGCCTGGGTGGCTCAGTCGGTTAAGCATCCGACTTCCGCTCAGGTCATGATCTCACGGTCCGTGGGTTCGTGCCCCACGTCAGGCTCTGTGCTGACAGCTCAGAGCCTGGAGCCTGCTTCCGATTGTCTCTCTCTATGCCCTTCCCCCGCTCACTTTCTGTCTCTCTCTGTCAAAATAAAAACATAAAGACATTTAAAAAAAATAAATGTTTACTCATTTAGGTGTTTTTATTTGTGAACTGAATCCGGTATCTCTAAACTGAAGAATAAATTCTGCCACTAGCTTGTGCTTAGGTACATAACACATTGGCCTGTTTTCTTTATCTGAGTTAGAAATTTGACGTATTGTTGTTGATATCGGTAAGGTGCTCCAAACTAATATAATAATGACTGACATTTATTGAGTGCTTATTAGATGCCAGGCACTGTACAAAGTATAGCACAATTTGGAGGCAAACACAGTATGACTGAGAACTTCATTTTAGAAATGGGAAAAGCTGTACTTTGAGTTGTAAAGTGTTGGAAGCCTTAATCGTGTTAACTCACAATTATTCAAACCAGATATCAGATATCATTACTCACCATCCACTACCCATCCTGGTATATGTGCGGCTCTGTTCAGTGGATGCCTTAAGTTTTGTGTGGTCACACTTGCTCCTCTATGAGCCCGTACTTTTAAGCTGTATCTGCCATTTTCTGAATAAGCTATAAAATATCTGGAGTACACCCCATCATTCTTGAAAATATCAGCACCTTGTTATAGAAATGAAGGAATAAAATATTATTGTGACTAAAAAGAAGGATGTATGCATTTTCAGGCCAAGCATATGGACCTTATAAGCATATCCTTTCAATTAGGCTCTCTATTTTGTGGTTGATCTACTGGGGAATACTTCTTGAATTGATATATGTTTGAGTCATTATATGTATATGTAATAAATACCTTTATTAACCTCTATGCAGATTATTTCAGTACTTTTGTTACCATGTTTTAACCAAATGGTTTTCTTGTGGTTCTTTCTTTACCTAAACACATAATTATATCATCTCCTGTTCAAATCAAAAGGATTCTTACTAAAAAAAACAGTATCTTTGCATAATGATTTAAATCTCACTATAGTTACCTAAAATTTACTTTATTTTGCCTTCTCTTCAACCACTCTTTTTTTTTTTTTTGGTATCCTCACCTCTTGTTCTATGATCCATTAACTATCTGGTCTGACAGTAGAAAACCCCATGTATTATTAGAATAAACATTTGGGGGAACTCAGGAATATTGTATCATAAGTTTACATCTTGATATCACCAGTACTAGAGTTATTCATTAAATTATAGACACATATCTCAGGGGGTTTAACACTCTAAGGTAGAGGTTCTTGAACTGAAGTATTTGGATGAGCACCATGTGCATGTCTCTTGATCATATTAGGAATGCAAATTACTTAGACCTTCTGTGGAAGGGCATAACATTCTGTGTTATAAAAAACCCCTCAGGTGACTCCTTTGCATGCTAAAGTTTGAGAAACCCTGCTCCAATTCATTGTTTATCACCAATTCCTTATTAGGTAAAGACATTACAAATTAGCTAAGTAGACTTCTGGCAAAACCTTTATATATGAAACAAGATGCAGGTTAACTTTTAATGTAGCATGGGAAGGTTTGGAAAAAGAGGAGAAGCCAGGAAATAATTGAGGAAAATATTATCATATCAGATGAAGGCACTGAGGTGTACCAAAGAACAATTTTACCTTATAAATTATCACAGGGCAAACTCTAGTGAATTATATATTGACTGACATTGTAAGACACTGATAGAAAATCCTAACAACTCAGAAGGTTATCAATATGGTAATTTCCTTGCTCCCTGCCCTTTCAGAAGAAGAATCAGTTTCCCGAACAACCCAGAGTCTGGGGAAAAGGTACTGTTCACCCATGTAGACCACAGCATGGCCAACTCTGTATCTTGTTTCCTGCCATTCAAACCTGGCATCTGATGCTCTAGTGATATCTCTTGTCTGTTTTGACTGGTCTCCTTGTTCTCGGACCTCAGTTCCCAAGACTGTATGTTGCACTTTTATCCAGCTGTTGGGAATTATTCTTGCCTGTTCCTCTTTCTCTGCCAGGGGCTCAAGTTCTACCATTTAATCCCATCTGGCTGCTTAGCTTCATTCACTCTGGCTAGACTTTCTTGATGGTGTGCACCTAAGAAACTTGTTCAGAATTTTGATGCTGTTCTCAACCTCCTGAATGAGACCTTCTTGATGAGTAACAGACATCAGTTGTACAGATGGCAAATAAAAATGACAGTAAATAACATTTATTGAGTGCTTACTATGTGCAGGACACTTGCTAAGTACTTTGTATGTTTTATGTGGATAGAATTTCCTGCAGGTCGTGCTGTTTATCCACAATCTGTATCAGTTCTTCTGGAGTCTGTCCTACTGCCACACACTATTACAGGGACCCATAACATATCCCAAGTTATAAAATTACAGGCTTATTCATAAAAACCTGTGAGTTACCTGCCCCGTTATCCAAAAGTTCCAAAACTTCTGTTTTTCCATTACTTGATTCAATGAAAGCAGTCACATTGGCTCCAAGAACTGGTACATGCCCTTGTAGAACTTCTGCATAAACAATCATTGGGCTGGGAAAACTGTTTGTGTCTTTATTCATTTTAGCATTCACTGTGATTGGAGGCACAGAAGAATTTGCTGCCTGAGAATTTACTGTCATAGTTAATGTTTCTGGGTTTGATTTGGATTGAAGACTGTAGGTCCAAACACCCACCTAAAAGTTCAATGGAAATATATTAAATATCAAAGATCAAGCTCTTCTGTGTTCTCACTGTCCAAGTCTTAAATACATTTTATAAATATGTTACAGAATGAACAGGGGTTGACAGTTCTGAGGGTAAAAGGATGAGAATTGAGGCAGTTTAGATAGGGCATCCTGGCTATTGTCATGCACGGTGTCCAAACTTTGGGAAATGTCAGCTAGGAAAATAAGTTTGGGAAAGTTTGCTTTGGTCTTGGCCTCATTCTTTGAACTCAAAGTCCACAGACTCTAAGATCTGGTAGTGCTAATCAGGAGCGACTGAAGAGCTATATACACACCGAATTGCACATGTTCTCCCTACATTGCTTCTTCAAAGTTGTTCTTAGCCTACCTCATTTTCCTCTTCTTTTTCTCCTAATGCATATGTTCTTCCTTTTTCCTGCCTTCATAATTTTTGGGACCACACAGGCATAGAAAGTATATTCTATTTTATTGTAATTTTGAAAATGATATAAGTATTGACACCTGTAGTTATGATAGTAAACAATGTATTTTCAGCTACAAAACAAATTTGCAAGGAAGTCTAAAAGCTGATTGCTTACCTTTGCAGTTCCTGGAATACTGAGATAGGCCATTTTGGAAACTGTGTCCACTGTGAAATTTCTCATTGGTGTTCCACTGGGGTCCCAGAGAGAAATAATGGGAGACTGTCTGGCCCATGTGATGAGAAAGAAAGTGTCCTTCCCCACAGTGCTATCAATTATCACAGTGCCGTTCATCCAGGGATTATTGTTGAGTGTTAATCCTTTACTTTCAAGCTGTTTAAATATATTTTAAAAATTAATGGCTGGAGAAGAGAGTAATTTTTTCTGTTGCATTTGTGATGTAGTTTTTAGTTTCTAGCCTGAGAACAAGCTTATACAGGCATACTACTTTAGGCTTGTGATCTCTCTGAAAGCTGATTAGGATGTGACAGTTGTGAGTCAGAAAGTGTAGAAATACAGAGTCTAAGGAAAGGACAGGGTATAATAAAAGCACTAAAGCGGGAGAATGGGATTTATAGTTGGAGATATGGCCCTGTTATTTTTTTTCCCAATTGTCTTGGCAAACACCCACCCAAGTCTTTAGAATTAAAGGGTGCTGCAACCTCAGAGAATTAGCTGTAGGATATGCATGTGTCCATCTTCATGATGACCTAAAAAATACTTACTGGTTGTGGCCAGAGTATTTGAGTAGAGACACAGTAAAAGGGGGCTTCAACAGAGAAAAGCAGGACTAGCAAACTATGAGAGAAGCAAACAGGGATATTTTCCTGATGTGAAATCTTGAAATAATTTTCACACATGATAGAGTGAGTAGCACTGGACAGTAAACAGTCCAGCAGGAGTAGAAGGAGGGCAAACTGTCTATGAAAATTGGAATCCTGAGCAGAGATGTGAAAGATAGGACCTTTCTCTGAGAGGAGCTTCAAAGAAAGTTTTTCAAGTCTTTGTGGATAGCTCTCAGTCAAGGGAGGCTAAGTTTTTCCACAAATCAAGAAAGTGCTTTCTACAAATGTGTCATTTCAGAAATGATGGGAAGTCTCATTTCTATTCTAAACCAGTCTTTTAAACCAGAAATCCTTTCACATCAGTGCTGATAGAGGGGAGTGAATTCTACCACTGCAACATCATTGCAATGACAAAAATCTATGTTCTGTGTTAAGTGGACATGTTTTTGAGTGGACCATGTATTATTATTATTAAGTTAAATCTTAATGTGAGAGACTTTCAGAAAAGTCTAAGTAAACTAGAAAGCTTTGACTACATAGTAGTTCTAGGGGAAAATAACTGAGTAAAGAATGAGATGCAGCGTTTTCTCTATATTCTAACTGCCACTATCCAAATCCAAGTTCTCATCCACTCTGATTATTGCAACATACTCTAACTGTTCTAACTCTTCTCTCTCAAGACAAATCAAGGTTAACCTTTCAAAAATTTATTTTCTTTTTGTTATTTCTCTACTTAAAAATCTACAGGCATTTTGAGTGAGGGGTACACAACTTTCTGCCCCTTTCACATCATTTAGAAAACTATTATTGAAACTTTAAGCATATCCTGCATGCAACTGTCTCTTTTCTGGATGATTTCCCATATTCTACCTTTATGTTTTAAAATTAATTTGGAACATTCCACTTTACTATCCCACCAGCTCCTCAAAATCTAAGGTTAAAACAGAGCAGAAAATAGTGTCCTCAAAATCAGTTCTCCCTCTTTCCGGGTCACTTTTGTCATACAGATAGAAATATTCAGTCGTACAGGCAGAAACCTTCAGAAATGTATGTTATTTTCCATCAGTTTATTCTCCATACACTGCCAAGCTAGATCTCAGATCAATTTTGTTGTAATTTTTTTTAATGTTTATTATTTTTGAGAGAGAGACACAGAGAGGGGCAGGGAGGAAGAGAGTAGGAGCAGGAGAGGAGCAGAGAGAGAGAGGGAGACACAGAATTGGAAGCAGGCTCCAGGCTCTGAGCTGTCAGCGCAGAGCCCGATGTGGAGCTTGAACTCACAGACCGGGAGATCATGACCTGAGCCAAAGTTGTGCGCTCAACCGACTGAACCACCCAGGAGCCCCTCAGATCGATTTTTAAACTGTTTTCATGGCAAAGCTGCAAACTGAACCTCCAAACCAATCAGCTCATATTATCTTAACTTTGAATCCTATACTTTCTTGCTCTTCATTGTTGGAGAGTAGAGGAAAATAGGTTTGTCTAGGTGATCAAGGCAAGTTGTAATGTGGGCGGTGACATTGTACGCACTTGGTGGGAATGGATATTGATAGAAACAGAATTTTGTAAAAAATATTTTGAAGGAAACAGGCTGTGCTGACGTTTTACATGGGTCATGAATCAAGAATGAATAAGAAAGTTGTCAGAACTGTTAAATCTAACTATAGAAAATGGTGGTACCGGGGCTCCTGGGTGGCTCAGTCGGTTAAGCGGCGACTTCAGCTCAGGCCATGATCTCATGGTTTGTGGGTTCCAGCCCGGCCTTGGGCTCTGTGCTGACAGCTCAGAGCCTGGAGCCTGTTTCTGATTCTGTGTCTCCCTCTCTCTCAGACCCTCCCCTGCTCACACTCTGTGGATTCTCTCTCTCAAAAATAAATAAACATTAAAAAATTAAAAAAAAAATGGTGGTACTATTGAAACACAAATGAGAAAAGAAGTGGCATTCAGAAAAGAGATGAATAAAATAAAAAGCCAGTGAAAAAAGTGGTTGAAGAGGTAAGATAAGCCCTATATTTGTAGATATGCAATGGTTATTCGCTTTTTTATTTTTGATAAATTATTTCCAACATGCATTGCTTCCATTTCCACACTAGTTTCTTGAGTGCATTCATCTAATTCAAACCTATTTCACAGCAGTGAAGGGTGGGGGAAATCATAGAAGCAGGAGATTTTTTAAATGCATTTATAGCAAAATGCATGCTACATTATTGGACAAAATCTATTTTGGCAGAAAACAGTATTCAGTTTTGATGTTATCCCTTAACCAAGCTCTATGGGAAAAGAAAAAGAAAAGTGTATCTGCTACTTCACTACTGAATTTGGTCATATCAGAAGAATAACTTCTATTTCATACTGAGATTTTAATTTTAATCAAAAATTTACTTTGAGAAAAATATAGGACTCAAAACTTTCAACAGCTGAATTATTTCTCTCAGTTATGGCTGACTGTAAACACCAGAATCTGAGGGGTGGAATCTCTGACCTGAAGAGGCTGTTGGGAAAGATCGGTGTTTCCTGATGCAAGGGCCCCAAAAGCGTCAATGAGGCCGTTGTTCTGGGCTTCATCTGAGGCAAAAAAATGGCTTCCTCCTAAAAGGTAAATACATCAAGTAGGTTTCTTTTTAGAAAATACATACTTATCCAATTTTAGTGGTTAATAAAATAATAGAATAAACCAAATCATACTTTCAGCATATATTATTAAAATAGAACAAAATCAGGTATGTGTAAAGATTAACAATGAAATGTTAATTTAAAACTGCCATAACTGAAAACGTAAGCAGCCTTTATACCTCACTGATGGATATATTCCTGGCTGGAATGCATGAAATAATAATAGAATATGAAAGATGTTACAAAGCTATGTATTAAAATTCATAGACCTCATAGCCCTTTAGGGTAATTATTCACTTTTATTTAAGGTATAGTTATAATAATTCTGACTTTCAGATTTTTCAACCAAAGTAGGTCAGAATCAATTTAGAAAGCTTAAAGAACTGTTATATTGAGGTATCTGACAAAAACTGGGAGTCGAGAGATAGAAAAATGGTAAGCAATAGAGAAAAGTTCAAAAAAGGCACTACTTTAGAGGAACACTTGGGACAGAAATTAATTTTACAATGGCCATGAAAGTACTTGGAAGTAATGGGAATTTGTGCAACTAAGCATTAAAAAGCAAGAATATATTTGGTAGCATTAGAATTCAACCCAATACAGTAATTGGTATTGATAATGTTATAGATTTTGTTTATTCTGTTACATTTAAGAAGGCTCTGAAACATGTGGTCTATTTTCATTATATGTCTCTGTATCTAAGATAGCATCTACCCTGTAGTTCATCTAGACATTTTGTTGTTATTTAGCTTTATTCAGCCTGAGCCTCTGTTAATCCCATCTGCTCCCCAACACCTCGCCAAAGTCTATCCTCTGATTTCATGGATTTCCCAGTGTCTCTCCATGTGCCTTACACTGTCATCCCAACATGACTTTTTTGCTCATGACCTAATTATCTTTTTTCATCCCTTCTTTCTCCAGAAAAGGTAAACACCTTGTTCATGGCCCAGCTCAGAAGTCCCCTCATCTCTCATGCCTTCTTTCTCTGACTCTGTACTATCCTGGAAGAATTAATGGCTTCCTCTGCTCACATACTATGTTATTTCTATATATTTCTCCTGTCATGGAAGGATGTTTTCTGATTAAGCTATCTTATTAGTAGTTTTATTTGTCTCTTCAGCCAGCTGGACTGTGAGCACCTTGAGAACAGATATCAGGTCTGGTTTGACTCTGATTCCAAGGTCCTGGCATAGCACCTGCAGGACAAGAGCTTGAGAGAAATTGTTCAGTTGTTAGCCTTTACATTTATGCATTGCTGTCAAAGGACAATAATATATAGGTCGTATTTCACCTGTTACAGTGCTCATCTCTATGACTGCTTTATCAGCAGATGGTCCCAAAGCAATCAAATGAATGACAGCCCCACTCTGTTTCACTTCATCAATACAATTCTTTGCAGAGTTATCCTCCCCATCAGTCAGCAGGACAATTTCAGATCCATCTATTTGGGGGTATGTTTCTGTAACTACCTGGAGATATAATGACAGTATAATTACTAGTGTTCCTAGATTAAAAGATTTATGGGATATTAGAAAAAATGTGCAGAGAAAATAAACAAAAGTGTGCAGAAGAGATAGCTTCTCTTGTAAAATTGGAATCTGTAATCAACAACTTTTAGGCGAACATAAGTAAGATTTTATTTTCTGTCTATGCCTCAGGGAATGCTTGTTTAAGTAAAGTTATGTGGGTGCAGGGCTGTGGAAAATTCTACTTGGGTTAAATGACAGTGCCATCTCAGTCTGAGGACTCAGGTCAACCAGACATCAAAAATATAATTGCAGAATGTGGCATTAAATATTTCTCTACTTTCTCTGACTGGTCTGCCTTCTAACAAACCATTAGTGTATAAAGTCTCTTGCATATATAGCTAGATACATCAAGACTCTACCTCAACATTTTAGAGAAGTTTATGATTTTAAATCAGGGAACCTGTAGTATACTTATAAAGAAAAGATATATAAAGTTCTAAGCAGGTCAAGGTTAGGAGTCTTGTTGTGTAACTTTTATTTTACCTCTAATAGTAAAGAGCACGAAACTAAGAGTATTGGTGGTGCTTAGAGAATACCTAGTTTATATTTATTGAAATTGAATTCTATTTGTGCCTTGAACCCATTTCTTATAAAGCCAAACAGTTTGAAACTCAGCGTTCTGAATCTAGATGCATATATAGAGAATAAAAAGAATTTATCCCTGGATAGCAACTATATTTTATCTTCTCTGACAGCTTTAATTTGTAGTGGATTCTTGGTACACCATTTTGAGAAATTGAGTCCAAGCCAAAAAGAAACAAATGACTGATTATCAGTGGCATTCATGAACTTGGAGTGGAGGTTTGTGTAGATTTGTAGAAGAGGGTTTAGAATTTGGATATTCCTAATAAAGCTGGTGTCAGGGAACACAGTGACCAGCTCATTTCAATTTTTGCATATTTTTAGGCAAATAATGGTTTATATATATCTTAATATATGTGAAATATGCTTTAACATATATTAAAATCACATTAAAAAATAGGAAATGCTCTAATACATTTATTGCATTTATACAACATTCTCATCCCATTTCCCCTACATGTTTGAGTGAAATATATAATATTTATGGTGAGTCTTATTTTTATCTAAATGTATATGACCACTGTCATTATTATGACATTTGCAAAATATATATGTTTGCTACATATAAAGGATATTGTTCTACATACATAAATGTAGTATGTCATTTAACCTTCATAATAGTCCTGTAAAGTAGGCATTCTTGTTTTCCTATATTTCCTATAGATGGGGCACTGGGCATCCAAAGAGACTGAAAATTTTTCCCAAGATCACTTAGTTAGGAAGTAGTAGAGTCAGTACTCTGATGTTACTTCCTGACCCTAACTATAACTAACAGCCACTGCTGTCTACCTATTTAATAAACATTGGTTTTCCCCAACTCAATGTCACAGAAACTGAAAGGAAGATTGACCCAAAGTGGAATCAGACCATATGACTTGCTTCACTGTATTAAAAATTGATGAGTTTTGCTGCCAAAGCACACTTACTCATTTAATATTTATTGAGTACTGACTACTATATGATGTAACAAGACAAAGTCTCTGACCTCATTGGGCATATACCCTAGTGGTATTTTAATAGTCATTTATTCATCCATTAGTTTATTCATGTATTTACTTACCTGTTAAAAATCATGAAATGAAATTTTTTCTATGGGCTTAGTTCATCTTGCGCTTCTTAGGATTAGTAATGTTAAAATTAGGCAGCAAGTATATGTGGTGGCATTTGTCATAAAAATGTCCCAATCATAAAAAAAAAAGAAACAGGCAAGGAGGATGAAGAGGTGCAAACTTGCAGTTATAAAATAAATAAGTGATGGAAATATAATGTACAGCATGGGGAATATAGCTACCGATATTGTAATAACTTTGTATGGTGACAGGTAGTAACTAGACTTATCTTGGGGATCATTTCATAATGCATAAAAGTATCTGTGAAACTAATAGGGTATTGAATGTCAATTATACTTTAATTTTGTAAAACTGAACAAACTACATTTACAATATGGTTTTCACCTGAAATGCTGATTTAATTCCGGCACAGATGGAAGTTCCTCCATTAGCTGCTGTAGGTAAGCTCTCCAAGAGCTTATTTCTTTCTTTGCTGCTTATTATTTGGATTAGCTTACTTTTAACATTGGCAGCACTATCAAAGTGCACCATCCCCACCCAGGATCCATTTTCAATGGTCTGCAGCAGGAAATGTTTTGCTGCTTGGTTCATTCGATTTAGACGATTGAAACCCTGCATTAAAAAAAAAAAATCAAGACAACAACAAAGGGATTTTCAACTGGATAATAATCACACAAAATGAGTGAGTAAAATTTGTCACTGAGTTTTTATTAATAGTAATTGGTATTATTTAAAGAAGGCTATTTTCTTTCAATTGATAAAATTGAAAAATATAGTTATGTGTATTATGGAATGTGTATATGGTATAATAAGGAACATAGGCTTTAGAGCTGATTCTTGACTGCTAAATACCCAAATTAGAGGTGGAAGGTAGGGTGGGGTTGGATTGCAATTGTGAGGTGATGATTCACCTTTTAGAGACTGCCTAATTCCTCCTGAGTCCCTCTCTTCCAGTTGTATCACGGTGAAACCACCCCTCAGATCCCACATCATCAAACCAGACTATCATGGACTCCATCCAGAGACTGAAATCTCCCTGTCCACTTGGGAACATCCCAAAAGAAGAAACTCAAGCTGCAGCTATGTTCTGAGAGGTCCAGTTCCTACCTCCCCCATTTCCTCTTCTGTTCGTAACCTCTCCCCACCACTTCCCCACCAACGAATTAATTGGAATTGGTTCTTTGACAACTCATTAAAACTCACATCCCTCTTTCTAGGTGAATGCTCAGGATGTAAGCCTCTTCGTACATTTGTCGGTACTTCCCCCCCACCCCCACATCCAAATTTCCCTCTGAACTCCCTAGAACCAACCCACAGTGAAAGACTCCTCTTACATTTCCATCTTTGAGAGGTCTCTCTCTACCACTTTGTTTTACCTTTATTTTTTTTAATTTTTAATGTTTTATTTATTTTTGAGAGAGAGAGAGAGAGAGAGAGAGAGAGAGATAGCATGAGCAGGGGAGGCTCAGAGAGAGAGAGGGAGACACAGAATCTGAAACAGGCTCTAGGCTCTGAGCTAGCTGTCAGCACAGAGCCCGATGTAGGGCTCAAACCCACCAACTGCGAGATCATGACCTGAACCTAAGTCAGACACTTAACTGACTGAGCCACCCAGGTGCCCCTGTTTTACCTTTAAACTTAGCTTTACCAGCATCTTGTCCAAAGGATGCCACTCATCTTTTCCCAATAAGGAACTTCATCTCTTCTCAGTAACACTTCCTAGAACACTTCGAAGTATAGGTGTCTAGCATTCTGATGTCCATTCTGAGACCCTGCTATTGTGGATTATTTCATTCAACTGTATCATCTTCTGTGCTTTTCAGTAACCACTCAACTTCCCAATTTTTGAAGACAGTCTTCTTGATCTTCAGCATGTTCTGTTCTGCCTCTAATGTGACATCCTTCTGGATGCCTTATCGCATTACGTCTGCTCATTTGTAGTTCATTTCAACAATTATTTACTAAGTGCTTAAATGTGAGAAGCCCTATTCTAGGCAAAAGGGATGGAAAGATGAGTAAGACACTGTTTTAAGTCCTAGAGACCCAGTCTAATGAGAGAGAAATGTGTACTTTCAATATAATATATAGTAATAGAGGTTTGCACAGGTCATTGTGGGAGGCCAGAAGAAGGACCATTAGTCCAGCCTAAAAGCCCAGTCCAACACTCAACAATGAATTCCTCAAGGATATGAGTTTCTACTCCTAGACCCTGGCACAATGCCTTCCATTCACTGAATGATAGTAGAGGGAATAAATGGCTGAATCTGACTATATCTTTACACTTGATCTTAGCCAAACGGACGAGAAGCAATGACTATCTTTATTATGGTGATGCTTTTTGTCTGTGGCTTTAAGCATAAAGAGGTCATTTATAGATAATGCAAATAAGGTAAAGGCATGTTAACAGTTCTCCTGATTGATCTTTTTCCTTGACTTGGAATGGAGATCAGAGGCCCCAATCCACTCTCTCCTTATATCTGTTAAGATTTCCAGTAGATAACAGAGACAAGGTTAGAAAGCATGGCCGTATTAACCATCTACTAAAAGGACTGATCTTCTATCTAAGGCTTTACTAAAGGATCTAAAAGTACTCCTCAATAAACTCTCCATTTTCTGGGGTTGGATCTTGAATTAGATCTTTTTAACTCCATTGCCACACTTCTTTCATTACAATATTCACTGTCCCTATTGAGATCATGATCATAGGAGGTGACAGTACTTATGCCACCATGCAATTTAGAACAAGCAGGTACTGTTGATTCTTATAATTGTTGATTCTTAGCAATTCAATCACTTTCATGTCCTTACATCCAGGAACAAATGGGCTCACAGACTTACACTCATGCTTCCAGATTTATCAAGAACTAGGCACACAATTCTTTCTCTGATCTTCAGCAATGAGAAGACAGGTGGAGGGGGTGGTGCTTCCATAGATGTTGTGTTTTTAAAGTCCTCAGAATTGCTGATCACCTCCCATGTACTTCTGGAATTGCACATTTTGTTTTGTAGGCTTGGAGCTTCTCGGTTATGGTTTTGTTTATTACAGAATTCAACAACCTAAAAGGTTAATAAAATGAAAAAAAGCTTTCTACATACAATGTATTTAAAAATTCAACTACAAATCTGAAAAATAAAAAATGTTCTTGGCAAACATGTTTATTTAATGAAATAAGATTTACTGAGGAGTCTTGTAATAGCAATACGGATTTTGAATAATTGTAACAATAAGTAACACTAGTTGAGTGCTTACTATGTGCCAGTTAATGTTTAAAGAACTCTATATTAATACATCTAATCTCTCAGGAAACCTGCACAGATATTTTGTAAACTTGATAATGTGTCCTTTGACTATAAGTATATACTCTGAACTCACAATTGACATACTTACAGAATTAATACCTTGCATAAACATTATGGATGCCTTTTCAGTTTGATCTTTATCAGGGAAGAATTGACAATCTTTTTCATACAGTTTTGTTTTAGAATCAATTCTGCATCCTCTAGTTGTACAACTGTTCCCTTGACACTTATAAACTCTATTTAAACCAGTAATACCTGTGGAACATCTGAAAATATATAATAGTTAGTCTTCGAGGCAACTCAACAATCAAAATTTTTAAAAATCTTAAGTAGTCTTTCTAGCAAGGTTTTCTTTATTCTTATTTTTGTACCACACACATCTTGTTTTTGACAGCAACATTTAAGTGTTCCTATCAGAGCAGTTACCTGTATTTCAAGAAACTGCAGAAAGAAATTTTAAGTGGGATGTCTAGTATACGTAATGGCTGAGTTCCCTGTTGGGACTAAATTTGCTGCTATCTATTAACCCTAATAGCTGGAGACTCCTCTTTTCCACATCTCTCTCCTGGTGACCTTGTGATGATAAAGGCACTGCAGGCATCTGGACAAGGCAACTTGTGACAACACTTACTCTTGGTACCACCTTAGCTTGAAGTTCTTTGTAGAATTCTTTTCAAAGAAGATACCTCCAAAAGAATGGGCATAGCTACAGATGTTTTGGTTTTTCAAGGGAGCATTTTTATCTAAAGCAAAATGTGGCTTGAAGGAAAGACTGAGATACTGGCAAGAACAGTAGTATTTACTGGTGGGGGCATTTTAGACATGGGTTTTATTGCATGGAATTGGCCACAGGTAGCAATGATTACAGAAAATAGACTGGAATGTGAATGTATCCCATCTTTTCAATGTGTTTCCATTTCAAATTTAAGAAGCAATTACTAGATTTCATTCAGTCATTTAGAGAATCTCCTAAATATGTATATGCCTCTTACTGCCCCCAAACTCCGTGAACATAATGGTATCTATATTAACAACCATGATGAACATTCTGTAGCAGAGACTAGACATTTAGGGGGAATGTGGTATAAACAAATTTAATCAATGTAACACTCCTTAAATATGTGTGCTGTCAACAATAGCCAAAACATGGAAAGAGCCTAAATGTCCATCACCTGATGAGTGGATCAAGAAGATGTGGTGTATATATATATATATATA
>NC_043707.1:71280429-71329560 GCF_006229205.1 Suricata suricatta
GAGGGATAGAGAGTTGGGGAGAGAGAGGGACGCAAAACTTGAGAGACTATTGAATACTGAAAACGAACCGAGGGTTGAAGGGGAACCCTGGACCTCTGATAAGTCCAGAGACATAGCAGGGCATCTAAGATTGATTAAGCTGATGGCATCTAATTTTAAACCAATTACTGACAAACATTTTACTCTATTGATCTTGGAACTTAGAGGATTGTCTATTATTAACTGTGATGGTAGATTGATATTTTTAAATGAATTTTACAAAACCCAAGAAATTTTTGATTGGCCCTTTGAAAGATTTCTTATTGAGCTTGCATTTACCACTATTTTTTAATCACTTTTTTTCATTCTCATGTAGTGTAAATTATTTTGATTTGCCATATATTATATAACCCTTTACATAGAGTACAACTTCAGCACAAATGAGTTCAGCAGCTATGTGAGAGAGGTATAAAAATATGCCAATTTGCTACCAAATGCTCTTGGAGTTATATGTATTTTAAATGGAAAATCAGCTACTTTAAGGTACATTTTCTAAGAGAAAAAAAACCAGATGTACTCTTTTGTGATATAGCATCTGTTATCTGCATTTTTATAAAAAAATTATTAGAATTTAAAATAAATAAAACTGAGAATAAGGAGGTATAGCCTGAGGTAATTAAGGACATTTAAATGTTCATGCCTTGTTGCTTCAATTTTCTTTGACGTAGCACTGTAGAAAGGCTCATTTTCATTGTACTCATCAAACACTCCCCAGCGGAGATGGGCCCACTCGTGGACAAGCAGTCTGTCTGTAGGAAAACATTTCAAATATATGATCATAATTCAGGTGACAAAATTTGTCCCTCAAATATTTTAACAAACTATTTCAGTCAAAAACATTGTATTTAGGTTTTAAATAACTGCTAACATTTATGTTTTTATGACAAAACATGTTACATCAAGAAAACATTATGACATGTATGCTATGGGCAGAATAGACTGAGCTTTGGCCCTTGGGGGGCAAAAAGTCTTCAATGTTACAATGGTTTTTAGCTCTACAAAGCTTACTTCTACCAACAACATAGATAGATAACATATTTTTGGTATTAAGATTTCATTAGAATGTGATTAGTTAAAAGATGTTGATAGGGGCACTTGGGTGGCTCAGTCAGTTGAGTGTCCAACTTTTGATTTCAGTTCAGGTCATAATTTCACAGTTCATGAGTTCGAGCTCTAGGTCCGGCTCTGCACTAACTACATGGAGCTTGCTTGGAATTCTCTTTCTCCTTTTCTCTGTGCCCCTCCCTCCCTCCCTCTCCAAATAAAAATATAGACTTTATAAGAAGTTTATAAATGCTCCCAAGGAAGTGGATGATGAAAAAAACATTGAAAAGCACTGCTATAGACCATAGATAATTTGGGGAAAATGTCCAAATAAGGTGATTAGAGTACTTAACACATATAAGCATTGATTATGTGAAAGTAATTATTATTATTTATAGATATTTAGCATATATTATTACTAGGAAATACAAAGTACTAGTTACTAGATATATAAAGTCCTAGGTACTAGGAAATACAAAGATTAAGAAGATGTAATCCTTGACTAGGAAAAGCTCAAAGAGAGGGAGTTGGAATTAAAAGAAAATTTTTTTTCTGCTAAGGATTTTAGGGTAAATGGAAGAATAAAAGTAAATCCACAGTTGAAATGCAGGAAGAAGAAACAAGTAGAATTCTGTTTCAGCAATATTAGGAAAAATTTCAGAGGAAATAGTGATGGAGAAGAGGAAGTTAGAAATATGTTTGTTCTGCTACAATGTGTATTTCTCTAACTCACCTTAGTTCAGGAAATCTAAAAATAGAGGGGAAATGTCAGAATTATGCAAAAGTCACATTTCTTCTTTAAATCTTTAACTCAAAATATGTTCATTGGACCAGAAGCATCAGCATCACCTGGCAGCTAACAAGAAGTGCAGAGTTTTAGACCAACTTTAGACCGACTGAATCAGAATCTGCATATTAACAAGATCCTCAAGTTACTCCTCTATGCACTCAACTTTAAAAACACTGGCTTAAGGTTTTCTAGGCAAATGGAAACAGAGCAGGAGGAAAACCTCTTATTATCAGCTATGGCAATAGGGATTTGGTGCATGGCAGGTTGCCCTTCTTCTAAGGCCCACTATAATTTGCTAAGAGAGTAGATTTCAGGCACTATCACCACAAATATAAAATAAAGGGGAGAGGAAGGGAACTATGTGAGGAGATGATATGTTAATTAGCATGACTATAGGGGTCTGTTTTCTCAATCAAGGCATCTGTTGATGGGATTGAAAAGAGTAGTTCGAGATCTTGAGAAAAAGTGGTAGAAATTTTAGAACAGCTGCTATGGGGAATGAGAAAGGAAGCCAAGAAGAGACAGTACAAATATTGTTGAGTAGCTTTGAGGGCTTCCCTGATCTTGGGAAACCTGCTTATATAATACCATTAGTTTTTGAACTTTCTTTCATAGTCTTCGAAGTACATTAACAGGAGCCAAAGGAAACTGGCTGGAAACTCAGTACAGAGGATTTGGCAAGTTGAATGAAACATCGTATATGAATGGTGAGGGATTTGAGGTGTTTATACTTATAGTTGAAATAACTAGTCTTGCTGGATATGCCAGCTAGGAAAGAGCATATAGCTTTAGAAAGGTGCAAAGGATTAGAGGTGCCAAGGAGAACAGTCATGGTCAGACTAAAGTTTGAGGGAGAGGTAAGATTGCATTGGGATGGGATGGGATGATGGAGCTTTCAAGTTGGGTCTGGATGACAGGACCAGGGCTAGCTGAATGTTTGACAGAGACAAGAGACTTTATGTGTGCTCATTGGAAGGGCAGTGAGAGAGATTGTGGGGGTATGTGGATTTTGGAAGGTTTTCACTGAGTATGGTATGTGAGTTGGACCTTCCTTTAACAATGATTTGCATTTTTATTGCAAAATAATATACTTTAGTTAACTTGAAACAATGATTTTTAACTTTTAGATTGGATTAGATGAAATTGTCATTTTTCTAGGTTAAAATGATCATTTAGGTACAGGCTCATCTGGTTCAGCCAAATAGGTTAAATAATAATATCAGCAACTAATAGCCTATGACTGTTTTTTCTTGGCCAGAAACTGACATCCTAGCTCTTTTCAGCTGGCCGTATATCTGTCTTCCATGGAGGAAGCTTGTGATTGATTAATATCCAGCTGTGGAGAACTGAAAAAAAATTAAATCTAAAAAGTACACCTTAAAAATTTAATTATTGTCCTGTTTTCAAATTTCTGTTGATGTAGTGACTACAGTTACATGGATTATCTAACTGTTCTCAACAATTCTACAAGATAGGAAACCTATCTTTTTTTATGTCTTTATTTTATTTTTGAGAGAGAGAGAGAGAGACAGAGTGAGCTGGGAAGGGGTAGAGAGAAAGGGAGACACGGAATCTGAAGCAGGCTTCAGCTCACAGCCTGATGCAGGGCTCGAACCCACAGACCTGAGCCAAAGTCAATGCTTAAATGACTGAGCCACCCAGACGCTCCAAGATAGGAAGTCTTCCATTTACCATATTATAGGAAATAAGAAACTAGGTAATTTTTCCAAGGTCACACACAATTCGTAAGTCAGGATTTGAACCTAGAGACTCTGGCTTGGACACTTAATCTGGATACAGAAATGCTTGTTAGAATCATTTGCAACACATGTGTTTTAACAAAAACTCTTACCTGATGGTCCATATTCACTTTGTTTTTTTCCAAGTACAAAGTCAGGTGTGAAATGAATGTATTCTCCTCTTTCTTCACAGTCTCTGAACTGCCTGGTATATGGTTCATCTCTACCTGGGATAGTAGGTGGTGCAACCAAGACATCAGCCTGAGAATGTTTAAAAACATTTTTAAAACACCAGAAATAGAAATGATAACAGTTTGAAACACACTAAAACAACCAATGGGCTACAAAATTGGGGATCACTAGAAAATATAAGTTTTTAAGAGAAGCTTTTTGACTTACGTGTTTGTAGCTTTCATGTTTTGGCCTCTTGTATTGTGAGTTTTCCTTCCAGCTGTTAGGAATTAGTATTGATACATTTTTGAAAAAAAATCTTTTTTCTGTAGCTTCAAACAGGTAAGTAGAAGCTGTGATCACCATACCCTATTGTTAAAGGAAAAAAATATGTGAGGATGGCCAACTAACAGAGGACTAAATGAGCAGGGCTTCAACACAGGCGTTTCCCAGTTTAAGAGTAGATAAAGCAACCAACTAGGGAGCAGGTCTCTGCCTCACGGTTCCAGCTCTGCCACCTTTCAGTCCAACATTGTATCTTAATCTTACATATCACAGGCTTTGAGTCTTCCATAACCCTTCATCAGAGGCCAATGCTTCTCTTTAGTATTAAAAGAAATTGTATAAAATGACAGAGACACAGACTTTAGAGTCATCTACTTGGTTTCAATATTGACATTAGCACTTTCTGGGTGATAGAGGTTGTCAGTTTAACACTCTGAAGCTCAGTTTCTTCATCTCTCAAGTGGACTATTACAGCCTTTCTTTAGGGTTAACATAAACATGAAATGAGTTATAAGTGCTGTACATATAGATGGTCATAAAACTGGCTATCATCACTGTTAATACGTCTCAGTAGAGACCAGCCTTAGCTGATGCAAGCTGAGAACAGTCTCTAGTGATGGATAATAGGGAGAGGTTTTTCATCATACCCCCACCCCCCAGGAGAGGTACTTGGACTGGGGGCTGGGGGTGGAAGGATAGAAAAATTCAAAGGAGATGCAGAGCTTTTTAAATCATAGACAGAGCTTGATGCTCTGCCAACAAGCTGAAAATAATATCACTTTATACTGTTCAATATCCTGAACCCAAAGGTGTAATGATTAATAAGGGAGATAGTCCCTTTCTAGAACTTACTGCCTAGTGGGGGAAATAGATGGATAAATGTTTCTTAATCACCATTAAGACCTATGATGAAAACCACTGAATAATTGAGGGACATAGGGTGCTAGACGAAAATGTCACACTTGTCATCTTTCTGGCAACATTCCAGTCTACAGTTGTTTCCTTCATGGTGAGCTCTTCTCCTTGATGCTTCCTGACCTGGCATAAGCCCACAATAGAATTAATCTTCCTCAGGAATCGCAGGACTCTCTCTCTATCTTGTTCTCTTGTGGAGAGTCCAGCGCGCCTTCTCAAATACATTAAAGAGATCAGCAAACTGACTGGTTCAGAGCCATGGGGTCAGTCAGAAGCCAGAGTACAGAGAACTGAAGGCCTAAAGAACTGACTAGGAGTTAGGAAAGGGGCTTCAGAGACCTCTTAAAGTAGATTGGAAATTACTTCATTACTGGCCTAAAGCAGATGAAAGAATTTTCTTCCGACTCCTTAAGGATGCCTTTCCTCTTTTTAAAAAAAATATTTAGATCTCACCAGTTGTCACATTTTGATTGAAGTGGTGACTATCTATGTTTCTATGAGATAAAAATATATATGGTTATTTGAATTGTGGTACATATCATAAAAGTAGTGTTGTTACATACAGTTGTATAGGTTGTGCATTCTACAACTCCAAGGGATTCCATTTACTTTGTAGTTTCCATAGCTCTATGCAAACTGCCTTGGGTGGTGGTATGTTCTGAAGTTGTTGAGGGATTTTACAGATCCTATGTCAGATGATTATGATCCCCTAAGCATACTAGGGGAACTAATAATGGTTCTCACAGCTTTCTAAGGAAAATTTTTATAATATTTCTTCTAAGTTTTATCTCAGAATTCCTATAATTTCCTAGTTGGATCAAAGATGATTAGTATCATCAATGTTTCAAAAAAGCATTTTCAAACCAAAAAGATACATGAATAAAAGGAATAAGGAATGTTGACAGTTGACAACTCAGGTCATGAATTATGAGTTAATTGAGCATGAATCTTATTATGGTCAGATGGTGTCCCCAAAGTAAGGTTTTATCTACAAGTTGATTCACCAGTTACAAAAAAAGTAATTTTTGTCACCTTGTACAAGCCAGAACTCAAACCTAGATCTGTCAGCCTTCAAAACCCATGGGTTGGGGAGCACCTGGGTGGCTCAGTTGGTTAAGCATCTGGCTTTGGCTCAGGTCATGATCTCACAGTTGGTGGGTTCGAGCCCTGTGTTGGGCTCTGTGCTGACAGCTAGCTCAGAGCCTGGAGCCTGCTTCAGATTCTGTATCTCCTTTTCTCTCTGACCCTCCCCTGCTCACACTGTCTCTCTTTCTGTTTCTCAAAAATAAATAAAAAGCATTAAAAAAGTTAAAAAAAAAAAACCATGTGTTGGATCTCAGCTCCAATCGTGCTATTTAATGTGACCTCAAAAAAAAATATTTACTTTTCAAATACCAGTTTTCTCTTCTATGTAATGTGGATGAGAGAATTTTACAATGTGGTAATCTAAATGCAAGGACTTTGCAGAGGCTGGGAGAATGTCTAGGAACATTGTGTAATTTAGGCATGTCTACTAATAATTGAACTTTTACTTGTGGTGTTTGATAGAGAACATTTTAATATTTTTTTGCCACTGCAAGTAATTTTTCCAAATATTGTTTTCTGATGTTCAGAAAAGTTTGAAACTGTTCCTGAACACTAAGAAGGCATCATGCAGAATTGGCTGAGACATGGTAGAACCCTATCTAGAATTAACTGCTATTCATGCCTGTGCTCTTCAGTCAGTAAAGAAATTTTATATTCCCCTGGAATTCAAATGGTATCAACAAATGAAGAGTTTATTCAGAGTGATACATGGCAGCCACAGAATCACCTGCTCCCTACCCACGTCAATCCCATCAGTCTCTAATGGATGGCAACACATGCAAAAGGCTAAATCACTGAGCATAAGGACATAGTAGTGGAGGAACTGAATGTAAGGAATTAGTAAATGTTGATGTGAGAGACTGGGAGAGCTGCTTTGGATGGCTGTAATACCAATCTCTATTGCATGAAATGTTACAGTTGGTAGAAACTTTAGAAATGAAGTTCCTCCTTTTAGGCTTGGAGCCTTTCTCTTCATGTGCACTTTATAGTGAACTCATTTATTACCATGGCTTTAAATCTTATCAACATACTGGTGAGTCCCTAATTTTTATCTTCACCCAAATTTCCCCCTTTAATTCAGATTCTTATCTACATCTATGTGTATATCTAATAAGCATCTCAAATTCAAAAAGCCTCAAACTAACTCCTGATCTCCCATCTGCCACATTATTTTCACTTTATAGTCTCCCATCTCAACTGATGATGATTCCATCCTTCCAAGTGTTCAGGCCAAAAACCTTGAAGTTCTGTTTGACTTTTATTTTCCCTCCTTCATACTCCAGCTCAACCATCAGCAAATTTGTCTATAATACACTCAGAATATGTTCAGAATATACCACTTTAATGATCTCCACCACAATATCCTTGTTCCTGGTCATCATTACTTCTCACCTGCAACAGCTTCCTACCTGGTGTCTCTTTACACCTCTGTGCTGCAACGGAGCTTATATAGGATGAGTGACAAGTAGAAACCCTTAACAGAATCTCTTCAATACTACAGTCAGAGTGATCCCAGAACGTGCATGAGAGACCACACCCCTCCTCTGCTCAGAATCTTTCTGTAGATTCCCATGGCACGCAGAAGTTAAAGCCCAAATCTCTCCAGTGGCCTGGGCCCTCTGTGTCCCCATGTTGGGCTCTTCCCACCTTTCTTCCTGCTCATCACCTCCTGCTGGACACATCAAGCATGTTTGCTTGTTCCCTCCCCCAGTTTTCAATGGGTTCTTCCTTCACTCATCTCAGGTGCCTGCTCAGATGTCTTCATCAACAGTGAGGCCTTTCAGGACTGTCCTATGTGAAATAGTAATGGACATTCTCCTCCCACCAAGCTCCAAGACTGCCTATCCCAATATGCTGATTTATTTTACTTCGTGGCAACCTACTACCATCTGACCTGCTATATTTGTACATGTTTTTTTTATTATCTATATCACCTAAAAAAGAATGTGTACTGCATGAGGGTAAGGAATTGTTTAACTCACTGTTGTCGCTCCCTGACATGCCACAAGTATTCATCAAATCATTGTTTAAAGAACAGATGAGTCCAGCTGCTCATTTACAGATGAAGAAACTGAGGATCAGGGAGGCCCTGTGTCTTGTCCTGGTCATATGTGAGATGGGGTCGAGCCCTGTCTAAAACTTTCCATTCCCTCCGCCACTCTGGCCTTGTCTTCACTGCACCATGCTGCCTTTAAGCTTCTTGCTGCATTCAGAAGTTTCCATAGTAAATACCTACCTACTTTTTTATTCTCCACAGTTCAAACAGAAGAAATCCCATTTTTTTCTTACCTTTATCTCTTCAATTATATTTCCATCTTCTGGCACACGAGGGTCGATAGCAATGATGATGCCTTCATAGCCATTGTTATTCAGCTGAACGAGGGAAGTATTGGACCCCTGCAGCAGGGATAGGACTAAGAGGAAGACAAAATCTGATAACCCCATTGTTCTTGTCAAAGCATTCCTGGCCCCAAAGTTGGTTGGTTCAAAAGGTTTTTCTTTCACTTTGTCTCTCCATATATATAGCCCTGAACCTTATCAATGTCGGCTGATAATGGGACATGGCTTGTATAAAGGTCAATATTCTATAGGTAGCAAAATATTTGACTTCAGTTTATATAATCATTTTATTGCATGTTATTGTAAAAGTGATCTAAAACAGAAGAGATCAGATCTTTTTGTTAAAAAAAGCACATATTCCTCTTGGAACGTATTTTCTATACTTTCTAATTCTGGTTTATTTCCTACATATAGTCACATACCTTGTATTTTCTGTACAGTACAAAGTAATAGAAACAATTGTTTTGTAATATTGTTATTCAGTTTTGCAGATAACTTAATAATTATTTAGATTATTTACAAAGGTATAAATAATTGAAGAGAATGTGAGATTATTAAATATAAATAACACCAAATTAGGTAAGATAGCCTTGAAACCTAACTTAAAAATTTAAAGACTTTAATAAATTAAGGAAGATATGATAGTTATTATATTTGAAAATCCTGTTTAGTAAAAAATGAATAGAATTTGTTTTCATACAAGTATGTAAAAAAAGTCTGGTATGTGCTAATTATTGAAGCAGAATGAAGAATTTAGATAGTTAACATTTATTTAGTGCTTACTAGGGCACATTTATTTAGTGCTTACTAATTTTCACTGTAACACTCTAAGGTAAATGTGAATCTAATCTTCATTTTATGCATGGGGAAACTAAGGCACACAGTTTCAGTAACTTGCCAAGATTACATAGCTAGCAAATAGCAGAGTCAGGATCTGAACACAGTATTCTTACCCCAAAGCCTATGGATTTAATTACTCCGCAATAAGATAATATGGTTTTACAAGGCAAACAGAATAATAAGATTTTTTTTTTAAAAAGAGAAAAGTGGTAGGTTAGGAATTGTGGGGCGCCTGGGTGGCTCTCTCGGTTAAGCGTCTGACTTCGGCTCAGGTTATGATCTTGCGGTCCATGAGTTCAAGCCCCGGACTGGGCTCTGTGCTGACAGCTCAGAGCCTGGACCTGCTTCGGATTCTGTGTCTCCCTCTCTCTCTGCTCCTCCCCTGCTTGTGCTCTGTCTCTCTCTGTCTCTCAAAAATAAATAAATGTTAAAAAAAAGAAAAATAAATAAAAATAAAAGTCTCTATTCAACTTCAAAATACAGTTTTTGTGAAGTTTACTTTTCAGATCTTAACCCCAAAAGGAAAATAGTTGGTAAAAGATGAATAATGGTCGATTCCAGATTTGAATACTGATTTTCTATTATGCAGTAATAACAGTTTGGCTGTGATTTAGGATCTTAGGAGAATTGACCTTTACTGTGTTAATAATTTCCTATTCTACTCTCATTCTATCTCTGACAGACATTTTATTAGCTGTGATAAACAAAGGTGATTCACATTTGAATGAGTAACAGTGTTTCCCAAAAGCCATAAAAGAAAGATTAATCTTTTACCATGTTAAATTTATCAATAAGAAAAGTTCCCTTGTGTTCCTCATTAGGAGAATGTCAAGTTAAGAAAATAGGATACTAATTTTATGTTCTTTCATTCATTTTAACATCCTATCCCAGATTCTCCTCTTCCCTGGGAATTTAGCTGAATAACTCTAAATTATCCAGGGAGGGACAGACTTCTGATTACCATGGTGACAGAGGTCTCCTGTTATGGAACTTTAAAATTTGGGGTCAGTCACATGCTCAGAGAATAATAGCAAGTTTCTTTCCTTATGGGAAGAGGACTTGGATTGTTATATTGAGGCAGGCATATGGTGTATCATTTCATTTATGATTTCCTGGATGAATGCTGTTTTCTCCTCCTGCTCCTTTTGATCTACCGGTTGACAGTGTGTGTATTCTAGTCTAGATGTGTGTGTGTGTGTGTGTGTGCGTGCATGTGTGCGCGTGCACTAAGTACACATGGGTCAGGGTTCATTCCTGTCTTCCAGAGCCAGATCTGGAAGCCATTCTCTGTCCCTACTACTAGTGTCCATTTTATGTCAGGCTGTGATTCTCTCCACACCCAATCAGATAACTTTGCAGACTAGGGTTTGGGTCTGGCAGAGGGAGAATCTGAGTTCAAGACTTGGAGATAAGCATTAGAAATCCCAATTGTGGCTTTAGGTCAAGTCATATTTACTAGTCCAACTTCACCATTGATATTTTGGTGAACTGTTTGACGCCTATGTTTATTTCCAAATCAGTTCCAAACCCTGAGAAGGCAATGGCTGCTTTTTGTTATTGTTTTTTTGTGGGGGTTTCTTTTTTTGTCACTTTAAAGACCAATACATTAGATAGGGAAAAATGTAGGGCACCTGGGTGGCTCAGTTAGTTAAGCAGTAGGCTTTGGCTCAGGTCATGATCCTGCAGTTCGCAAGTTCGAGCCCAACATTGGGCTCTGTGCTGACATCTGAGAGCCTGGAGCCTGCTTTGGATTCTGTGTCTCCCTCTCTCCAGCTTGCTCTCTCTCTCTCTCTCTTTCTTTCTCTGTCTCAAAAATAAATAAATGTTAAAAAATTTAAAAAAATAGGGAAATGTGAAATCACATGTTCTTTTACGTTCTTGGGACATCCCACCACTAAGGGGATCTCATGTCCTTCTTTCTACTTAGTGCCCAGCTTTCCCTTTCCTTCTCTCACTCTCTGCTTCTCACTCTTTCCTTTCAGGATTATTAAATTCCTGGAACTCCAAGAACTTTTTTTCTATTCCACAAAGTGGTACTTAAGCTCTTTCTTGCTTTTACTCTCAAACTTGTATATTCATGCCCATTAAGGAGATGTATTTATGGTTATAAAGAGCTATACTGTCTTACATAATCAAAGAAAGTCTACCTTCCTACATGTTCTCTAGATGGGGATGGAGAGGTGGAGATGATTCCATTTCTCTCACTGTTAGAGCAATGCCCTGTTCAACTAATTGCTTTACAATATTAATCGAATTAAACCCCTCAATTTTCAAGGATATTTCATCTCATAAACAGGCAATTTTGCAGCCTTCCTACAGACTTCTTTATTAATTTTTTTAATTTTTTATATTTATTGAGAGAGTATGCACAAGTAGGGGAGAGGGTGAAAGGGAGAGGGAGAGGGAGAGGGAGAGGGAGAGGGAGGGAGGGAGAGAGAGAGAGAGAGAGAAAGAGAGAGAGAGAGAGAGAGAGAGAGAGAGAGAGAGAGAGAGAGAATCTTAAGCAGCCTCCATGCCCAGCATGGAGTCCAGGTTGGGGCTCAATCCCACGGCCTGGGATCATGACCTGGAGAATGGCCATCAGGCTCCTGGAGTTGCTTTGTCTATTTATTCAGACAGCCAGAGGTAGCTTACATCCTTCCAGGTGGTGCTCAGCCAATGACTGACAAGTGTAGAGATGAAATTTCAGTGCCTTTACTCAGATCAAAACAAATTCCAAGGTATAACTTATATACTAAAAATCCCTGTGGGGGTCAGCCTGATACCACTTCCATTGGACTTTATCTGTAATCAGCACACCTGCTTAATTTCTTCTTTTCCTGTCCTGCTTCTCTTCCTCTCTTATCATTTTTTCTTCACAAATCTCCTTCGTAAATTGCTTATACACAAATCCTTGTCTTAGGATCTTCCTGGTGAACAGAGCCTATGATAGAGTGTTATACCTTAACTTTTCAAATAATATTTATCAAGCATTTACTTTGTGCCAAGCACTATATAACATTCTTAGAATCTACCACTCATTTAATTCTCACAACAACCCTGTGAATAGACATGTTTTCTCATTTTACAAATGACAAAATTGAGCTTTAATACCTTGCTCAAAGTTGCATAGCTAATAGGTGTCAGAATCGAGCTAAAACCCTATTCTGATTCCCAAGCCATATTTATAACCCCTCTTCTGTGCTCTTTAAGACACATCATTTCTTCTGGTAAGGAGGCCAATTCATCGTCTGTCAAGCCCTTCATCTGTGGAAGACTATTAAAAACAAATGATGGAAACTCCAGTGCAAAAACCAAGTTCTCACATATTTCACATATTAAAAGTTTCCTTTCCTAATCCAAAAGATTTCTGTAACTGAGGAGAATAAGCAATCTTATCTGTGCAAAGCGTATTACAGCCACTACTTAGAGATATTTCAGGTTCAGTTCCAGACCATTGCAATGAAGTGAATATCCCAATAAAGTGAGTCAAATGAATTTTTGGATTTCCCAGTGCATATAAAAGTTATGTGTTCACTATATTACAGTGTTTTAAATGTGCAGTAGCATTATTGTCCAAAAATATGTACATTTTAATTTAAAATGTTGCTAGAAAATGCTAACCATCAGCTGAGCTTTCAGTGAGTTGTAATCCTTTTTGTGGTGGAGGGTATTGCTTTGAGGTTAATGGTTACTTATTGATCAGGGTGGTGGTTGCTGAAGGTTTGGGGTGATTGTGGCAATTTCTTAAAATAAGACAATGATGAATTCTGCCTCATTGATTGAGTCGTCCTTTTACAAATGATTTCTCTCTGGCATGTGATGCTGTTGATAGCATTTTACCAACAATAAAATATCTCTTGAGATTGGAGTTAATTCTCTCAAAGCCTACCACTGTTTTATCAACTAAATTTATGTAATATTCTAAACCCTTTGCTGTCATTTCAACAATCTTCACAACCTGTTCACCAGGAATAGTTTCCATTTCAGTAAATCACTTTGTGTGCCTTTTGGTAAGAAGAGATGTTTTATCCATGAGACCAGCAATTCAGCCACAGCTTCAAGCTCTACTTCTAATTCTAGTTCTCTTACTCTTTCTACCTGTAGTTACTTCCTCTATGGAAGTCATGAACCCCTCCAAGTCATCCATGAAGGGTGGGATCAACTTCTTCCAAACTCCTGTGAATGTTGATATTTTAACCACTTTCCATAAATCCCAAAGGTTTTGTTTGTTTGTTTGTTTGTTTTGTTTTGTTTTGTTTGTTTCTGCTCAGTAATCTCTACACCCAACATGGGTCTCCAGCTCATGACCCAAGATCAAGAGTCACATGTTCTACTGACTGAGCCAGCTAGGTACCCTACAAATATTCTTAATGGAATCTAGAATGGTGGTAAATCATTGCCAGAGGTTTTCAATTTCCAGATTCATCAGAGACATGTATAGCCTTAAGAAATATATTTTTAAAATAATAAGACTCGAAAGTCAAAATGCTTTCTTGATCATTGGCTACAGATATTATCTTAGCAAGTATGATAACAAGATTAATCTCATTGTATATCTCCATCAGAGCTCTTGGGTGCCAGATACATTGTCAGTAAGTAGTAATATTTTGAAAGGAATATTTTCTTTTGGGCAGTAGGTCTCAACGGTGGGCTTAAAACATTCAGCAAAATTAAACCATGTTATAAACAAACATGCCATCATCAGGCTGTCATTCCATTATAAATCACAGAGTAGATTTAGCATAATTTTTATAGGTTTTAGGATTTTTGGAATGTTAAATAAGCATTGGCTTCAACTTAATGGTAAATGAATCACTAGCTGTGTTGCCCCTGAACAAGAGAGTCAGCCTCTCCTTTGAGGCTTTGAAGCTAGGCATCGACTTTACCTCTCTAGAGATGAAAGTCCTAGATGGTGTCTTCTTCGCAATAGAAGGCTGTTTTGTCTACACTGACTATCTGTAGTTTAGTGTAGCCACCTTCATTACTCTAGCTAGATCTTCTGGATAACTTGCTACAGCTTCTGTATCAGCACTTGCTGCTTCACCGTGTGCATTTATGTTATGGAGACAGCTTCTTTCCTGAAACCTCATCAAACTCTGCTAGCTTCCAACTTCTTTTTCTGTAGCATCCTCACCTCTCTCAGCCTTCATAGAATTGAAGAGAGTTAGGGCCCTGCTCTCTGGATTAGGCTTTGGCTTAAGGGAATATGGTAGCTGGTTTGATCATCCATGCAGACCACTAAAACTTTCTCCATTTGGTAATAAGTCTATTTTATTTTTTAACATTTCTGTGTCCTTTGGAGGAGCACTTTTATTTTTTTAAATTCTTTTTTAAATTAAAAAAAAATTTTAATGATTTTTATTTAGTTTCTAGAGTCAGAGAGAGACAGTGCAATCAGGGGAGGGTCAGAGAGAGAGGGAGATACAGAATCCGAAGCAGGTTCCAGGCTCTGAGCTAGCTGTCAGCACAGAGCCCGACGCAGGGCTCAAACCCACAAACTGTGAGATCATGACCTGAGCTGAAGCCAGACGCTTAACCGGGTAAGCCACCCAGGTGCCCCTGGAGGAGCAATTTTAATTTCTTTGAAGAACTTTTCCTTTGTACTCACAGCTTGGCTAACTATTAAGCACAAGAGACCTAGCTTTCAGCCTATCTTAGCTTTTTTTTTTTTTAAGTTTTATTTTTTTTTACATTTACTTATTTTTGAGAGAGAGAGAGAGAGAGAGAGACAGAGCATTAGCAGAGGAGGGGCAGAGAGGGAGAGAGACATAGAACTCGAAGCAGGCTCCAGGCTCTGAGCTGTCAGCACAGAGCCTGATGTGGGGTTCAGTCTCACATAAGATCATGACCTGAGCCAAAGTTGGACACATAACCGACTGAGCCAGCCAGGCACCCCAGCCTATCTTGGCTTTTGTCATGCCTTTTTCACTAAGCTTAATCATTTCTAACTTTTGATTTAAAGTTAGAGACATGTGACTACTTTTTTCACATGAACACTTAAGAGGCCCTTGTAGCATTCTTAGTTGGACTAATCCAGTGTTGTTCTATCTCAGGCCATAGGGAGGCCTAAGGAGAGGGAGAGAGGTGGAGGAATGGCTTGGGCAGCCATGGGGCAGCCAGACCACACAAAACATTTATGTTCACCATCTTATAATGATGGTGATGGCACAGTTCATGGTGTACACAAACAATCACAATATTAACATCAAAGGTCATTGATCACAGATGATAGCAACAAATATAATAATGAAAAGTTTGAAATATTATAAGAATTAACAGAATGTGACACAGAGACATAAAGTCAGCATATGCTCTTGGAAAAGGGTGACAATAGACTTGCTCCATGGAAGGCTGGAGCAAGACCTTCCATTTGTAGAAAATGCAGTATATCTGTGATGTGCAATAAAACAAAGCACAAGTGATTACTGTATATAGCACGTCATATATTCTTTGAAACTAGTTCCTGGTATGTTTAAGGATTTTTTGTTTTGTGATAAGCTCAGAAGATAGAAAAGTGCTTGTCCTTAAATAATCTACAGTTTAGTGAAGGAGACTGACCTGTGAAGATCTGGAGTACAAGGCAATAAATTCTATAATAAAAATATGTGATAGCATGAAAGAAGGAGCAAGGAATTCTGAGTCAGGGCTAAAGATGTATTTAAGGACTCAATCAGAATCTTACAGAATGGATAGGATTTTAATGTTTTATTTTATATTATTTTTTTTACCACTGCATAGTAGTTTATTTAATCTCTGTATCAACTCCAAAAGTTAGGTACTATTATCATCTTCACATCATAGACGTGGAAATTGAGGCACAGAGATAATAAGCAACTTGCTCAGTGTTCAGTTTAATTCATTAATTGACTTGGTTTTCTTTTTTAAATGAATTAAGTCATATGCTTAGTATTTAGGGTTTTTTGTTTATTTTTAGGAGATGAGTTCAGAAAAATAGTATGGCCCTAGTTTTTGGATGAAAAAAATGTATTTGTAGAGCTTCAGTGTGTTCAAGCCTTTCAACCAGACCATGCTGGGGGTTTAGCATGTAAGAAATGTAGCAGACACGATTGGTGCTTGTTATTTTACTATTTGAAATTTTTATTTTGTTTTGTTTTATTTTGAGATTTTACTTACTTTATTCTTGTTTTTCAAATGTTTATTCATTTTTGAGAGAGAGAGAGGGAAAGGGAGAGGAAGAGGGAGAATGAGTGGGGAAGGGGCAGAGAGATTGGGAGACACAGATTCCAAAGCAGGTTCCAGGCTCTGAGCTGTCAGCACAGAGCTCAGTGTGGGACTTGAACCCATGAACTGTGAGATCATGACCTGAGCCAAAGTCAGATCCTTAACTAAGTGAGCCACCCAGGCACCCCTATACTAGAATTGTGTTTAAAATAGAAACCAAAATCATAGATGTAAAAATGGCCTATATCTCTACTTTTTAAAAGTAAAGTTCTAACATAGGCACCCAGATCTTCGTGTACTTGCTCTTGTGGTCCAAATAGCAGCACTTCTTTCTCTGATTGACCGATAGAGTAGGCTGGGTCATTGCTGTCTTAGGATGACCCCAAATTACTTTACAATTAGAATTTTTGCCTCCAAACAGTGGCTGCTTAATTTATAGCTATATTAAACATCTGATTCTAAAGTTGAAGTTTTAAAGTTTCAAATGTTTGTAATACTGAAATGACAAGCTAGAGATGTTAATAGCAGCCCTGGATGGGGGAGTAGTTTCTCACCTGTGGACAAAGCCCCTTGGGGGACTAAAGTTTATTGAGATACGTGTTCAAATCCATATGCATATATGTATTCCTTCTTCAAAACACAGATACCAGAGGTCTTATCTTATGTGGCATCAATAAGACAAAGTGGTTGAGAATATGAGGTTTTGGAGTTGTGGTATCTGAGTACAAACCCCAACTCTATGATTAAGTAAATGAGTGAACTTGGTTAAGCTACTTAACCTTTTCATGCTTCAATTTCCTTATTGGTAGAGTGAGGACAATATTAAACTTGTCTGAAAGAATGGTTTAGGACTTAAGCAAATTAAACATATATACATATGGGACACTTAGAACACTGGCTGACACGTGGTAACTGCTCATTAAATATCAGTTATTGTTATGTATGTGAGTTCGGAAAGCAGATCACTGACATTATTTTTGATGAGGTTTTAGGGTAAAGGGGGTTCGTAGAGTCTGGAGGCAATGGCCAAGTAAGAATTCTTGAGACATCTTTGGTGCAAATGGTGATCTTATTAAAGCATGTGGACAGGACCCGTGGGCAAGAAGAGCTGTCCTGGACCATGAAGGGAGACTGGTTTTGTCCTGCCTACCTCAAGTATTTGCCAGTGGGCTGTAGGTTATAAGGAAATTTAATTTTATCTGCCATTTCCTTCTGCTTTTGTTTCCCACATCATTCCCTACTCTTCTCTTTTGTGACTTCTTCCTGCTGGATAAGGACATAGAGATGTCCCTATCTATAGGTCAACATTGAAAGTTATAGAGGAGTTATGAAAGGCAAAGATGGCCAGTTCAGGGAAACAGCACATATGAGTCTCCTTGAGTAGAAAGGATCATCTGTCTACTGGAAGTTATGGTGATAAAGGAGTCTTGGTACAGGGAGACCCCAGAAAAGACAACAAAATAAAGGTTAATACTATGAGAAAAAAGAAACCTAAATAAAAAACTTTTAATAATTTTCTTCTAGTCCTTGTCATTTGAAGAGAAATTTGAGGCCTTCCACTGGTTCACAGGAATAAGAAGGTGTGTCAGCTTGCATACTAGGTTTCTGTGATGAAGGTATAGGTTTAATTCTTGATATGGGAATCCATGAGGAATGGCCTAATTTTATGGCAGTAGGAGAACATAATAGGGCCTGTCAGGAACGCTTCCATTCTTGAGTTAAAACCCTTATGTATTAGACTTCCAATCCATTAAATAAACTGAAT
This sequence comes from Suricata suricatta, assembly GCF_006229205.1. NCBI lineage: Eukaryota > Metazoa > Chordata > Mammalia > Carnivora > Herpestidae > Suricata > Suricata suricatta. Next base: position 71,298,608 of record NC_043707.1, read on the forward strand.
CTCCTGCATTTATATGGGGTGGGTTTCTAGTAACTGTTGAATGAGGTTTAGGAATGCAGTCATGTCTGTATTTATCTAGAGATGTATGAATTAACCTGGCCCGAAGTCTGAAGTGAATAATTTAATAAGGCACTATATTCTTTTCATACAATTGTTGGGGAAATCCATCCCATTTTCCAGTTGTTTAAACAATCATATGCTCATCGGGTCCTGTTATCCCCACAGAATAATAAGCAAGAAAATTGTCCATACCTGTGCTATTGTGACAGTTTTTTTCAGATTCACCTCAAGTTGTCCAACTTAAACAAAAACATTTAAAGACTATCCAAACTAGGATTTGACATCCACAAGGGTGCATTATTGAAACATAGTTTTTCTCTCTAAAAACCCTCATTTCCAGAGATAGCCAAATCAAGACTAATTCATTTGTAAAATAAGTCCAGTTTTTTAAAAATGTTTTTAATTTATTTTTGAGAAATAGAGAGAGACAGCATGAGCAGGGGAGGGTCAGAGAGAGAGGGAGACACAGAATCTGAAGCAGGCTCCAGGCTCTGAGCTAGCTGTCAGCACAAAGCCTGAAGTGGGGCTCGAACCCGTGAACCTTGAGATCATGACCTGAGCTGAAGCCAGACGCTCAACCGAGTTGCCCAGGCACCCACAAGTCCAGTTTTAATAAACTTGGCCTAATTATTTACATAAGCTCAGCAAGAGTAGCAATTGATCATAGAGATCTTTTAAAGTTTGCTTTGCTGGCACTTTCCATAAGGAATCTAGATTGAACATTGAGTAGCCTCTCCAGTCAAATACTTGACATCAGACATGCCTGTAGTATCTGTAGTTTTGTGTAAATTCCTCTTCATGAGGCTGCCAAAGTATCCTGAGGTTCCTGCACCTGCCAGGAAATGACATTCTTTACTCACCTGATAAGGCTGCTGGGAATTCTGTAAGCAAGGCATCAGGCCAACATTATCAAGGGCTCTATTGGTGTCATGCTTCATAAAGTCAACCTTAGTTCCTTAAAGCTATATGGTTATATAACCATTTTGTTACAAGATGAACAGATTCTTATTGAATCATTAAGTATGATTGCCATGGATGAAAGAACATTCACTGAGAGATTTTGAATTTCAGAGGGTTTAGGTAGAGAGAAAAGTTAAATATTTTAGTTTGTTGACAAATGCATACTTTAATCAAATTTCTACATGTTATAGATATTTTAAGAAAGTACCCTTAATCTGGAAGAGCGAATATTGGAGGCCCAACCATACTTCCAACAAGAGTCACAAAACGATATCAGAAGACTAAAAAATGGGCTTCATTAAAGATCTGAATGAGATTCCTTATAATGCATTGACAAGGAAATTCAGTTATTTCTGTGGCACACAACACTTAAATAACAGAATATCCAATGAAGACCTTATACCAGGAAATATTAAAACTTTAGAAATTGCATATATGTTTGAGCAGTTATAGCATTTACCTAAGCAGTACAAACTAAGGCTTATATTTCACAGTGCTTCTAGACTAACTTAACATACCAAAGAAGCCTAAGTGGTCAAAAAGACTTTATTTACAATTTAAATACTGGGAAATTTGTTAAAAAAAAAAAAACCTCAGAAAGTTATAAAGCACAAGTCATGTTTACCATCAAACCCAAATATCCTTAGTTTCTCTGCAATTAAGTCAAAAGCAGATAAACCTTATGTGTAGTTATCAGTGCTGTAGCATTCCATTCTATTTGGAAATGACCTAGAAGTCCAATGGATTCAATCCCAATTATCATGCAAGCAATACTTTAAGGTTTCAGGTTACCAAAGACTGAAAGCTATCCTAACAATTACTCATGAAAACTTTGAAACAGACAAAATTAACCATTATTTTAAGTCATCTTCTTGCTAACAAATTGTAATAGGGATAACACAAGCTTATATGACCTTGAGCAAACCTAGAGAGAATAAAAATTTTCTATTTAATGCTGATAGGTTTATTTTGATTAAGCCAACAAACTTAAATTAGTTTAGACACCAAATGTGTTCCATCTATTTAAAAAACAATCTGTTCCCCATGGTCAGTTTTTGCCTGGGACACCAGTGCTGCAATCAGAAATGGGTAGTCCAAGTGGGTGTATTCATTCCTTCATACCGACGATGGGAGAAGGAGCCAGTGGTGCCAGAGGAGGCATGGAGGAGATCTCTATCTTAGAGAAATCATAGAGATTTTCTCCTATAGGGTTTTGATTGTTTTCTGTCTAACATTTAGATCTTTCATCCATTTTGAGTTTATTTTTCTGTATGGCATAAGAAAGTGGTCCAGTTTCATTCTTCTGCGTGTTGCTGTGCAGTGAGACTATCTTTTTTCCATTGGATATTTTTTCCTGCTTTGTCAAAGAGCAGTTGGCCATACATTTGTGGGTCCATTTCTAGGTTCTTTATCCTGTTTCACTGATCTATGTCTGTTTTTGTGTCACTACTGTAATGTCTTGATGACTACAGTTTTTTAATACAGCCTTGGAGTCTAGAATTGTGATGACTCCAGCTTTGGTTTTCTTTTTCAATTTTACTTTGGCGGTTCAGGGTCTTTTTTGGTTCCATACAAATTTTAGAATTGTCTGTTCTAGCTCTGTGAAGATGCTGGTATTATTTTGATAGGGATTACATTGAATGTTTGTAGATTTTCATGTGTACTATAGACTTTATTTATTTATTTTACTGTTTTTTATTTGCTTTAGAGAAAAAGAGAGAGAGAGAGAGAGAGAGAGAGAGAGAGAGAGAGAGAGAGAGAGAGGCATGAACAGGGTAGGGTCTGAGAGAGAGGGAGACACAAAATCTGAAGCAGGCTCCAGGCTCTGAGCTAGCTGTCAGCACAGAGCCCAACACGGGCTTGAACCTACGAGCTGTGAGATCATGACCTGAGCCGAAGTAGGACGCTTAACCAACTGAGCTACCCAGGCACCCCTAGACTTTTTTTAAGTTTATGTTTTTGAGAGACAGAGAGAGAGAAAGAGAGAGAGAGAGAGAGAGAGAGAGAGAGAGAGAGAGAGAACGAACACAGGGAAGGGGCAGAAAGAGAGAGGAGAGAGAGAATCTCAAGCAGGCCCTGCACTGGCAATGGCAATGGTGTGGAGCATGAAGCAAGGCTTGAACCTGTGAACCATGAGATCATGTAAAGCTTAACTGACTGTACCACCCTGGCACCCCAGGGTCGGATAGACATTTTAACCTTTCTTCCTAAAAGTAAATTTCCTTGGGACAGAAATTAAAGCAAATATATCTATAACTTCATAAAGTTAATGACAGTAGCATAATATCGAATGTTTTAAAATTTTCTCCTTGATTAAAAAATGCAGTTGATAAGTAAAAGTATTATGGTCTTCATTAGCATGTCATGGACTCTTAGATAGGGTTCCCTGGAGAGCTGCATAAACAGAATGAAGGTATAAATGGAATAGGGTCTAAATGAACTGTATGATTAAACAGAGGACAAAGATTAATTTAGGGCTGACACAGTAGGAAAAATCTGTGAATTTTGTGTATTGACCACAAAGTGTCAGCTATGTCAGGACCTCTATATCACTACGCATAAATAAAGAGAATGTTATTTTGCGGTAAATGTCCCTCATTCATATGATTTCAAGGAAGTTTTCTTTCAGTTTAGGACTCCAAAGTAGTATGAGATTTAGAGAGGATTTAGAGTGACCAGAAAGATAAATGTTGGTCCAAAACCCCAAGAAACTTCACAGTGAGATATCACTTCACACCCATAGGTATGCTATTATCAAAAACACATACACTCACGCACACGCACATACACACATTCATGCACACATACACAGAAAATGACCATTGGTGGGCTGGAAATTGGAACCCTTCCTTGTGTATTACTGGTAGAGCTGTACAATGATGCAGCTGCTATAGAAAACACTGTGATGGCCCCTCAAAAATTAAGCACAGATATATCTTGTGATCCAGGAATTCCATTAATGGATATATACCTCAAAAAGTTAAAAATAGGAACTCTAACAGATAAAGGTACACTCATATTCACAGCAGCATTATTCACCATACCCCAAAGTGGAAGCAACCCAGGTGTCCATCAATGGATGAATGGACAGATAAAATGTAGCATACACATAATGGAATGGTACTATTCATCTTTAAAAAGGAAAGAAGTTCTGACACATGCTACAACATGGAGGAACCTTGGAAAAATGATGCCAAGTGAAAGAAGCCAGTTATAAAAGACAAATACTGTATGGGTCCACTTAGATGACATTCCTAGAGTAATCAAATTCAGAGATAGGAAACAGAAGGTGGTTCCAAGGGCTGGGGGCATGAAATGAACTGTTGTGTAATGGATATGCAGTTTTAGTTTTGGAAAATGAAAAGTGCTGGATGTGGATGGTGGCGAGAGTTGCACAACAATATGAATGTACTTAGTGCAGCAGAACGGTACACCTAGAAGTGGGGAAAATCATAAATGTTATTGTCATGCATATCTTAGCACAGTAAAAAATTAGGAACTTAAGAGGATGAAGGTTTAACATTTTTCTTTTGTGTCACATACTTAAGTTAATAAGTTTAGCACTCAGCACAGTGTTTTCTTCCTTTATTCAGCAATTTGAGTGCAATTGGAGTTTTCAATATTTCAGCAAACATTTATTGAGTCCCCACCAACTACAAACCAGGCAGTATGGTAGGCCTTGGGAATACAAAATCAAATTAAATATAGTGCTTGGCTTTAATGAAGTCACAAATGAGCATGGTCGATAGACATGGAAATTGATGATTGCAATTTACTGCAGTGCAATATGCAACAAATATAAATATGACATTGTGGTTGAGAGTACGGGTTCTAGAATAAGATTGCCTGAATTTGAAAGCTGGATTAGTCACCGTTACCAGTTCATGATCTTAAATAAGTTCTAAAACTGTGCCTTAGTTTCCTTGTCTGCAAAATGGGAGTAATAACAATTTCTACCTCACTGGGTTATTGTGAGGGTGAAATGAGTTCCTTTTGCAAAGTGCTTAGAATAGAGCCTGGAACGTGGTGAATTCTTATTAGCTCTGGTCAGCATCAGCATCATGGATAGGAAAGCAGTAGTAGTGGAATGTAAGGGAGAGATTTTATCTTTTTTCCTCACTGCTAAGTCTCCAGTGCCTAGGAGATTACTTGGTATAGGAAAAGTGCTTAAGAAATGTTTTTATTTAATGACAAGAAAAGTGAGGTTTAGGAAAAAGTACAGAGAAGAGAGTTTGAGGCCAGTAGGGTAGGTGGTTTGAGAAAACATCAAGAAGAAGCAATACCTCAACAGGATTTTGATAGTTGAGTATGTTTTCATTGTAATAACGGGGAGCAGGCATTCCTGACAGAGGAAATGGAATTGCAGCCATGCAGTTGAAATAGCATCAACCATCTGGGGAACAATGAGAAGTTGGTGTTGTCATATTGTGAAGGATAAGGTGGGGAGTGGCCTGAGAGAAGACTGAGAAAATAGGGAAGTGCATATTTAAAAAAATATTTAGTCATTACTAGGTGTCTGACAATGTGCCAGGTATCAGGGCTAAAGTAGTGACCATGGCACAGTTGTACCCCTGGGGAGATTATGTGAGAGACCTGAAATGCCATGTAAAAGGTTAGACTTCATGGAGTTAACCAGGGAGTTGATGAAGAACCTTGAAAAGCTTTTAAGGAAAGCTATGACCTGGTTAGAGTGTACTGACAGCTAGACCTCTGGGAGAGACAGAGGGTGGGCCAGGCCACAGCTGGCGTGTCCTGCTGCTGGTGCTAGAGGGGCCGCTCATGACAAGGTTTTGCTCTGACCCAGGTAAGAGAGTGCAGTTCCCAAGATAAGATGATATCTGCAGGGAGAGAGAGGAGGGATATGGATTTGAGAAGTGATTTCAGAAGACATTTCAGCCCAGTGGGTCTCACTGGGCTGAAATGTCAAATTATAATTTGGTGACTGAGAATGAAGAGAAAGAAAACCAGATGACAAGTTTTCTGGCTTGGCTGTCTTGGTGGAGAGCTGGGACTCCGTACTCCCACTCACTCAACGAAGAAAAAAAGAAACAAGTAAGTTACAGAGTGGGAGGCAGAAGCAAGTTCAGTAATTCAGTTTTGGACAAATTGAGTTTGAGGCATCAAAGGCACATCTAGATAGAAAAGATTTGTAATGAATATGTCTCTATCTCTCTGTCTTACACACATTTCTCTCTCTCTCTCTCTCTCTCTCTCTCTCTCTCTCTCTCTCTCTCTCTCTCTGTGTGTGTGTGTGTGTGAGTTGGTACATGGGGAGGGTCCTAGAAACATAGATATGAGAGTAATTATAATAGAATATAGTATTTACTTACCCAACAAGTCTATTTATTACTATCCTTTGATAGTAATAGTGTTTAAAGCTGGATAGGTGAACTTCTTGCTGATGGATATGTGTAGTGTCTTGGCCCAGGTTGCAAAGTCGTAACATCAGGATTAAATATGATGAGGATGGAGATATATCTTTTAAAATCAAATTGCTCCTGTCCCACTGCTTTAGTTTTCTCTTTCTGTTGTAACAAATCACCACAAACTTAGTGACTTACAGCCACAATGATTTATTATCTTATAAATCTGGAGGTCCTAAATACAACATGGGTCTCACTGGGCTGAAATGTCAATAGAGTAACTTTCTTCTGAAGGCACTGGGGGGAAACCTGTTTCATTGCCTTTTCCAGCTTCTAGAAATTACCTGCATTTCCTGACCCATGACCTCTTACACCATCTTTAAGGCCCAAAGTATTGGCATCTTCAAGTTTCCCTGTGTCTGTTTCCATCATCACATCTTCTCTGCCTCTCCTACACCTATTTCCCTTATAATGACCCCTGTTATTACATTGGCTCCACCTGGAAATCCAGGATTGTTTCCCCATTTTAAGATCCTTAATTATAACTGCAAAGTTCCTTATACCATATTAGGTAACACATTCACAGTTGTGGGGACATGGACATCTTTGGGCGGCCATTATTCTGTCCTCCACATTTACTTTTACCTGTAGAGTTCAAGTTTGTTTTGAGTTTATTCAGCTTTAGTCTTTAGATGCCTCTTCCATTTGTAATGATGGCTGCTTATCTAGCTCTACATACTTGAACTAGTTTTTGTCCCACCTCAGGTAAAGTCATTAAATCTTTCTTGAACCTCTAGATCAAAGAAATCTCTCCTCTGAACTCCTATAATGTTTCTTTCTGTCTTGTTCATTTGAACTAATCATTCACTAGTGTGAACTCTTTGTACCAATAAATAGAGATTTACCTCACATTGGCTTAAGGAATTAAGTGGAAATTGTTTATTCAGAGAATCCAAAAAAGGATTGAAGAAGGAATTATGGGAAGGTCGAGTTGCGACTAGTTTTTAGGAGCAGCCAAAACCGAAGACTTAAACATTATCTCTCCTTAATTTGTTGCTACTTCTCTCAGAGTCACTTTCATTGTCTCCTACGAAGGCTGACTTTGTCTATATGACAAGAAACAGAGCCAAGAACAGGAACTAAACTTTATACTTGAAAGCTTCCCTCACCAGAAACACAAACCAAAATAGACTTACAAGAGGAAATGTTGTTTCAGTTGCCTTCAAGAGTCGTGAAAAAGAAGAGACAAAGCAAGAGAAAACGTTGTGTAAAAGAAAAGACAAACAGACACTTATTTTGTTTTAGTATAGTTTATTGGAATCAGACACTTAATTACAGAGAACAAACTGATGGCGATCAGAAGGGAGGTGGATGGGGACTGGGTTAAATAGGTGATGGGGATTAAGGAGTGCACTTGCTGTGATGAGCACGGGATGTTGGATAGAAGTTTTGAATCACGATATAAGTAATGCCTAATATAATACTGAATGTTAACTAACTGGAATCAAAATAAAAACTTAAAAAAATAAGTAAGAAGAGTTGTGAAAAAGAAATATAATGCTTCAACTACATGTTTAAGAACCTCTTGTTTGCTCTAGAAGATGTTTTTGTTCTTTGGTCTTATCTAAAGGGATATCCCAAATACTGGTCCTAACTTACCTAACTCCTTATCTATCAACAAAAGTCCTTGACTCTAATTTCACAATGAAAATAGAACTCCCCCAAATGCTTGCCTTTACATCTATACATATACCTTTGTCTAGAATATCTCTTTCCTCATTCCCCAGAAAACACTGATAATTACCTTTTAATATCCATGTACCTGTGCTCTTTGTCCTTCAGTCTCCTCCAAGACCTTAACATCATTTCCCCCTCTTTTTTCCTTTCTCTTTTCTCTTTCTCCTTCTACTGGCTTTTTACTGATCTCCACTCCCTCTCAACAGCATTTCAAAGTGACACAAACCTTTCTTATCTTAAAAAAAAAAACGTGGTAATTTGGATATGTTATTTTATGCAGTGAACAATTTGGAGTATTTAATATTACTTGATCTCTCTGTAAAATTTGATGTTGTTGATCATTCCATTTTTTTTGAAACTGCCTCCTTTCTTGGTTTACATGATGCATTCTTGATTATATTTTCCTTCTCAGTCTAGTTCATAACGCCTCTTTCTTTTGTTGGCTTCTTTCAAGTTGATTCTTGGCTCCTTTTTCTTCTCTCTCTCTGTGTTCCAGCTGGTTATCTCACTTGCACACATGGCTTTGCTTATCCTTTGTACTCTGATGATGACCACCCACACATCTAGTTCAGACTTCTCAACAGAAATCTTAAGTGCAAGAAGCAGTGGAATACTATTTATACACTATTGAAAAAAAAAATTAAGCCTGATCTTTTAAATGATCAAATATTAGAGTGAAGTAAAAATAATGTCAGAAATATTAGACCATAGCTTACCTAATACATACACTAAAGACACTCTTAGAAGAAATTCTCCAGCAAGAAGCAAAATAAATGAAGATGAATCAAAAGAAATGGGTGGTGAGGATTAAGGAGGGCATTTGTTGTGATGAACACTGGGTATTGTATGTAAGTGATGAGTCACTAAATTCTATGCCTGAAACTAATATTTCACTGTACATTAACTACCTAGAATTTAAAAAAAAACTTGAAACATTAAAAAAGTTAGTTTTAAGAACTAAATGCTGGTAAATACTTTAGTAAAATTTCTTGCCTAAATAAGCAATAATTTAGTAAAATTTCTTGTCTAAAATTTCTTGCATAAAACAATAACAACAATATATCAATTTATAATTTAAATTCTAGAAAATATCGACTAGAAGGATGTTGGTATTGGAGTGCAGAGAGAAATAAGAGACCTCTAAGGCATTTTTGTTGGAAGTGAGGAGATGAGGGAACTATAGATATTGAAAAGCTTTTGAATTCTATTACTATAGGAAATAAATACATGAATAGTAAGTATAATAATGGGTCTTAATAGATAGAGATAACCATCAGAAGGCTAAAAGTATAATGTATGATTTTCAAGCCAGCAGAGTAAAATTCAGTCAACCTAATGGATGTTAGGAAAGAAGAGGAACAGACAAAACAAAAAGGAAATACAGGAGTTAGAAAATATGAAAGAAGATGGAAGAGATAATTTTTAACAAATAAACCTCATTTGAACTCACTAAATTCACTTTTAGTAAGACAGGGACTCTCAGCTTAGATTTTTGAAAAGATGTAGTAAATATGCTGTCCACAGAGACACATTTTAAATAATAATGTTATAACCATTCCAAAATTATTTGTGTAAAAGAAAATGTAAGAAAGGTGAGTATTTGTAACAAGTAATGAAAAACACAAAATCAACTGGCCCTGAAAGATTTTATTTTGCCTCATTATAATTTTGTATAGTAGCCCACTAGCTCAAAGATTCAATCTCTGTCCTAACAGAACTCCTGTCTCTGTCTCCTCTCAATATATTCCACAGCATAATCTTTCTAAACAAAACATGATTTTGTCCTGTTGGAGCTATTTTACTATCATTCCCCAATTGTCTACAAGAAAAAGCTCAAGATATTTGGCATTTTATTTAAGGCCTTCCTTGATTTGTAGCTTAGTTACTTCCTCATTGCCTCCCTACTTCTCAAGCTCCCTGCTCTCTCTTCTTCTTGCTTGGGCATACAGAAATGTTTACATTTACCTTAATGGAACATTCTATCTCTCACTTGCCTATTTGGCTGGAATTTGTCTTTCTGACTGGAATTTCCTTTTTCTATTTGTCCTTCAGGACTTACATGAGGTACCACCTCTTCTGTGATCTTTCTCCTTTATGCTCCTATAATTCTATGACATTATATCATATCACATTAAATTACCTTGTGTCCCTTCCTAACTAAACTGTAAGCCACTGGAAGAGAAGGGACCATGCGGTCCCAGCCTTCAGCATGGTGCCTGTCATACAGTATAAATTGTGCTCAGTGGATAAATGAATTAAAGTCAGCAAGTATGTTCCAGGTGCTAGACTCAGACTGGTAGGTGAGAATCAAAAATTAGGAAATAGGTTCTGTGTATAAAGGTTACAATGAGTGGTTTATTCAATTCAAAAAAGAGGATTGAGATAAATTACTTTGTGAAATATTAATTGTATTGTTTGAGTGTTTTAGGCATAGTCTTTGGTTGCAAGTGACAGAAAACCAACTCAAATAAGTTAGTCATCTATTTTTACATATAGAAGAATACTAGGCACTGTGCTGCAAAGGTGAGGTTGTCACCTAGAGTTCAGGTTCTTTGGGAACTGGGGGAACTAGGGATGTGAGTGTACCCAGGTTTTTGCCCATCTCTTGGTGTATTGGCCTCATAATCCCATAGCAGGGGAAATGGACAGAGACTAGTCCTGAGCCTAACAATACATAGCTTTGCCACCAGAGAGACACTGATCATCTTCCCTAGTTCTGGTTCAAAATGTCCTAAAGAAGAGTTCTGATAAGTTTGTTATGAGTCAAGTCCTTACCCTGAATGAATCAGCAATAGCAATGAGGGCAGGATTAGACAGCAAAGATCTGAGAAGTTTGCTTCTCATCCTTTCCTCTCAACCCTTGCCACTCAAAGTGAGGTTGTCTGGTATCATCTGAAGGTTGTTAGAAATGAAGAATCTTAGGCTCTGAATCTAGTGAACCATTATCTACATTTTAGCTAACTCCCTAAGTGATTACTCAAATTTGTGAAACACGGGACACATTAACTAGGAGCAACTGCTCTCTGTGTCTTCTGAGGCTGGGAGTATTAGCACTGGTTTTAAGTTGTAGGAGATGATTCAAGGAGATGTCTGCAAGCTCATCCTAAGTATTTGCTTATAAAATACAGTATTTTGAAAAGTTTTGGAATTTTCTTTTGAAGCAAATTTTAAGAAAAATATTATTCACTATTTTTTTCTGGTATAGTTTGTCATATTTGCAAAGAAATAGACCTTTCAGCTTCCTTTACTATCCCACTATTTTTATAGTGAATTTACCTACTACTCTTATCTCACAGCCCAGAGACTGATTATTGGCTCCTGGAAATCCCCATTTCTATACCAGCGACGTGTTTTCTCTTTGGACTCCACTCTTATTATGTTTTTGCCAGATGTTCCTGATTAAACAGTTGGACATTGACCTTGATAACTCCTCGAGTGGCCCTATGCTGGTATCAGTACACTTTCTAGGCTTGGATGGCAGTGACCTATGTCAACCAGTCATCAAGTATGGAACTCTGGATCCTCAGTAATCAGTGCTGTGTCTAGTGATGTAGAGGCTCCTTCTGTAAGGAATAAAAGGGAAGAATTCATTTGTACATCAAATTAATAACAGGTTGTTTAATTCACCAATCTTATAGAGCTTTCCAGATGAGGTCTAAAAAGTGCCTTTTGAGCAAAGACTTTGTTCTTTGAGTGGAATGAGAAGCATTTCTGGAAATCAACGATTCTCTATTTTCTCTGCATATCATGACTTTTTTTAAAAATCAGATTTTGTCTTGGATAATGGTCAATTACAAATTCTCAAATGATTAAGGATAATTCCAGAGGAATACTGACTTTTTACATAGTTATTTATGTTACTGAATTAAGTCAAATATGATATATTTTTTGTATTAGACCTACTTTTTTAGTTGATGATTAGATCATTTTAGATGTTGATTGTTTTTTTCTTTTAAAGCAGAGAAGTGCCAAGGATGTAAAATATCTAAAACCATTATCAGGATTCTGGTTCAAATTAGCCTTTCCAACAGCTAGCCCACAGTGATAAGGATTTAGTAAGATGCTAGGTCTCCTGATTTAAGAATCATATTTATTAAGATAACTTTACTTAATAACTGCTTATGGAGTGGCAGTAGAGCTAATTAGCCTAATTAGTTTTAAATGCAGATTTTTAGGGGATTCGTTTACATATGAAGATAAGTGGGGAATTGAGAGTTTTTCTAGATAACAAAAGAGGCTTCTGCACTGTGGAATATGAGCAATTTTATATCTGCGCTTCCTAGTTTTTCTGTCCCATACAACTACCAAATGCTCTGTTCCACTTTAGGGGGACATTCATCAAACCTGTGGAAGGGAAGCCAACTCTGTTGGATGTGCCCAAATGATACTGTTTTTATTATTTGTGTACCATTGAATCTATGATTTACAGGACACTTCATAGAGAGTAAGAAGTGAAAGAAAGAGGAACCATATTGCAATAAACAGACTAAAGAAATAGCCACCATTGAGGTTGGTTAAATTATTATATGACCTGAAATCTCATTGACCTGGATTATTCCACTGGTACAGTGATTTTAAGGAATATGGTTTGTCCTGTCTATATGGTATTATTTCTCTTTCAGAAAATGTTCCAACGCAGCAACTCTCTATTTGATTTATAATGAAAGTAGAGTAACCGAGAGACCTCTCCATTTGATACAAAGTTTTACTGAAAGGCAACTGAATTATTCCTTTCTCATGAAGTAAGTCCCTGAGAGAACTTGGAATCATCCCAACTTCAGATTAAGGACAATACATGACTAATACTTGTAAAGTGCAAAATGCAATGCAGATTAAGGAACCAATACATAATTGGTTTTGCTGGCAAATTTTTCAATCCAGATAAGATTCTGAAACTATCTGGGGGATGGTTTCCAAAAGTCTGAACTTGTCTCAGGTGAAAACACCTTGGTTGGCAGATGCTTTAGGCTGTGATATAGGCAGTGTCAGCCAATCTGATATTTCTTGTTATTATATGTAGAGTTTATGATAGCCTTGATTGTCTGTAATCAATCATGTCACTGAAATTTCCAGATAACTGAAGCCTAGTTCATATTGTCGAAAACTCAATTTTAACTATTTTCATGCCTATCTTTCTAAAAGAGAATGTATTCAGTAGAGTGTATTGGCAATAACTTAGGTGATGTAATGGGATCTGAGTGAGTGCATGTGGCAAGAGATTTTATGAATGCTCTCCAGTAGGCACCAGGATCATACAGTCTAAGTCTTTATCCAAAGGGACAGATTTTATTGAGGCATATGTATATTTTCAGAGAGGGAAGTGCCATATTTTCAGTTATTTTTTAGTGATCAATATCAAATAAATGCATATGGTAATCAGTGATGGGGCAATGGGAGTGGAGAAGTTTCATTTACTTGGCATCTTCTCTGAGTGTTTCTTGGACTTGCCTCTCTGGCATCTTCTATTTAATGTAAGAATTACCTTAGCTGCACACTTGGGATTATCATTCTCTAAATCAACCTTTGGAGTCTCCTCTGGAGACTATACAATGTTCTTGGAAGTTTGTTAATCTCTGTAGGGATGTGTGGTGTCCTATTTATCTTTAACATGGAACAGAGGCCCCCGAAGGCAGAGATGTCCTATGGTGCAGAGCTGAAAGTTCTCCATTTTTCTCATCTCTGGCTCTGTTTTGTCTTTGCAGTGCTCATTCTTTGTTGCCACTTTGACTTTCTGGCATCACTCTTCTGATTTTTGTTTCTCACCATGTTTTGGCTTTTGTACTGTGTAGATTGTTTCCTTTTTATGTCTAAAATCTTTGTTGTGATTATAAATAATATTTATTACATAAATTGGAAAACGTTACAGGGCTTCAAGAAGGAAACTTTGATTACCTATTCTTTTATACATACATTCACTTTTTTTTCTTAAACTATTAAGGCCATATTATGCACTCAATTTTCTGGGGGACGCCTGAGTGGCTCAGTTGGTTAAGCCTCCGGCATCGTCTCAGATCATGATCACCATTGTCTCAGGTCATGATCTCATGGTTCACAGGTTCAAGCCCTGCATCAATTTTGTAAATATTTTAAAACTGGGCATATTAGGGATACCTGGGTGGCTCAGTTGGTTAAGGAGCCGACTTCAGCTCAGGTCATGATCTCACAGCTAGTGTGTTTGAGCCCCATGTTGGGCTTTGTGCTGACAGCCAGAGCCTGGAGTCTGCTTCTGATTCTGTCTTTCTTTCTCTCTCTGCCCCTCCCCCACTCATGCTCTGTCTCTCTCTCCTTCAAAAATAAATAAACAATAAAAGAAAAATCCTGGGCATATTATAAGCATTCTACCAAAAGACTTTTAAGAATTATTTTTAATGTTTATTTTATTTTTGTGATAGAGAGACACAGAGCATGAGCAGGGGAGGGGCAGAGAGAGAGGGAGACACAGAATGTGAAGCAGGCCCTAGGCCCTGAGCTGTCAGTGCAGAGCCCGACGTGGGGCTTGAATTCACAAACTGTGAGATTATGACCTGAGCTGAAGTTGGACGCTTAACTGACTGAGCCAACACCCAGGTGCCCCCCAAAAGACTTTTTTGGAATGAGATGAAGATGATGATAGAGATGATGAGGTAACTAATGCTGACTTAGTGATTCCTCTGTGCCATGCCCTATTCTAACTACTCTACTTATATTCGCTCAATTAATCTTCACATCAATCCTATGTTAAGACTATTATTCCTACATTACAGATAAAGAAGCTGCAGTACAGAGACATAAGTAACTTGCCCAATGTTCCATAAGTGAGTGGTTATATATTTTAAAGCATTTTCTTATGTCAATAAAATATTTCATAAATCCTGCTTGAAATGATTGAGTAGAATTCCATCACATGAATACGTCATACGTTACCATTATCATTAGACATTGAAATTGTTTCCAGTTTGGGTATCATTCAGATAATGCTTCTATGAACATCTTTGTTGGCAGTTTTAGTCATTTACTCATGATCTATAGCTGGACATAAACTGACATGTCACAGGGTGAAGATATTTATGGCCCTTGACATTGCCAATTGCTTTCTAGAAAGGTAGTGCCCATTTATAGTTCATGAGATAGTATATGAGAATAAACACCTGATTGTACTTTATAAGTATTAACCTTTAAAGATGTATTTGTTAGTTTGAAAAGTAAGAATAGTGCTCCATAAACACTTTTAATTTAATAGTATGCATTTTGTTGTTACCAATCGATGGGATTGCTCATGGCACAAAGAAAATTAGGGCTAGAAGATACCCTGATTCCCAGTCAAGGAAATTGAATGAACCAATCCATCCTGGTGCTTAGGATCTTTGTTGTTCTTGGTTACCTTTGTCACAACTTATTATTCAGAACTGCTAGTTCAGATTTGCACATTTGATACATGAGTTCCTACACATATCCAGTAAAATAGAGCAACAGTTCAAAGTACTGGACAACTGGTTATGTTATTTTAGCAAATTTGATACACCTACTGTCCAGGGTTAAAACGGAAAAGCAAAACAAGAAAGCCAGGCAGTGACCTCTGTACCTTAAGTTATTAGCAAACTTGATTGACAGTCAACTCTAAAGTTAATAGTTTTGTTGAGAACAGGTTCTTGTAACAGTTTTGTGAGTCTGCAGTGGTTTCCCCTTATTTCCTGGTTCCTGGATATACTGTAAGTGTAGATAAGGAAGGTACACAAAACATTGAATTAAATATAAAATGTTTCCTGCTTATGGAGCCTTGGCTATATGATTAAAAAGTTAGGTCTATAAAGGGAACATTTAAAAATTGTTTTCTGAAAAGTAAAATGTATGAAAAACTGGCTAATGTGAAGTTTTAGTTATGTCAGATAAACTAAAATGCTGTTAAAGTTCCTTTACTACTATTCTAGAAATGTTTACTCATCATCCTGTCTGAATCAGTTGCTTTAGCTCCACCTGTCTGCAAACAGATCTCACTAATATGGGGGCGGGCCTATGAAAAGAGAAAGGTGATTCAAAGGAGTGGAACCGCCTGGGTTCTAAATGCTGACTTCATCACTAACTAGCTGTGTGCACTTCCTCAATTGTTGGACCACTCTTTGCCTCTGCTTCCTCATTTGTAAAATGTAGATAATAATATTACCCCCATGAAGTTTCTGTGAAAAAAAATGAGATAATAGAGCAGAAGCTCTTAGAGCAGTATCTGGCGCATAGTAAGTGCTAAATAAATGTTTGCTGTTCTCATTATTACTGTAAGTAATAATAAGTATTCTTCTTATTGTATATATTCTAATTATTACTACAAGGAAAGTCACTTGTCTCCTCTCTCTTCATCAAGGTAATGTTTTATGCTTAGCAATAGTGTAATTGCAACTATATTGCTGGAGCCAGCCTGCCAATGAGTCAGCCTGGAAGTTCTTGGCTGTGGAGAAAAGAACACCGAAAATATGAGGCTTGTACAGTGTTGATCCAGTTCACACAGCTAAGCTTCTGTTTCATGAGGGACCACGGTAAACAGATTAAAGAGCTTGATCTCTAGATTTCAACTGACTGCTTAAATATTGTGTAAGTCACTTACCAGTTGTTGGAGGCAACTTACTTAACTCTGAGCCTTAGTTGCCCATTTATATAGCATTTTTATATGACATTTCTTCCCTTTAGAGGACCTTGCTCTGGCTCTTTGATGGCTGTGTCTCTCCCTGGTCTGGCATCACAGGCATGATCTGTGCAGTTACATTGGATGGCCCTCTACTCAGAAAGGTCCTGTGCTTGGTTTAATGCTTTGCTCTAGCTGCCTTGGAATTCTTACTAATTTTGTCTTTGGCTTATGTTTTGTAAGTGAAATCTGCTGGGTCAATGGTTTATGCATTTAAGTAGAGTAAATACATGCACTATGTGTATCCACCATTCCTTGGCATCCAGTTTGCATAAAACTTTATCGATGTCCCCTAAGTGTAGAATTCAGGTGGGCCCGCAATACATTGGAGTTCAGTGAGACTCGAAGTGAGTACCAAGTGAACATGTTGTGGGGAGCGGCAAAGATCTCAGCTGCTCGGCCATTTGCTAGCCGGATTTGTCACTCCCCGAGGGGAGTTGCAAATAGGCAGGGGAGCGCCACTCCCTGCCAGAGGAGAAGCCAGAAGATCAAAGCTCAACCGCCTGCAGGCAGGGTGGTATCAGCCCCTCAGGCGCTGTGCTAAAACACTTTAGTCTGGTTCCTCTTTTACTCCAGTCTTAATCCCTTAACCCTGTTTCCTAGCAACCGACCTAGGTCAGCTGCCTTGTTTTCCCGCCTTGAAACCTTTATAAGATAGGGTGTTTTCTCAATAAAGAGAAGAGGCTTGATCGGATTCCGTGTGCTGTCTTTACTCTCTGTGCTCCCCTTTCCTGCCCTTTCTCTCCCTCCCACAGGAAAAGAACCCACGAGGACTCTCCGCCCTGCCGGTCGGGGTGGACCGCGGAACGCCGGGGACGAGCGCTCCAGGACCCGGCCTCCGGGTTACGACACATGTTACATCTACCATCGAGTAGGTGGTTCCCTCAGAGTCCTGAGAGGCTGTGCTTTCAATTCAACCCAGAACTTTCTTTGAACACAGAAAGAAGGCAACGGTATTCTAAGAAACACAAACGACCAAGAAATTGTATTTTTTTCTTATTCTTGTTACTTCCCTTTATTAGCCAACTACTTATGTTGAAAATGAGGAGATGGAAGGAAAGAGAAAAATAGGGTAACCATAAGCTCCTTTTTTTTGGTCCTCCTTACTCACAGGTAAGCCAAAGGATGAGAACATATAAACACAATGTGAAATGAAAACTGACTTGAGTCAGTTTTGTGCAGTGTTTTCACTGTTCCAGCAAGAATGAAATATACATGCATGTACAAGCTACAAAATACAAATTGTGTGTTCCACATACAAGTTAAGTTTTCTTATATTTGCATCTAGAACTCGCATTGTACAATATGAAGATGAATAGTAAAATTCATATACATACGTTCAAATCGTGATTTTTTTTATTTAGAATAACTTTAAATAGCAAAAACATCATACCAAGCTGAGAAAGACTATGGAAGAAAGAAAATAGCTTTATATTTTAGTAACTTATTTTTTTAACTCTATTTATTTATTTTGAGAGAGTTTGTGCGCTCACATGTATGCACAGAACAGAAAGAAAGAAAGAGAGAATCCCAAACAGTCTCTGCACTGACAGTGTGGGCTGATGTGGGGCTTGAACTTAACAAACTGGGAGATCATGACCTAAGCCAAAATAAAAAATTGGGCACTTCAGTGACTGAGCCACCCAGGTGCCCTTTAGTAGCTTAAAAAAAAAACCTTTTTTAAAAAATGTTTTATTTATTTTTGAGAGAGAGCGCGCGCAGGGGAGGGTCAGATAGAGAGGGAGACACAGAATCTGAAGACGGGCTCCAGGCTTTGAGCTGTCAGCACAGAGCCTGACGTGGGGCTCAAACCCACGAACCGTGAGATCATAACCTGAGCCCAAGCCTGATGCTCAACCGACTGAGCCCCCCAGGCGCCCCTCACCCCCACTTAGTAGCTTTAATAGAATTTTTTTAAACTGCTGCTTGAATAAGGGGTAGTGCATTTCCATGTTGCACTGAGTTCTCATAATTATATAACTGGCCCCGTCCTCTTTCTCTGGGGTAAAGAGTCCAGAGGGCCAACGAATTGTACCCATTTAGTGAATGACCCCCTTCCCCACTTCTAAACCATATTCCTCATGCCCAAACCTGAAATTCTGTGATTGGTTAATGGCCCTCCTTTGATGGTCTGTATGGCCCAGAACTGACTCGGGTGCAAGGATTGTATCAAAGGTGTGCGCACTTCCAGGCTGAAGAGCTGGGTAAAGGGCAGCTATTGATATTGTGCATGGGCTTGAAGTGGCCATACCCATGAACATGAGGTCCCTCAGGGTGAGGTCTGGAGTTGGGAACAGTGGGAAGAAAAGGGGGTGCTCCATGGCCCGTCTGTTCCTGGGCTGCCATGTTCCAGCATGGCATTGTGAGGGGTCCAAGAATTTTAAATTTGAATCTGACTTTTGAAGTCATAATGAAGGTATATTTGTGAAGATAGGAGATAAACACATTTTTTTACAGCTTGCTAGCCTGATTTATAATATTTGCATATTTGGACATAGTTTAGGTGGATCATCAGTTTGCACTTATTATTAGGGCAGGACCTGGATGTGACTATGCAGAGTACTTAGTGCCTGACACTTAGGAAAATCCTAATAAATGATGGCTGTTATAAATATTATGTAATATACCAAGTGATGATGGTGGTAATGTAACACCTTTCTCTTCTTGGCCAAGGCCTTGACACCCTGTCATCTCTCCCTCCATTTCTTCCTCACCCCTAAGTCAGTGAGGGTGATGGTGGTAATGCTAGTATTCTGCTTTCCAACCCCCAAATAGTAAATGAAGCCTTCCTCTAAATAGACTGGTTGTCTGGTTCCTTGAAGTATTGCTTTGGGTCCCATAGCTGTGACCTATGAGTAGGACTGACTACAGTCCTGTGCCCACTGGAATCATGCATGAGCTTCTTATGGCTGTTAGGAGTATCAATTGTGCTATACATCCCGCACATTAACACATGTGTTTTGTTTTTCTAATGGATTTGGAATTATTTTTGGAGTTTAAAAAACTTATCTCTAGTGATAATTGATTAGGCTAAGAAGAATGATTTAACATTTTTCCCTTTTCATATTGAGTGCCAAGAACTGGGTAATATAGATTTTCTCAATCACAATAACTATGCATTGCTTAGGCTTTCTAATTCAATGAATTTCTTGTCCTCATTATTTGGTTTTTACCTTGATTTTCATCTTTGACTGTTTGGTGAAATTTTACTGTAAGCATCCTTGAACACTGTTTCATTGATTTGTCTTCTCTTTCTTTGTTTTAATGAATCACTCAATGTTGAAAATGCTTGGACAGGATGTTCTTTGGAAAGGTTTTGGCATTTACTCAAAAGTCTGAAACCTTGTAGAATTATTTGAGAGCATGTAGAAGTCACGGAGGCCACATGTCAGGTAGTTTTTTATTTTTATTTTTATTTTTTGCAAAAGATCTTTATCTTTATTAATCACTGAATATGTTTTATGTTTATTTTTACTTTAATTTTTTATTTTTTAAAAATAGTTTATTGTCAAATTGGTTTCCATACAACACCCAGTGCTCTTCCCCACAAGTGCCCTCCTCCATCACCACCACCTCTTTTCTCTCTCCCCCTCCCCCTTCAACCCTTGGTTTGTTTTCAGTATTCAATAGTCTCTCAGGTTTTGCATCCCTCTCTCTCCCCAACTCTCTTTCCCCCTTCCCCTCCCCATGGTCCTCCATTTAGGTTTCTCCTGTTCTCCTGTTAGACCTATGAGTGCAAACATATGGTCAGGCGGAGAAGGTCAGGTAGTTTTTGAAAGTATAATTTTAAAAACATAGTGCTTATTTCTCTTCCTCCTTCTTTTGGTGATGTTGATATCACCAGATTATCATTGAGCAAAAGAAAAGACTTTGATCCCCAGAGTCACTCAGATTGCATCTCGCAGTGGATTTGCCCAACATGAAAGCTGTATTAATATTTGGAGAAATGGAAGTTTGATTAGAATTATTATGCTTCTTATATTTCTCTTGGTTTTCCCTCCTTATTTTGTACTTACAGTCAGACATTATGAAAGTAGATGTATCATTCTTTTGGCAGACACCACATGTGGACTGGCTACCAAATCATGGGTTCTTAAAATAGATGCTCCCCCTCCCACCCTCAAATAGCAGGTGAATATTGTGCATTGTTAATTTCCCACTTGCTTGTTTCTTCCCAACTGGCTATAAACTCTGTGAGAGCAGAAACCACACCTGGCTTGTTCACTGGTTGTATCCTTGGCATCTAATGTGCTGCTTGGGATACAATGTGGATACTTAAAAAAATATTTGTTGAATGGATAAATGGATGCTTCAAGCACACAGACAATATGTTTAAAGCAAAGCTAAGGATTCAGGGCAGATGTGATAACAAGATAAGTAGAAGTAGAAGGGAACTGAAGAGGTTGTCAACGAAAGACTTGAGGTGACACACCATATGGGGACTGTATAATAAAGGAGATAATGTGCTGGATAGAAAGAGGCAGTCAAGTGATGAGAGATCATCATGATATTGCAGAGCCTGTTTAGGGGGTATAGGAAGTGAGGAAGAGGGTTAAGAGCTTGTCCCAGAATAGGCTATTGTATTTAAAAAAAATTTTTTAGTCTTTATTTATCTAGAAACCACCCTATAACATGTTTTTCTTTTATGACCTTGATTCTTTGAAGATAGCAGTAGCTTTATGCTAATTTTTTCCTTTTTAGTTTATTGTCAGGTTGGTGTCCATATAACACCCAGTGCCCATCCCAACAAGTGCCCTCCTTCATGCTCATCACACCTTTTCCCCTCTCCCCAACCCTGTCACCCTCAGTTTGCTCTTAGTATTTAAGAGTCTCTTTTGGTTTGCCTCCCTCCCTCTCATTAGGCTATTGTATTTTAAGATTTCATGGGGGGGGGGTTGTTCTGTGCAATTATTAGGTCCAGATTGGACCTTAGAAGCATTAAGCCAAACCATGTGGAATTGCCAATATTCTCTCATTTTTTAATTTATAAAAAGGCACTTTCATGATTCAGACTAACAGTTTGATAAAGTTTAGTGAAGATGAGGTGAAGATCAAGGAATTTTGAAGCTAAGATATTGATTGACTCATTCATATAGATTATGATATCTGGCAGAGTTATTTCAGGAGGCAAGGGGGAAGAAACGTTGTTACCCAGGCACCTGTCTTGGGTGGGATTTGCAGGTGACAGTGAAGGAACAGATGGAGGATGACACATCAGTGATATAGATGAAGGCTTTAAAAAACAAAAACAGAAACATGAGACCAAAGGAATAATGGCCTAGTTTGGAAGTTGCAAAGAGAGCTTAGAGAATACTCCCCACCCATCCCTGGTTCTTGGGTGTTGGGAGGAGAAGTCTTTTCTAGAAGAAAGGGAGTCTTCCAATAAGAGTTCAAGCTCAGTTAAGTAATAAAGGCAGAGAAAGAATTCACAAAGGAAGCAGAATGAAGCTGTGGTTCTACATGGAAAAATTTATGTAAGACACAGGCCTTTATTTGAAAGTTCTGTTACCAGTGTCTTGGATATATTAGCCAGATTTATCCACTCACTTAAGTGGCCTAGGAGAAACTAAAAAAACTAAGGTCATTCTGAGGTAATGAGGCATAAGGCAAAATTTTGTTTATTTTACCATATATGACTCCAGATCGATTTTGCAACAAGCTTCTCTGCATTCCCAGAGTACATAAGAATGTTTGTTGTTGTTGTTGTTGTTGTTGTTGTTGTTGGGGTTTTTTGTTTTCTGTTTTTTTGCTGTTCTCTACTTTCTGTCTTACATGCTAGAATTTACCTCTCTTCTGTTAAGTAACATTATACATCTCTATGCAGTTCCCTTCTATATGCCATAGTATATTCCATTGAGTTTGTCCAAATGGGAAATTAAAATCTCAGTGAGTGACTCAGACATTTTCCAAGCTAAACCCATGGTAGCCGTGTTCTATGAGGCTGAGTTGAAGACTTTAGACCTACTTTTCCACATGGGACAAGTGAGTGACCCTCTGGTCAGGCATGTGCTCCAGTTTGTTCTTATAACTAATCAAAGAAACCATCAATTTGATCTTATGTCCATTTGGCTGGCAGAGTACCTGAATGTTCCCTTAATAAACAGTACTGAATTTTAGGACATTGGTGTTTTTCTAGCCTCAGAGCTCTCTGCCATTCAATTATTATAACAAACTTTCAAAGATGAAAAGTTTGGCATAGAAAATGGCCTAAAGGATATACAATCCACCTCTCCAAAATTTATCTTTGGAGCAAGCTCAAGATCTACTTGCTACATTTGTGTTGTTTGTGTCACTGTATAATTGTCATTCCTAAACAATGCTGGGTGTTACTCTATTGTAACACCATGCTGAAGTGTGATCACAGTGAAGGATTTTGTGACCAACACTATATTAAACTTGCTGTTGTGATTATTATACAGGTACCGCTGATGCTGCAGCCCTTAATATCACAGTACCCTAATAAATTAAGGGTCCACTGGTGAAATTTCACATGGCTTCTCCCCAGCCTCCAGTGTGTTTGTCATTGTAGACCCTGTTAATTTTGTTACTCCGCAGGGCTCCTTTTTCTGCCTGCTTTGAGGTTCCAAATGAAGTGTGTGACCTGATTGTACCAATGATGTAGAACATTATATTAGGTAGTGGGTGTACTGAACCTTCCACTTGTTTTTATTAGATAATTATTTCAGTTCATTTAAAAATGTTCTTAATCTTTTAATTATGTTTATTGAATGTGTCTCTGAGGTGTCTGAAATCCCGTTTTGAAAGAAGGAAGGTCTATATAGAAATAAATTTGGGGCCTATGTAGAAATAATCTACTAGATGTTTTATTTTCAATCAGAGAGCCACCCTATCTTGAATGCATTATGCTAATAAACAGAGAACTTGAAATACCTTTTACAAGAATACCTCCCCTTGAAGGTATTGAACTTTGTGATTAGTTGTACGGAGTTGCCATGCTGCTAAGTTTATTTGGCTCCTTTTCCTTTTTCTCTCCTTTTCCTTTCATCTGTCATACCTTTCCCACCTTTATGCAATTCTTCACGTGGTCCTCAAAGTCTCTCTTCTGAAGCATAGCTCTGATTATATCTGCCTCTTGATAAAAAAAAAAAATCCTTAGATATTTTTTATTGCCTACAGGAAAAAGGCCAAATCTTACTCATCTTTTTGTACTCAGGACCTAGCATGAGCCTGGAATATAATAGGCAGCTGATGAACATTTGTTGAATGAATTGTATAACATAAGGTAGTAGAGCATTTGGCACAAAGAATACACAAAATAGTTTATTTCTCAATCACTTTCTCTTCATACCAGGCTTGAACCTACCTTTACCACCTCATCTCCCAGCGCTGTGGATTTAGGCATCACTAACTCGTATAAATTTCATGTGCATAACAAACATTTCTATGCCTATGGAGATTTCATCATGCTACTATTTCTTTCTACAATGCAATCTCTTTCTGAAATGCATCCTTACCAAAATTTAGAGAAAAGAATGCATATTCCTGATAATGTTGGTACAGAGAACAAGCCATGCCTTATACTTAGTTTAACCTAGTTGGCCATTTCTGGCATCTTTCACATGGAATTACATGTTGTTTTTTTTTAATTGGCAAAGCTCCTTAAAATGAACTAAAACATACTTCCATTAATAAATGCCTGAGCAATGGTAAAACTGTTGGATTTGAATGAATAGTTTTTATTCATATGTAGCCAGTTGTTTAACATTTTATTTCATTATGTCGCCCTCTACAGGAAAGTTTAAAATACATTTTGGAAAATTTTATAATCAAAGGAAAGATGGATGATTTATTCATTTCACGAAAACTCAGCCCAAGGCTATTGGCAGCTGCAATTCTCCTAGCCACTTCCACACAACTTTTAGGACATGAAGGCCAGGAATGGTGCTATTGACGCTAATTTCAGGACAAGGAAGAGAAGGACTAGGTGTCTCTGGAGGAATTGGAGGGGGGATAAACAAAGACACTCGTGCAATGTTAGAGATTTCTGACTTCAGGTTGCTCTTATCGACAGCCTGAATAGCAATGAAGAGATCTGTGCCATTTTCAAAAGCGATGTTTTCTGGTTTAAACACAAAGACTTCCTCAGAGTTGGCCTCTTTTGGGATGAGATCAGATGTGTTCACTTGAACAGAATCATTGAACTTGTCTCTGAGATCAAGAACATTTGTACTTATTCTAATGATATACTCGTGAGCTGAAAAGAAAAAAAAAAGATTTGTGACTTGTAATTCTCAAATGGTAAAGAAGTTTAAAAGCCTATTAGAAACTATATCACTATCCCCTAAAGCTCCAATGAATAAATGTAATTGATGGCCCATATTTATAAATATTTGTATACTTTTTACATTCCTGTTTGTGTATCTCGACAGAGTGATAAATATAAAACTGGATCAGTTGTGACCTAAAGCCTTGGTCCGTATTTCTGTGCATGCACCACCCAGCTGACAGAGGAAGTTTTAAAATTACTGCTTATTGCTTTATTATTTATAGAGGAGATTTTGGTAGCAATGCTTCTCAAACTTTAATGTGCATACCAAACACCCAGAGATCTTAAAATGCGGATTCTGGTTCAGTAGGTCTGGTTGGGGACTGGGGTTCTACATTTCTAACAAGATTCATGTGATGCCCATGTTGCAATCCAAAGACTATACTGTGTGGCAAAAATCTAGTAGGACCTCGGATTCTCCAAAAGGCCAGTTCTGCTCCTTAGCAATCTATGCTCTACTCCCAATCCTTGCCATGAGTGGTTACTAAAAATTGGGTTTATTAAAGGACAGATTTCAAAAAAAACCCCAAAACCCCCAGGGATTGCCTTTTACTGGTTGAAACTTCTTAAAACTTAAAGAAGTCCAGTTGTTCAGGTTCTAAACCTCTCATATTTAAAAATCCTAACCTTTCATTTCAGAGGACATTCAGGAGCCCTCTAGCCTTCTGCCTTCCACATAAATCACAACACGCCCGCCTGCCTCACCTCCTCTGCACCTCTGCTGTTAAACTCCTTTACAGAGTCCACACCACATTCTGCTTACCTCTTCCATAATCATAATCATCCCCAGGAGCAGTCCAGGTCAGATTAATAAATGTGTACCCGTGGATCTTTGCCTTAAGGTCAGTGATTTGACAAGGTGGGAAGCGATCAGGTATGGGAGACTGTGGGATGCCAGAGGCCACAAAGGAACCTCCTGAAGATGTTCTGCTGAAACACACTTGCTTGCTTTCAGGATCCTTATTAATTTCAGGTCTCGGTGGATTCCATTTTATTTCACCTGCATTACATTACATTATATTACATTATGCTGTGTTATGTTACCTTACATTGTAAGCTGTGTATGACTATAATACTTCCTTCCCTTTGGTTATCAGATTGCCCTCTTCCTACTACCCCCTTTGCCTTGTTTCCTCCCACACACAAAATTAATTTTAACTATTTGGTGTAAAGATCCCAAATCAGGTTGCATCTGAGGGAAAAAACAGAATCAGACATTTTCTGAAATGAAAATTCTCATAATTTATTTTTATGACATTTGTCCTGGAATTGTTTCTTTTACCATCTTTTTGTCTATCCTGATTTTACTCTTCCTAGGTCAGTTTAAATCCTACCTCTGTTTTAAGATTTTAAGAAATCTTTCACCTAGATACTGTCATTGGTTTTATTATTTTTCCTATTTATTTGGTAATCATCTGGACCAGTAGGAATTGCCTTGATTATTTCTTCTATGTATTTTTTTCTGCATGTTTATGTTTTATCTTTCTTACTAGGTTGCAGATTCTTATGAACTGTTTTATGTTAGGGATTCTAAAATGTTATGCTTTTGGAAGACTTCTTATTTTCTCATTGAATCCAAGGGAACTTAGTGCCTCAAACAATCTCAATTCTCCTCACATTCTTGTTGAAATGTATGAAAGTAATCCTGGAATTCAAAAAATACAGTGGCCAGCTCAGTCAGTAGGGTTCTCATACTCTTTTTTCGATAAAAATATTTCATAATACCCTAAACATGGCATTAGTCAGAATTTACTCTCTCATAAACTCTACTTCTTTAGCCCTTAAAATCTTTGTCTGTAAAGACATATTCATCTTCATAACTATCAACCTGGTCTTGTGCAAAGATGGAATGGATACTATATCAAGTTCAGAGTTAGTATTCAATTCAGCAATAGAGACTATCTCTCTTGGTATTAAGATTCATCAAATGATAGAGGGAAAAACATTGGCTTTCCAATGGCAATCCAGGTCCTTTCACGGTTAGTTCTATCAAAGTTAGACCAATAGCCTCTCTAGCCTCTGTTTCTCCATCTATAGAATGGAATAATTAGGAGAAAGTAATGTCCTAATGTGAGTAAAACACTGAGCATGAGGCTAGATATAGCCACCACACAGCCACGATCTCCCCTTATCTTCCTCCCCTCCCCCAGAAAGAAGAACAAATGAAAATAAACTAAGCTGAAATATGTAAAAGAGCTTTGGAAGAAATAGTGTCTTTTAAAGCATTTTCCCGCCCTGTGATCAGCTTTGCATGATGTGCATGACACCACATGTCCTAGAATCCTCCTTTTACTGAGCACACACTCAAGTAAAGAGGACAGTGGGAAGCTTCTTGGAGAAGCTGTTCTTATAATACACAGCACCAGGAAAAGACCTGCCCACGACAGAGTGAAAATTGATGTAAAACAAGTCCTGGAACCCATCAGGACTGGTCTTGGTCCCAGTTCTAGCTCTAGTCTAAAGGACGTGTTTATTACCAACGGTGGTATAGGAATGCCTGTTTCTTGGTGCATAATTTCCCCCACATGCTTGCATGTGGGCTCTGTGTGCTGGTTGGTATTAGATTCATCTACTAGTCTCCCTGATCTGAGCAAGAGAAAGGAGACAATGGGCTTGTGATACTGATACATATAATAATCCCTATATTTCCTTATCTGTGGAAATGCCGATATCAGTGGAAAGAGTTTCATTACAAAATGTTTTAAAACTTATTAAAAATAATAGCATTTATTGAACATTACTGTTTACCAGCAATGGTTTATTAGATGTATTTCCTTGTTTGCTCCTCACAACCACCTTATGAGGTGATTAACATACAGAGGAAAGTGAAGCACAAAGTGATTACCTAAAAGACTCTATTTGCTAGAGGGCTGTATATGAATCTGGCAGTTGAAAGCTACTTTAAATCTGTTGGTTTTCAAGTGGGGGTTAATTTGTCTCCTAGAGGGTAATGGATGATGTCTGGGGACATTTTTGATTGTCATGACTGTGGGGGTTGCTTCTGATAACTAGTGAGTAGAGGCCAGGAATGCTAGTAAACATTCTATAATGCAAATGACAGTCCTCACAACATAGAATTTTATGTGTCCCAAAATGTCAATAGTTTTAAGACTGAGAAACCATGAAATTAAATTACACCATTCTCCTCACAAGCTTAATGGTTTTTCTCTTGTTCTCAAGACTTTTACTCAAGCCAGACGTGTTATTACAGACTTCTTACCATTCTCAATCCAGCCAGGTATGTACATGGCTCCAGTCTGCTGTGGTATCAATCTCTGAGTGGCTGCGTTTACTCCTCCGAGGGCCCACACTTTCACACTGTATCTCCCATTTGTATCGTAAGCTGTAAAATACCTTGAATAGACGCCATCATCTTTAGCAGCATCAGCACCTTCACAGGGAAATGAAGGAATTAATGAATACCCTAAAGGCAGCTGGACATTTGTATATTTCCAACTCATATATAGGTTAAAGTTTTTCAAAGCAAAGATAATGTCACACTATCTCCAAGAGAGTTTAGGATTTGATTGTTAAGGATGAGATCTACTTTTTCTTTTCGTGTGTGTGTGTGTGTGTGTGTGTGTGTGTGTGTGTGTAGCTTCATGTGTGTATTTTTGTCTTCCTGAATTGTTATCTTTCTTTTTGAAATCCGACATCATGCCACATGTCTCTGCTACATCCAACTTAGCACAAGGTAACTATTCAATAAGTATCTTTTGAAATGAATTGAATTGCTATATGTTACTGGGGAGAAAGAAAAGTTACATGATTTTTTTTTTTTTAACATTCATGACTTCTCACTAGGGTAGTTTTAGGTGGGAAATTCATTTACAGAATTTGTTCTAATAAGATTACTTGTGAGAGGAGCCAAGATGGCGGAGAGGAAGGGAGCTCTGTAAACTTCGTCCACCCCATCTTTCGAACTGAGAAGGACATTACTCTCATCTGCAAGGGTGGGAGGAGAAAATACAGACTCCAGAAAGAAGACAACCTCAAAGATGCCTGAGTGACTGAGTGCGAACTGGGGAGATTGGAAAACGGACCAGCCCGAGAAGGGCAGGGGAGGTGGGAGCCCTAGCCCACCACAGGGAATGTGCGTGGAGCCCCTGAGAGACAAAGGGAAGAGAAAGAGAAACTGAACATGCTCATAGTACTCTCTCTAGAGAAGAGGTAAAGAACGTTTTACCCTGCATGGAGAGAAAAACTCTCATTCCATATAGAATTGCTGGCAGCCAGAATCCTGAATGTAGATGGCACAAGGGAAAAAGCAGTTCCCACCCCTGCATGATCCCGGCAGAGAGATGGCGGTGGTGGTCCCGGGGGCGTGCACTTTGGCCTCAGCTGTGGGAGCGGGAGTGCACACCTCATTTCCACAGCTCATCTTGCCCCCAGCATTGGCCGTGTGAATCCTGAATCCCAGATGCCAAAAGGGAAAAAATACCCCCCATCCCTTTGCGACCCCAGCAGGGAGTGGCAGCTCACCTCTGGCAGCGACAGTGCAAATCCCTGCTGGCGCCAAGAGAAACTGCTCCCTCCCCCTACAAGATCCTGGCTAAGAAGCCAGCTGCCAGAGCAAGTACATCTCATCTGTGGTAGTATAAAAGTGCATGGACTAGGATTCTGAAAGGAGTCGGGCCTGGAAAATACAGCTTGGCTCAGCTGTGGCACAAGGAGATGGGACTCATTAGAGTGGCCTGCAGTGCTTAGTTCCTGTGGAGCTTGGGGCGCCACCATTCTCTCTGGAGCCACCAAGGCGGGGCCTCCAAGAGCAGCCCCCAAGACCTACATACACCAAACCATGCCTATCTGAGAGGGGGAGCTGCTGCTTTTTGTTTGTACTTATTTATTATTATTATGACTTTTTTAACTTTAAAAAATATTTTTTAAAAATTTTACTCCTTATTTTCCTTTTTCCTTTCTCCTTCTTTTTTTTTCTTTACCTCTTGCCATCCAGATATATTCTCCTTTATCTCATCCTTATCTCTCCCCTCGACTGGTTATACACTTTTTAGACTGTCCATTGTCCTTTGTTGTCTCTGTCCCCTCCTTTATTTTTTCTTCTCTTCTTTATTCTCTTTCTTCTCCCTTTTCTTTTCTTCCTTTCCCACTTTTAATTTGTTTGTTTGTTTGATTTGTCTGTGCATTTGCATGCTTCTGTTCCCTTTGTGTTTGTCTGTTTTCCTTTTTAGGGCTACCTCAAGAAAAAAGCCAAAGTACACATGACAGCAAGTCCCAAATATCACTGAGTAGGGAAATAAAATAATCAAAGGCACAACAAGAGAAACTGAGAGACACCATTAAAAGACCATTTCCTAAAACAACAGACCCTGGACAGTCAATAAGCCTTGTTTAACAGAGCAACACTAACAGGTGCACAGTGCACAATGAGATTTTTAAAACTGACAAGAGACAGAAAACTAGCCAAAATGACAAAACGAAGGAACTCTCCCCTGAAGAATCTCCAGGAAGAAGTCATAGCCACAAAACTTCTCAAAACAGATCTAAACAACATAATTGAACAAGAATTTTAAAAAATTGTCATAAAATTAATCACTGGGCTTGAAAAAAGCATCAGAGAGGCTACTGAGACAATGACTAGGGACTTTGAAAATAGGTGTGATGAGTTAAAAAAAAGGCTATAAATGAGGTGAATAATAAAATGAAGGTGGCCACCTCACAGAGAGAGAAGAGTAGGTGAATTAGAAGACACAATTATAGCAAAAGAGAAAGCCGGGGGGGAAAAAAAGAGAGAAATTCATCCAGGAGCAGGAAAGGAGAATTCGAGACCTGAGTGATACAATCAAATGGAACAACATCCGTATCATAGGAATTCTTGAAGAGGAAGACAGAGAAAGGTCCTGAAGGGATACTAGACCAAATTATAACTGAGAAT
>NC_043707.1:71329660-71332521 GCF_006229205.1 Suricata suricatta
AAAGCCGGGGGGGAAAAAAAGAGAGAAATTCATCCAGGAGCAGGAAAGGAGAATTCGAGACCTGAGTGATACAATCAAATGGAACAACATCCGTATCATAGGAATTCTTGAAGAGGAAGACAGAGAAAGGTCCTGAAGGGATACTAGACCAAATTATAACTGAGAATTTCCCAAATCTGGGGAAAGAAATAGACATTCAAATTCAAGAGGCACAAAGAACCCCCTTAAGATGTAATTTGAATCAAGCTTCAGCATGACATATCATAGTGAAACTGGCAAAATATAAAGATAAAGAGAGAATTCTGAAAGCACCTGGGGATTAAAGGGCCCTAACATACAAAGGGACACCTATCAGAGGGGTTACAGACCTATCTAATGAAAGTGGCAGGCCAGGAAGGAATAGCAGGAAATCTTCAATGTGATGAACAGAAAAAAACATGCAGCCAAGAATCCTTTATCCAGCAAGCCTGTCATTCAAAATAGAAGGAGAGATAAAGGTGTTCCCAAATAAAAATTGAGAGAATTCATGACCACCAAAACAGCCCTACAAGAAATCCTAAGAGGGACTCTATGAGGGAAATGTTGCAATGAATACAAGGTGCCAGAGACATCACTATAAACATGAATTCTATGGAGAACACAATGACTCTAAACTCACATTTTTCAATAATAACACTGACTGTAAATGTACTGAATGCTCCAACCAAACAACACAGGGTAGCAGAATGGATAAAAAAACAAAATCCATCTATTTGCTGTCTACAAGAGACTCATTTTCGACCTGCAGACACCTTCAGGTTGACAATAAAGGGATGGAGAAATATCTATCATGCAACAGGAAGCCAAAAGAAAGCCAGAGTAGCCATACTTATATCAGACAAACTGGACTTTAAAGTAAAGGCAATAACAAGAGATGAAGAAGGACATTATATAATAATTACAGGATTTCTGCATCAGGAAGAGCTAACAATTATAAATATCTATGCGCCAAATTCAGGAGCGCCCAAATATATAAAACAATTAATCACAGACAGAAACAATCTTATTAATAAGAATGTGCTAAATGCAGGGGATTTTAATACTCCACCGACAACAATGGATAGATCAACCAGACAGAAAATCACTAAAAAAGCAATGGGCCTGAACGACACATTGGAAGAGATGTAACTGATAGATATATTTAGAACTCTGCATCCTGAAGAGAGGAAATTCACCTTCTTTTCGAGTGCACATGGCACATTCTCCAAGATAGATCACATACTGGGGCATAAAGCAGCCCTCCATAAGTACAAACGAATAGAGATCATACCATGCACACTTTCAGATCACAATGCTATGAAACTCGAAATTAACCACAGGAAAAAGTCTGGAAAACCTCCAAAAATGTGGAGGTTAAAAACCACCCTACTAAAGGATGATTGGGTTAATTAGGCAATTAAAAAGAAGAAATTAAAAAATATATGGAAATCAATGTAAATGAAAATACAACAATCCAAAATCTCTGGGATGCAGGAAAGGCAGTCCTAAGAGGAAAGAATATTGCAATCCAGGCCAATCTCAACAAACTAGAAAAAGTGCAAATTCAAAATTTAACAGAGCACCTACTGGAACTAGAAGAGAAGCAGCAAAAGCACCCCAAACCCAGCAGAAGAAAAGAAATAATAAAGATCAGGGCAGAAATAAACAATATAGACTCCAAAAGAACAGTCGAGCAGATCAATGAAACCAAGAGTTGGTTCTTTGAAAAAATAAACAAAATCGATAAACCTCTAGCCAGGCTCCTCAGTAAGAAAAAGAGAGAGCACCCAGATAGACAAAATTATGAATGAAAAAGGATCTATTACAACCAATCCCTTAGAAATACAAGCGATCACCAGAGATTACTATGAAAAATTATATGCCAACAAACTGGACAAGCTAGATGAAATGGACAAATTCCTAAATGCACATGCACTGCCGAAGTTCAAACGGAAAGAGATAGAAAGCATGAATAGACCAATAACCCGTACAGAAATTGAATCCATTATCAAAAGTCTGCCAATGAATAAGAGCTCAGGGCCAGATGGCTTCCCAGGGGAATTCTACCAGACATTTAAAGCAGAGCTCATACCCATTCTTCTCAAACTATTCCAAAAAATAGAAATAGAAGGAAAACTTCCAAACTCATTCTACGAAGCCAGCATCCCCTTGATACCCAAACCAGACAGAGACCCAGCCAAAAAAGAGAACTACAGACCAATATCCTTAATGAATACAGATGCAAAAATACTCAACAAGACACTAGGAAATCGAATTCAACAGCATATAAAAAGAAGTATCCATCATGATCAAGTGGCATTCATTCCTTGGTTACAGGGCTGGTTCAATATTCGCAAATCCATCAATGTGATCCATCACATTAACAAAAGAAAGGATAAAAACCATATGATCCTGTCGATAGATGCAGAAAAAGCATTTGACAAAAAACAGCACTGTTTCTTAATAAAAACCCTTGAGAAAGTCGGAATAGAAGGAACTAACCTAAACATTATAAAAGCAGTTTATGAAAAGCCCACAGCCAATATCATCCTCAATAGGGAAAGACTGAGAGCTTTCCCCCTGAGATCAGGAACATGACAGGGGTATCCACTCTCACCACTGTTGTTTAACATAGTGCTGGAAGTCCTAGCATCAGCAATCAGACAACAGAAGGAAATAAAAGGCATCCGAATTGGCAAAGAAGAAGTCAAACTTTCACTTTTCGCAGATGACATGATACTCTACATGGAAAGCCTGGCAGACTACACCAGAAGCCTTCTAGAACTGATCAATGAATTCACTAAAGTTGCAGGGTACAAAATCAATGTACAGAAATCAGTTGC
>NC_043707.1:71332621-71441672 GCF_006229205.1 Suricata suricatta
GGATCAAGAAGATGTGGTGTGTGTGTATATATATATATATATATATATATATATATATACACACACACACAGAATGGAGTATTACATAGCAATGAGAAAGAATGATATCTGGCCATTTGTAGGAAAGTGGATGGACCTCGAGGGTGTCATGCTAAGGGAAATAAGTCAGGCGGAAAAGAACAGATACCATATGTTTGCACTCATAGGTCTAACAGGAGAACAGGAGAAACCTAATGGAGGACCAGGGGGAGGGGAAGAGAGAAAGAGAGTTGGGGAGAGAGAGGGACGCAAAACCTGAGAGACTATTGAATACTGAAAACGAACCGAGGGTTGAAGGGGGAGGGCGAGGGGGAAAAGAGGTGGTGGTAATGGAGGAGGGCACTTGTTGGGAAGAGCACTGGGTGTTATATGGAAACGAATTTGACAATAAACTATTAAAAAAAAAAGATTACTTGCATCATAGTCATGTTACTTCTAAAAACATGTAGAGTTCTCGTTCTTTGTATTATATTTCTTTAAAAAATAATGGAAAATACTTTCACTTTGGAGCAAGCTAATACAGAGTCTGCATACCCAGAGGAGTAGCATATGGCTGCATTTGAATTTATGTCTGCTGTTTTCTAAATGGAAAGCTCAGTTTCTTCATTTATAGTGTATGGTTAATATCTCAAAAGTGTGTGATGAAGATAAAAATGAAGATAACATAAGATAGCTATTACTTTTCCTCCTTCCCTTTTAGGGAGTATGGAATATCCTCTGACAATTCCCTAGAGTCTCCAAGTTTATTGAGCTCAAGCCACTAATGTGTTTGGCCTTTGTGGAAGCCAAAGGTAGGCTTTTCTTCGTGTTTTCCAACATTTTTAAATACATGAATTGTGGGGAAGCAGAGAGCTCTCCCAATCAGACCCCAGTCATGGATTCCCTGCTTCTAACTGTGCTCACCAGACAATGCCCTCTTTCTGTTTCTTTGTTTCTTTTTGGAAAAGAAAGATGTATTTTCCAAGTTTTTGAATGGTTACCTGCTCCATTGTCCAGTAATTCCAGGGTAACTGTTTTACCATTCACTGATTCTATGACAGCTGTGACAGTGGCCCTGAGAATCGGGGAGGTTCCTTGATGAATCTTAGCATAAACTACCATAGCGCTAGGGAATATTCCCGTGTTCTTGTTCATTTTAGAGGTCACTGTAATTGGAGGCACAGTAGCACTTGATGGACGGGAAGTGACAGTCAGAGTCAGGGTTTGTGAGCTTGCTTGCAGACTGTAACTCCAAGTGCCAACCTAACCAATCAAAGGGAGACATTTCCAATTAATAACCATAGGTGACACAGACCTAACTTCAGTGCCACCTATAGAAGAGCTTATCTGATACAAGCATTTTATAAGCATATTGAAGAAGATCTTTGATATTCTGTCGGCCAAGGGAAACTTAGGTACATTTGGATTAACTGCATGGTGCTTATTGTCAAGAAAATTGTAATTTGGGGAAATGAGGTCAGAAAGCTGTGTCCTTATCATTGCTAGGTTTCTAAAAAGCAGTATCAAATCGATGGGTTCTTGAAGTAGAGAAAATGTTTTTCATTATCCCATTGCTTCAAGAACCATTTTGCATCTTGATTCCTATGTAATTTGAAAATTCTCCTTTTAGTACATGGAGAAAATATCACCAATTTCTTTTCTCTTGATTTGCTGTCATACTGAGACTGAGAATTAGATCGAGAAATTTCCTTGTTCTTTCTTTCATTCAGTAGTAATTCTCCTTTCAGCAACCATGCACATTTAAAAGGCTATGATTATTTTGTCAAAATGTGAGAAGGATAAAGCCTGGCCCATACCTTGGCAGTGCCTGGGATTTGGAGGTAGGCCATTTTGGCGTTTGCGTCCACAACAAAGCCATCCTGTTTCTTTTTACTAGGATCCCAGAGAAAGATTTGGGGAGGCTGTTTTGTCCAGGTGATGAGAAATACAGTGTCTTTTCCCACAGTGCTGTCCACAATCACTGTGCCATTCATCCACTGATTGTTCTGGAGGGTTAATCCCTTACTCTCAAGCTGTTAAGAAAAACAACTCTTTTCATACTGGAGAATAGAGCCCACATCACACAGTCTCTTCCACTCTGCCTGCAGCTCTCAGTTTTCCCATTAAAAGCCTTCAGTGATGCCTAAGTCCTTAGGTCTAATCATGATCAAATTTTAAATTACCTTTCTTCCAACCTTTTCTTCCACAATATATATTCCTACACCCAAACCAGACCACTTCCCGAAATGACACTCATGAATCCCTGATTCTGACTTTGTTATACTTCGTTTTTCCTGAAAATCTGTATGTTAATCTCCATTTGTTTAAGCCTCACCAATCCTCCAAAATACAGTTTAAATGTCACTTTCTCTGTGAAACTTTCCCTGATGTCCATCTCACTTACTAGCTGAGAATAATTTCTCCCTTTTGTGAGTTCCCATAGAATCTTAATTTTATCAGTCCTTTGATATTCTCACAGTGTGTTTTGCTTTATACCTCCTAGTGTTTATATCTCATCTTGTTTACTAGACTATAAACTCTTAAGGGGACTGATGGCGACTTTTTTTTCACCTACGTATGGGTTTTTTGGATTGCAAATAACCAATTACTAGGCCAAGTGTTATTGCAGGCCCTGTGAAGATAAATGAAATAAGTCCAGGGCGAAGGTTGATTTGCTGTTTAGAGCAGAAAGAAGGAATGGTAGAGCAGCAACTGAGGTGGGGAAGAGTTAATAGGACTTTTACAGAAAATGTGACCTCAAGGATTGTATCCTAGATAATGATTTCTCATCCTTAAACTGATATCTATGAGAAGATAGGGTGATCTGGTGATGGAATCAGATTTTCTAATTTCATAGGTAGTTCTGTTCTCGGACGTGGAGAAAGTGAAGGACTCTTAGATATGATTTTTATGGCAGGTTGGTAAATGAGTTCTGCTCATTTCTCTCTCTCCCTGTTAGGTTTCTTAAATACAAAAGTAATGGGAGAAACTGCCTGAGTATGAACTTTCATCAGTTTAATTACTTTTTTCCAGACATCTTCCAATTTCCAGACTGGACTCCTGAGTTTAATTTTCTAAATCTGCTGTCTTCCTTGACTGAATAAATGCTACATTGGTAGGCCAGAAAGCCTGTTGCTTCAAAGTCTGTCATTATTTGGTTTTGTCATTACAGTGTTCCTTTACGTTTGTCCAAATTTTCACAATAAAATTGTGAGATCACAACAGAATTACCACAATAAAACTCATAATTCACATACATGTGAGTTCTGATCGTACACTCTGTAGTTTAAAAATGCATATGAGTACCTTTTGAAACTATCCATGAAAAACATTTAAAATACATTTGTTCTTTTCTTAAAAAATTGTCTCAAGACTTTTGAAAGAAAATTTGGTTTTCTTGAAATTTTAGAACCAGAAGCATCCAAGAATGTTTTCTGGTTCATTATCTGGCTGAGAAGCTGAGGTCCAGAAAGATGAAATTCTTAACCCACAGTGACAATGTCAATGGCAGGCCCAGGCCCAGGATCCAGGTGTCTTGATTGACATCATGGACTTTTCACAGAACAAAAGTTTTCCATCCATTATAAGAAACTCTTGGCAAATATAAGGGGTTTGAGGTAATGGAAAAGTAGAGCAAGTAACCCCTGAAGACTTGCTTGTTCCAGAAAATTTGTGTTAAGATGATCTACCGTGAAGAAAATTCTAAGCCAATTATATTGCTATCAGGGCTTGTTAGCAGATGTTATAAAAGAATTCTTGGACCTATTATATTTTATGTTGCTGGTTTCCATGAGGAAGTCAGTTAGTTTTGTTTCCAAACAAGTAAACACTAATTGCTTTGTTTAAATGCAACACT
The DNA here is from genome assembly GCF_006229205.1 of Suricata suricatta. Lineage (NCBI taxonomy): Eukaryota > Metazoa > Chordata > Mammalia > Carnivora > Herpestidae > Suricata > Suricata suricatta. The sequence continues at coordinate 71,336,496 of NC_043707.1, forward strand.
AGTGTTGCATTTTAGGAATAATGTCTAATGTCAGGCTGACACTTTTATTTTAAATTTTAACTTACTACTAGAAGAATATGGTACTTAGAAATTTTAACCATTAAACTCTTCACCTTGGCTATGATTATTTAGAAACATGAAAAACCAAAGAGTAAAAATTCTGACCTGGATAGAGCGCTGGGAGGCAGCTCCATTTCCAGATGTAAGGGCCCCAAAAGCATCAATGAGGCCGTTGTTCTGAGCCTGATCTGAAGCATATGTCTGTACACCTCCTAAAATGCAATTACATTATCAGAAATTGTTATCTAGAAAGCAATATTTTCAACACTTTAGCTATTTTTAGGACACAGATATGTGAAATGTTCTGTTGCATTATTAAAGTATTAATTGATCAACATCAAATAGGCATCCAAAATAACTCAGAGACCGATACTAATTTTTCAGTCGTACTAAATAATAGCTTCAGCAACATCTCAGTTGCCCAGCAATGTCAATTATTTGGAAAGCAGCCATGAATCTCTGATAGGTCAAAAATAATAAATAAAATTCCATGTTTAAAAAGTCATGCACTTTCATATAAGAGAATTCATTAACCCTTATTTCAAGTCTATAGAATTATTCTTATTTTAGACATAATCCTAAGAAGCTTGAAATCTGAGTTTTCTCCTAAATCATTAAACATGTGTATGCAACAACAGTAAGAAATAACAGCTGACAAGGAACAGTTATAGAAAAGTATAATATGTAGTAAAAAAAAAATAGATTATAAACCAGGTCTCACAGTCTTGGGCTATTTAGAACATGCGTAACTAAGATAGTTGATGTGAAAGTACTTTTAAGCTATTAATGCCATCTAAAGTTTAAGGTAAGTATTTTGGTAATGCTCTTGGGGCCCCACCCGGATACCCTTACCGAGTCAAGTGACTCTCTACTTGGCTGCTCTGTGTGTTAGCTGCCGATGGCAGAGAGCTACCCTTTTGTCCAGAGAGTTGCCTTACCAAAAGGGGCTACACTTGCTAGAGAAATAACACGCCCCTTCACCTCCGACTTGTCTCAACTCTTCATAGCCACTGACTGATGGACACAGTGCTACAAAAAGTCAGCCTTTTTACCTCAAGATTGCACTAGGTTTACGATGCAATTCCAGATCAAGAGCCTCCTGTGGGGCTAGACTTCAGCTAGACTCTAAATCACAGCTGTGCTTAGGTCCTTCAGCTGCTTTATCCTATCTATCCCCTCCTATCCTACTTCCCATTCTCCTGTTCTCCTGAGGGCTCTCCTTTATAACTCCTTGTCTCAGGCTCTGCTTCTAGGAAACCCAAGTTAAGACAAGTAATGTTAGGAGCAAGCAGTCCTATCATTTTAGCTGCCTCAGAAGGCAACTCACATAATAATTAATATCCATAATCCTGGCCCTAAGTTAAAAAATAATTGTGCCCACCTACTCTGCTAAAGAAGCCAGGCACATATGGAATCTATTTTAACCATCTACCCGTGTATGTGAGTTAGAAGCACAATATATTAATGTTTCATGGAGAAACTGTATTGTTTCTTACATTTTCAGAGTGATCATCTCTCTGTGTGGTCCAGCAGACCCTTTGCTCTACCCCTGCTACTTCTTATTAAAGTCTCTGCTTAGAGGTCATCTTCCTATACCTTTCTCCTTCCCTCAATAAAGTCAAGGGTTTCTACTCTAGTGTGCTTTCTACTGCTAATATGGCACTTGTATCATGGTATTGTGTGGTTAGTGGCTTGTCTTCTGTCCCCCCTGGGTCTCTTGACCAGCTGCCAACTGGAAGAGCGTGGTTCCTGGATAACCTTTTAGGTTCTTTTCAGTCCTTACAACGTATCTGGGAGGAGAGACCTGAGTCCTAACTAGAGTGCTGTGTTGATCTCATCTATCTCTAGACTGCCCTACTCCTAGAACTGAGGCCTTAAAATAAATGGGTAGAGTTAGTTCTAATGGTCATTTGGGGGGAGGGGCAGGTTATTGGTTAATAAGATTAACCCTCTCTATATATCCACCCTTCTCTTTCTCCTTCTCAGTTCACTGACGCTCACAGTCCAGTGGAAGAGACAATTCAGTGGGATGCAGCAGACCACTCTTCACCTGTCATTTTAGACAGCTCCTCTAGTTCTTTTGCTGCGGAGGGTCCTAGGGCGACAGTGTGGATGACGGCTCCGCTTTGTTTCACCTCGTTAAAGCACGAGCTTATCGTGTTATCCTCCCCATCAGTCAGTAGCACGATTTCAGATCCATCTGTTGGGTATTTCTTCCTAATAATCTAAGAACATAATTCAGGGTATGAGTTATCAGAGTGGCCAAGGTGTTAGGAAAACTGCATTTAAAGGGAATGAGAAGCAGAGGCAATAAATGAGTGCCTGAGAATGGTCAAATATCTTTCTATCTTGAGATGATTAATTTTAACTCAACAACGTTCATGGAACTTGACAGTAGTCTTTTCTCTTGGTTACTCTGCTATGGAGCAGGTTCTGTTTCTAGTTCATTCACATGATCTCTCCTTGATAGGCTTTCAGAGGTTCCCACCTTTATTGAATGGGAATAATATTTTGGAGGTATTAGACTCAGGGAAGATTTTAGGTTATAAAATGGTTGGCATTGGTTCCGACTAGGAAGTACACAGGTCACATGAGTTATTAACAGTTTTTAATATTCCCTCTGATTAAAACAAATAATTTTGTTTCTATTAACCCCCAGTTTCTAGTTGTCTTATGACATCTATGTTTCAACCATTCCTTATTGATACATATTATAGCTTTTGCATTGTGTAGAACCAACCTTTTACCAATGTTGGATAAGATTATGATAGAAGGAAAATTAGATTTAAAAATAGTGATATTAATTTCAGCAGAGGAAGGCAAGAGACCATTCTTCCTCTAAGAAGAGTAGAAGGAGAGACCCAGAAGTAGGGGAGACAAGCAATCAAGCCTAAGTGATCTTCTCTGGACCAGACTCTCAGAAAGGGAAGGCATCTTAAGTAGCTTGAAAGCTAAGAGCAGAGGGGACTTCTGCCCCACTGTATTTGAACTCTGAGAGGGACTGCCTCACAAGGGAAGAGGGCAGAACTATGACTGCTGCTGTATGTAGGCTTCCAGAGCCCAGGATCCTCTCACAAAGCTGTGGCCTTGATTTGACTGAGCTGCAGGCCTGATTTGACTGAGCTCCAGAGCCTGAGAGAAAGGGCTTCATTTGGAGTCCCGTCTCCTACTTCCTATCACTGCTACGTGCCATGGGAAACATGCAGAATTTCCCACATATCCAGTAGGTAAGACAGAAGTTGGCAGACAAGAGAACAGGTCATCTTGCCAGATAGGCAGAGGGGTGTGCAGTCTGCTCAGGGGCTGAATGGAAGACATGGGGGTGCTCAGGGCTCTGCTCCAGTAGTGAGAGCCAGAGTGGGGCTGAGTCAGCCAGGAAGGATCACTGGCCCCTGATCAGACCTGGAGAGCAAAGTCCAGAGGGCACCTCAGCAGACACAAGAGCCCAGAACAGAGCTGACACGGGCCCTGCAACAGGGAACAATGGGGAACTTAAGGACCAGAGGCCCTTTACTTCTTCAGTATTAAAGTTACATATAAGCTCCTCCCCGCCCCCCCATTTGTACTCCATTGGGAAAGAGGAGCATATAAATTCCAGTTGTGTCTCTCACACTCTCTCACCCATCTGAGAGAAAAGTGCAGAACCACAAGTTCTCTCTTCACCTCCAGGCCATCTGGCATTAGTCATCTCCCCTAAGGTTTTGCATGGTGGGAGTTTAGTCTAACACATCAGCGATTTCAGTGTCAGTTCCCCTCCTTCATTTGGTTCTTTACTCGAAGCTTGGATCAGTGGCAGAGACCAGAGAATCCAGATGCACACAGGCATCTGGAGAAGGGAACTGCAGCTGAATGTGCATACAATGGAAACCACTTTTAAGGAACTAAGCTTCAAGGTGGAATAAAAGGTCTACAGGGACAGACTGAATGTGAGGAAATGGTTGAGTCTCTTGTCCATGTGCAACAGTGTGAGCTGGGTACTAACTATTCCTGCTGAGGCTTGGGAATCTGGAATGGCTCCAATGATGTGTTGTGCCCCACAGCAGGCAGAAGGCCAGCCTGCCCAAGATGCCATGGAATTCTGAGGGCTTAGCTGGCCAGCTTCTTTTTTCCCTCCTATTCTCTGTTTCATGGGGCTAAATATCTTCTAAAGAAATACTGAATATTAGATGATATATTTGGAGCAATTAAGAATCAGGTGCTATCAAATAACTCAGTTCCATTTTAGTTTTTGAGAACCTTCTGTGTTAAAGGTATTATGCCAGCAGCCTGAGGGATAAAGAGATAAGTACTGTCCCTAAAGAAATTTTGCTTGAGTGAAGAGCATAATTAGAAAATAAGACAGAAGACCTAGAGTAATAAGAGTTTTTTTTTAAGTTCACAGTATTTAGAGAGATTCTATACAGTTGAAGGAATCAGGAAAGATGTCAAGAAGTAGGGAACGTCTGTGATAGATCTTTGAAGAACGAATGTGATTTGAATTACAGGAGAGGGAGGAGAAAATATTCCAAGTGGGGAGCATGGCAAAGGTGTAGAAGCGCTGAAGGACTATGGATGATCCAATTTGCTTTAACACAGGACACCTGGAAGAGAATTTCTGCCACGTACACATGGAAAGGTAGGTAGGCACCATATTATGCTAGAACTTAAATATTAGAGAAAATATGACTTAATCTTGTTGAAAACAGACATTTAGGAAACAAATTAAACATTGACAAATGATAGGGAACTTGTCTTACAGCAAATGCTGATCGCAGCCCAGAGCAGATGGACGTTCCTCCTGAGGCCGCTGTAGGTAAGCGTTTGGAGAGTGCATCCCTTTCTGCACCACTGTTTATCTGTATGAGCTCACTTTGTACATGGGCAGCACTGTCAAATGTCACCATCCCAACCCAGGACCCTTGCTCAATCGTCTGCAGAAGGAAAAGTTTGCCAGCCTGGTTCATTCGATTAAGACGGTCACCATTCTGAATGGAGAAGTAGAAGAAAGGCAGTCAGTTGAGTTTAGATGAATGGACTAATAACAGAACAGTCTAGAGGAAATTTGGAAGTAGCTGTCTCAACACAGTGACAACAAGCTTATTCAAGGCCTTTATATTAAATTAAATTTCTATATTAAATTTCTCCTTTATATTTAGTAGCATCTTTGGGCAGAAAATTTTAAGTCCTTTATATAAATAGCCCTAAAAGATCAACCCAGATTAGGCTTTAGTTTGATCATTAGATTACTACTTTACTAATGGTTCTATGGATCTACATATTGTCAGTGAAACATAAAAAAAAGTTAAGGCTATGTACTTCATCAGATCAGCGCTCATCAGTTGAAAGCTAATTTAATTCAGCAAATGAGACACTTGATGCTGAAATTTCTGTTGAATAGAGTCGGGTGAGTATTTCTGATGGTAATGTTATTTTTGTAACTGTTCTGGTCCTAAGGGTTGTGTTTATTCCCAACCTGTTACAAACTGTAGTCCAGATCATATCATATGCAAATGTGAGTCCAGCGAACATACCGACATGCTTCCAGACTTATCAAGGACTAGGCACACAATTCTTTGTCCTATCTGCAGCAGTGAGAATGTGGGCTTGGGTGGCTGAGTTGTCATAGGAGTCGTTTTCTTAAAGTCCTCAGAATCACGAATCACTTCCCATGTGCTTCGGAGATTGCATTTTTGATTTTGCAGGTTTGGGGCTTCTTTATTGTGGTTTTTTTCTGTACAGAATTCAACCACCTGAAATTGTCAATAAAATTATAGAGATAAACAGTAGAGAAGGATATTTAAGTCCCTTGCCCTCCTTCCCAGTCTGCCCAGCTAACCCATAAACTTGGCATAATGCCACAGTCACTGCAGAACACTGCAGGGAAATTCATAGTCATAATTCAGAGGTCCAATCTCATACCATGTCTTCAACCTTATTGGATCCTTAGTGTTCCTCAGCAGTTATTTTTCTCTGTTTGCATTCTCCAGGTTGTTTAGGTAGTGTTTCCATAATATCATTACGGCTATATTTTAGCAGGGGGTCTGAAAAACTTGTATGTGAACTCCAGGCAGAGGTTGCTAAACCTGATTGTGTATTACATTTAACTTTGTGGCTAATTTAAAACATAATCTGGGCCCCCTCTTGAAAGTTTCTGAATAAGTCTAGAAATAGACTGCAAAGCCAGACTGAAGGATGGGCCTTTTGGACCATGGTGTATCACATTTTAAAAACTTACACCACATTTTTATTGACAATACTCTTGCAAATTACTTTAGCTTCTATTTCAAAAGGAAAACATAATTCTATATGAGACTGAAAGATAGGAGAGTTTTCCCACAAAGTCTCTCCTCTGACTTTAGTTAGTGATTAACTGATGCATTTAGTCTTATTTATGCAAATTTGGTGATGTATATATTTAACATTAATAAGGATAATTTTTCAAGTTTATTATATACAAGTTGGTCATTTAAAAAGATTAGGAAATATTTGTAAACTACTTAAAATGATTAAAACTATGTTCAAACCACTTATAGGCACCAACACTCTTAAAAGGATTGAAAATTTCAGTAAACAACCAAAAGCCAATATGCAGACTGAAAAGAGATCTCTGCAAGTTAAAATTAAGGTTATTGATCATGTCCTTATTAATGAATAAAAATAAATGCCTAATTCTCCTGGGTAAATTTCTTAATTAACTAAAAATCATTATGCTTGTATGCTTGTTGTCCTTAAAGGATATCTGAGATGATTCTAAGCACTGAAAACCACAAGCTCGTGGGAGGGAGATAATAGAGTGTCAAGAATGGACCTAAGGAGGGGACGGGGCAAGGGTGGGGGAAGATATGAATTTATCACTGATTTTGCACTCCCAGCTTGTCCCATGGAGAATCAGCTGCCCACTGGTGATTTCCTAAAATTTGATCCCTGTTTTGCAGCAATTGGGGATAAGAAGAATCTCATTAAATTCTTAAGTGCCAAGAATCAAAAAATAAAAGAACAGGGTACTTACAGAATCAATACTTTGTGAAAACATTATGGAAGCCTTCACAGTCTGTAATTTTGAAGGTATGAACTCACATCCTTCTTCATACAGCCCTGTTACTTTGTCGACTTTGCATGATTTGGTGACACAGCTGCCTCCCTGACACTTGTTTATTACATTTTCACCAGAAATATCTGCTGAGCATCTGAAAATACATCAAGGTTAGATGTTTAGGTGCTGTAATCATTTCAAAAGGTTAGACTCTGTGGTCAGGTTGTTTTGCTGTCTACAACTTCCTCTTATAAGCAAATATATCACCTTAAATAGCAAAATTATTAAATTCTCATCAGAGTCATTTTTGTTTGCCAGAGAGTATCTGGAGAGTGGCCAAATGGTACCAGAATTTGTTTCTATGCAGCAGAAAAGCTAAGTCTGGCTTATGGCTGCTATCACAATTAATAAGCTTCTAAGTCCTTAGCCACTTCCTCATTGCTAGAAAATTAGGAGCTCTCTTTGGTTTAAACCCTCAAAAGGCTTGCAGACACTTCCCTGTTTTTCTAGATATACAGTTTTTCATAGTTCTTGTATGTTCATAGGTATTTTAGATTTTTCTTTGTATTATATGCTTATGAATTTGTGACTATTATAAATGGACTTTCCCCCTACATTTTATTTATTTAAAATATTTTTTAATGTTTATTTATTTTTGAGAGAGACAGAGAGACAGAGAGAGAGAATGAGCAGGGGAGGGACAGAGAGAGAGGGAGACACAGAACCAGAAGCTGGCTTCAGGCTCTGCGCCAGCAGCACAGAGCCTGACGTGGGCCTCGAACTCACAAATCACAAGATCATGACCTGAGCCGAAGTTAAATGCTTAACCTACTGAGCCACTCAGGTGCCTCCCACCCCTACATTTTATTTTTCAAGCATATAAATAATATATGAATACCATAGAAAATTTGGAAAATAGCAAAGGAGTATATAAAGAAGAATATAAAAAAAATCATGTCTCACTATTAGAAATAAGCTACTATTAACATATTGAAGCATTTTCTTCTCTATATATCAACATAGTATTGCACATACAGCTTTGCTTCCTGCTTTACAAAAACTCGTTATGTTAGCATACTTAAGATTTTGATGTATTATAACTCATAATATCCTTTAAAAATGTGACTTTAATAGCTGTATGTTTTGATACTATAAAATGAATCTAGCCTAATTTATTTAATTTGGTCCCCCCCAATTTAGCACAAATTTGGTACTAATTTGTCAGCACTAAAAGTAAAACTTCAATGAATAAATAAAATTCCACATGAAGTGTTGGCTCTGTTTCCAAGTTTGCTACATGATTGATTCCCATAGTAAAAGTTTGAACGTTTTAAAGTCGGTTGAAACAGCCCATTCCATCATTTCCCTTAAAATGGATTTTTAAGCATGAAATTACTGGATCACAAAATAGGAAACACTTTACAGATTTGGTAAGTGTCATCAAATTGCTTTCTAGGAAAGATGTCCCAGTTCGTGCCGCTAACAGCCATCTGTGGGGGTGCCCACCCCCGAGAGCAGCTTTACTTACTGAGTAATAAGTGATTCCCATTCTCTGTGATTACTAGTTAGTCTAAACGTTTATTACACGTTTAGTGGCCATTTTTATTTCCTTTTTTGTGAATTATTTATTCTCTCCAGTGTCTATTTTTCTATTAGGGAGTTACCGTTTTGCTGATGGTTTTAAAAAGCTCTTTATGTGTTATAATACTAAGCTCTTTTAAACTCTGGTTACTTAATTTTTGTAAATCTTCTTTTTCTGTTTTTATCTTTTTTATTTAATTTGTGTTTGGTTTGTGTACAACCAAAATTTTAATTCATATGTTGCCAAATTTACTATTCCTTTAGTTATGTCTTTTTCCAATTCCTGAAGGCATAGAAAGAAGTTCACCAAATAAAAATTCAATGTTTATTAATATTCATCTAGTTTTTCTTACTTATTATGAGTCTATCCAATTGGAAGATGGTCTGTTAATTTTTTCCCCACATAGTTAAAAATTGCCCTGATATCTTAAGAAACTCTGCCTTTCCTCATAGATTTGTAATTCTGGCTGTATTAAATAATAAATATTATATGTGTGTCTATCAGCTCTCATTGTTTTAATTAATGTAGCCTTAAAGTATACTTAAAATTCAATAAGTAAAATTACCTTTTATCAATATTTCTTTTCAAAACTGTTCTTAGCTTCTATCTACTGAATGATCTCTAGGACTTTTAAAATGAGATATATTTCAACTAGTTTCATAAAACCTATGTATTAGTTTGTGTTGAATTTATATCTTCCATGAATTAAAAGTCTCTCAACTTATCTTGATATTGTTTTAAATTCCTTAAAAGACTCTTATTGTTTTATTCTAATGTGACTTTCACATTTCTTAGAGTTGACCCTACTTAAAAATTTTTATTTTATTTATTTTTTAAGTTTTTATTTTAATTACTTGGTGCTTATCACAACAAGTGTGTGCACTCATTCCTGAATCTTCATCACCTATTTCACCCATTCCCCCAACCCACATCCCCTCAGGTAACCATCAGTTTGTTCAGATAGTTAAGAATCTGCTTATTGGCTCTCTCTCTCTCTCTCTCTCTCTCTCTCTCTCTCTCTCTTTCTCCTCTCTCTCTTTCCCCCTTTGCTCATTTGTTCTGTTTCTTAAATTCTACATAGGACAGAAATCATATAACATTTGTCTTTCTCTGACTTGTTTTATTTAGCATTACATGGTCTTCATCCACTCATGTTGTTGCAAATGGCAAGATTTCATTCTTTTTGTGGCTGAATAATATTCCAGTGTGTGTACACCTGTGTGTGTGTGTGTGTGTGTGTGTGTGTGTGTGTGTGTATATCACCTCTTCTTTATTCATTCATCTATCAATGGACACTTAGATTACCTCCATAATTTGGCAGTTGTCCATAATGCTGCTATAAACATAGGGGTGCATGTATCCCTTTGGATTAGTGATTTTGTATTCTTCAAGTAAATACCCAGTAGTGCTATTGGTGGATCACAGAGTAGTTCTATTTTGAGAATCCTCTATGCTGTTTTCCGGAGTGGCCACCCCAGTTTGCATTTCTACTAACAGTGCAAGAGGGTTCCTTTTTCTCCATATCCTCACCAACTCCTGTTGCTTCTTGCGTTGTTGAGTTTAGGTATTCTGACAATGTGAGGTGATTTCTTTCCCCTACTTTGATTACACTTTTAATTGCTATCTTAAATGGAGAAACATTTTTCCGTTATATTTTTGAACTCGTTATTGTTAATTTATGGAAAGGCAATTTGAATATTCATTTTGTATCTAGTCACCTTATTGACTTTGGCAGTTTTAACTTCTATTTTATTTCCTTGAATTTTCTTTTTTTTCTTTTTTATGTTTTTTATTTATTTTTGAGAGACAGAGAGAGACAGTGCGAGCAGGGGAGGGTAGAGAGAGAGGGAGACACAGAATCTGAGGCAGGCTCCAGGCTCTGAGCTAGCTGTCAGCACAGAGCCAGATGCGGGGCTCGAACTGACTAACCGTGAGATCATGACCTGAGCCAAAGCTAAACGCTTAACTGACTGAGCCACCCAGGCACTCCTTCCTTGAATTTTCTAAGTAGACTATGTCTCATTCGTTTAAAACCAATTTTTCTCTTCCTTTTGAGTAGCAGCCCCCTAACCTCCCCACTGTTTTTTTAACCTCTTTAGTTTAAGGTGTTATTGCTTTGGCTACAACTTTCTAAACAAAGTTAGAAAGTGCTAATAGTGGTCATCCTTATTCCTAGGAATGTCTCTAGCATTTCTCTATTAAATATGAAGGATATCAGCTTCAGTTAATGTTCTGTATCATATTAAGGAAGTATCCTGTGGTGTTCAGTACCTTCATTTTTTAATTGCTCCTAGGGCTCCAAAAATATTTGGAAGATAAGAAGCAATAAACATTTTTAATATGCTATAATTAAATGTTTGTTAAGAGGACATGGTGATCATGTTAGCTTTGCTAATGTTATCTGTGGAAGAACATGCCGTATATGTAAATATGTCTAGACTCTCTCTAAGAAGGACTAATATCTTTAGGAAGCTTACTAATAAGTTTTTCTCTTGAAGGAATGCACAGCATCCAACTATGTGGAAGCTTAGAAAAGAGAAGTGCAGAAGGCAGCTGTTGGATTTGGGATGGCATCCTTTGGTTGAGACTGTAGAGGTCAGTCCAACATAGGATCACATCAGAGAAGGGCCCCTGGGATGTGGTCTGTGAGGTGCAGAGGGAATAAGCTAAAGGAGTCTGGTGGACTGGGCCTGGTTCTAGAAGGCTCATAGTGTCTATTTATGCCTGAGGCGATGTAACAATGAGGGAAGATACATCAGAAGTGGACCTGGCTAACAGGGTCTGCATGTGGTAAAGAAGGGCGAAGCAGTCATGCTTCTGTGGGAGAAGTGGGAAGTCAAGATGGAGCACCGAGCCCGGCGCTGCTCCCCGTGGCAACGGTGGCACCACATAAGACAGCAACTGAACCCAGTCCTAGCTCCTGTCCTTGAACAGCATCAGGAAAGCAGAACCGAAAACAGAAGTAGAAAGGAGTGTTGTACCAAATGTTAGACTTTAAAAAAGAAGTTGTTTTTAAACTTGGGCATAAGTGTGCAAGATTATCCAACTCTTTTGAGAATTTATTGGAATCATGATTTTTCTTCTATACTCAATATACTATATTAATTAGTTACCTAGTATCACAATATTTTCAAATTTCTGGAAGATACACTACTTGGCCTTAGTATGTTTGTTATTCCCTCGATTCTACCAGATACAATTTACTATCCATTAATTTTAAATCTTTTTGAAAACTGTATCTACAGAGTTATTTTTCATACCATCTGTCAGGTTTTAGTATCTAAATTATGCTGGCTCTTTAAAGTAAATTGAGAAGTTCCCTGTTACGTTAGTGCTAAAGCAGTTTATGTTCACTTAAATTGAACTCGCCCATAAAATAATGGCGGCCATTATAATACTTTCCAAGCATTCAGTTTGCTTTCTATTGACAGTACAGAAAGTTTAATTTAAATTGGGATAAATTATGTTTTGTTTTAATATTTAGATTGTCATTCATGTAAGTTCCACAGCCCCTTCCAGGCTCATTTGTGCTGATCAAGTCCACATAGATACCATTCTGCCCTCAAGGCACTAAAGAATCCCATTAGATTGGCTTATGTCCCTGATTCTGATGTAGGAAGGTGGAGACACTCAACATAGTATCTGTGGATTTCTTATAGATTTGCACATGCGCATGCACACACACACACACACACACACACAGAGGCAAATGATCTGTAGCTGCAGAGTACACAATTCAACTAATTGAAGCACTTATAAAGTGAACAAAAGAAGTAGTTTTGTGGGAAACTGAAAAAGAAGGGGCTAAGAGAATGAAAGATAAAACAGATAACAAAAAACTGTCAATTCATGGAAAAAATGGTTGCAATTTAAAATAGTTTGGGAAGGGGTGCCTGGGTGGTTTCAGTCAGTTGAGCATCTGACTCTTGATTTCAGCTCAGGTCATGATTTCAAGGCTTGTGAGATCAAGCTCTCCTCCCCCCTTGGGCTCTGCACTGACAGTGTGGAGGCTACTTGGGATTCTCTCTTTGCCTCTCTCTCTGCCCCTCCCCCATTCACCCACACAAGTGCCCATGTATGCACATGCTCTCTCTCTCAAAATAAATATATAAACTTAAAAAAATAGTTTGGAAAAAATTAGATTAAAATATACATACCTTACTGCTTGTCTTTTTCCATTGGATACGTAGAATTTCTGTTTATCATTGTACTCATCATATACCCCCCATCGCAGATGAGCCCATTCATGGACTAAGGCCCTTCCTGTGAGAAAATATTTTAAACACCTGATTACAACAAGAATGACAAAATTATCTTCTCACATTAGGAGAAGGTAATTTTTCCGAACATCATTATGCTTTGCTACATTAATTTTTTTCAATTAAAGGTTTGATTCCTTAGGGGGAAAAAAAATCTAATGACAACTGCATATTTCTTTAAAATATAACTACTTATTTTGGCTCATCACGGTCTAGCAGATGACACAAATGATCAGATAACTAAAATCCCTAGTGGTGCAGGTGTAATGATGGAGGTCAGTGCAGTGTAATGGTGGGAGCCAGAGGCATTCACAGGGCCGCCGGGGCAGCATCCCCAATATGTTCTTCTCCCTCATGACTCATATCTGGTTAACCCTCAAGGCCTGCCTACTACACTTATGCCTTTTTGCTTTGACCGAGTCTCCTCTTTCCAGTCTTACTGCTACCGACTCCTGAATCCCTGCAATAGCCACCCAACTGGCTGCCATGTCTCTAGTGTTAGATGGCTCCCTTATGGTGCTCGGGTTAGGTCCAGCATCTCAACATGGCACACAAGATTCCTGATGATCCAAGCTCTGCTCCTCGCTGACGCCATTTTTATTGCTGTTCTTCACCCACTACCAAAACTCTAAAATCACAGTGAATTCCTAAACTCCTTTTCCTGTCTAGAGTCACACCATGCTCTTATTCATCTCTTGTTCTTTTCACAATAGTTTTCCTCTAACTCAAAACACTCTCTGCCTTTCTCTGTCTGGATAATTCCTACTCCTCTTTCAAATTCAGAATTATCTCCACCTAGAAGCCTTCTCTGACATCCTCAAACTATTCCATATACCTCCCCCTTTGCACTTTCATAATATTCCATTATGATCCTTTATCATGTTATATTTTCATTACTCCTTACATGCCAGTCTGTTCTTTCACACTAGACATTTATCTCCATGAGAACAGACACCATGACTTCTTCATTGTCTTGCCTTGGCAAATAGTGCCTAGAACTTAATAGGCATTCAGTGAATATTTGTTAAATTTGCATGAATCTTAGTGACTTAAATTCCTACATAGGCTGAATTTGGACGGTTATATGAAGGGATGCATGCTAAGAAAGACCTAGAATCTCACAATAAAGATTTAGACTATTCTGTCAGTGCTGGGGAGCAACTGATGACCTCTTAAAGGGAAGGAAAGGTCTTAGGGGAGCAGGCATGGTGTCACAGGACAGAAAGAAGAGATTATAAAGGAATGACATTATATGTGGTGACCATGATGGCTTGAGGTGGACTCAGGAGTGGGATGGAGCACTTAGGTAAATAAATTCAAAACATATTGAGCCATAGGTTGGAAATTTTCTGTTCCTGTTATGGAGTTGAGATGCAGTGTTATGAAGGAACAACAAAGAGGTACGTTTGTTTGACACCTCTTTCTGATAAGGTGTGTAAGTGCACTGGTGTATTTGGGGGTGGGGTGTGGAGGTGCTAGCACTCTTGTTTGTTTTCTGTGCCTTGCCTATTTATGAAGAAAATCAAACTGATTCTAATCTTTTCAAGATAGCAAGGAAACCTAGTACTAGTTATTAGTTAACCTAATTATGTAAAACTAATTATATTTGATTATACTTGGAAGGTATAATATTATAATATTATGTGATAACAATTTATAAAAATTAGAAATACTATATACATACATGCTAAATATAAAAAAATTAAGTTTTAACTGAGAAATACATTATTCTGAATTGCTATTTTAAGTGAAAAAAGTTATAATAATTTATTTCACTTGTATGTGCTTACTCAGATAATGCTATTGTTGATCTACTTTGAACATAAAATTATTAAATTGTGAGAAATATAGCAGAATATTTTATCTCTAGCCCTACCTTGTGGTCCGTATTGAGCAGCCCTTTTTCCTGTTAGGAAGTCAGGAGTGAAATGAATCCTTTCCCCTTTTTCTCCGCAGTTTCCCATCTGCTCCGTGTAGGGCTCATCATTACCTGGAACATTCGGTTCAGCAACTAGAATGTCAGCCTGATGTTTAATAAAAAAATCATTATTACAAAATTTCAGCAAATGAATTGACCCTTTTCACTCAAGAATATTTTGAAACAATTTCATTTGATTCTAGAATATTTTGATGAAAAAAATCTGAATTAGAGAAGAAAATTGAATATGAAAAAAAGAACTTGATATTCTCACATTTTTGTAGGTCTCGAGTTTTGGTCTCACATACTCGGGTTTTGTCTTCCAGTTTTCAGGAATCAAAATGGCAACGCTTTTGAAATAGAATCTTTTTTCTGTAGCTTCAAACAGATATGGAGATGCCTCGGTCACCATGTCCTGGGAAAAAAGAAAACATATATAACCAGCACAGTTATGACAGAAAATAGGCAAAACTTCCAATCATTCAAATTTACAACTGTATTTCACATTTCTAAAGACTAGTTATTTATCAAGATGGGGAGGGGAAATGTGGAAATACCTTTTATTAATAATAATAGCTGATCTTTTCTGAGTACGTACCACATGCTGTGTGTCTCAGTATAATGGTTGACAATGCAGACTCCAAAGGCAGACATTAATTCTGGCTCTACCACTTAGGACATCAGGTAATTTCCCCAAGCCTTCCTGAACCTCAGTTTCTCCATGCATAGAGTAGAAAGTATTCTAGTGACTAGTTCATAAAGTTGTTGTGAGGAGCAAATGAAGTCAAGGAAGCACTTACGACCATGTTTACTTAGCCCAGGTGCTTATGAAATGTTAGTTATTGGTTTCATTTCATTTGATCTTTTGAGGATCAATAAAGCTTTAAGGGGAAAACTGACAATTCGAGAGTATAGTTCTCAAAGTCCCAGACCAAGTAGTACTGGGAGAGAGACTCAAATTAAAATGAATGTGACGGTAGCACAACGGGCTCCTGTATTAATTTGGGGGCTAACTAAATGTTATGAGAGTATTAATTTTTAGTATTGTACTAAGTGTTCAGTTCAGGAAGTGGCATAACTAATTTCTCTTCAAGTTACACCTGACTTTATTTCTCTAAGATGAAAAGAGCTGTAGCGTTAAAGTACAAACACCTCTGCACATTCCCTGAGCTGCTTCATGACAAGGCAGGAGAGAGGGTATTATAAGAGATTTATTATAGAAAGGCATATTGGGTCGGCGAGGACTGAAAACCACTGAAAGGCACAAAGGCAAGTATAGACAGAGGAGAGAAGAGGGCTGAAGACTGAGCCCTCAGGTCCCAGCATTAAGGGGTGATGTGAAGAGTAGCCAGCAAAGGAGACTCAGAAGGAGCAGCAGGTGCATGGGGATGAAATCAGAAGGCACTGAGGCGAGAGTGTTTAAGGAAGGAGAGAGTCCTCATCAGTGTCTGATGCTGCTGAGCAATCAAGAATGATGAGGACTAAGAACTGAGCAATGGAGTTGGTGACCTGAGTGATCCATTTTAGTGGAAAAGATACGAGAGCTCCATATGAATGAGTTCAGCACAACAGGGGACGAGGAAGCAGAGGCAGCAAATACAGACAACAGGTCAAGAAGTTTTTCTATAAATTAAAGAGGAATGGAGAAATGAACCAGTAGCTGAAAAAGGACTATAGGAAAAGGGAGTTTGTTTTGTTTTGCTGTTTTTTTAAGAATGGAAATTATTATAACGTATGTATATGCTAATGGCAAAGAACAGATCATGTAGGAGAAAACGAGTCACCACAGGGGGACTGTCCTCGCTGGAGCAGACCAGAGTGACTGGAGTCCAGTGCCTGGCAGGGTTGGCCTTAGGGGTAGAAACAGTTCATCATTCCTCCACAGGGAAGTAGTGCTTGCCCGTTGATGCAGGAGTGACTCCTGCTCTGCCACTCCCTAACAGGATAGATTGGGGAATTTATTTTATCTCTTTGAGCCTCAGGTCCCCTCCCTTTAGATGGTGATAGTAATAGCTGCCTAGATGGTTTTTTAAAAGTTCTTGTAATTTGCATTTCCTTCTTCTCCCAAAGCCAGATTTTTAACAATCAGTAGGATAATATAGTATTGTCTCACTTAAAAACATAAAAACACTGGGGGTGCCTGGGTGGCTCAGCTGGTTGAGTATTGACCAGCTCAGGTCATGATCTCGTGGCTCACAAGTTCAAGCCCTGCATCAGGCTCTGTGCTGACAGCTCAGAGCTTGGAGCCTGATTCAGATTCTGTGTCTCCCCCTCTCTCTGTTTCCTCCCCAACTTATACTCTCTCTCAAAAATAAATAAGCATTAAAACATTTAAAAAATAAAATGAAAAATAAAAACACTGAGTCAAGATCACCAAAAAGTTGAAAAGTAGGTATAAAACTTCCTACATTAGAGTATTATATTACAATTGACTTGTGAACTATCTCCAGTAAGAATAAGCAGCATGAAATATTCTTGTCTTCCATGTTTTAATAGAAATATTAATAAGGAATCTTTGCTTTAGTATCTGTTCCAGATTTTGAGAAGGTAACTTCATAACAAAATAGACATTTAGACTTAAGAGGTTTGGAGAAGGTTGAGGATAACAGTTTAAGGGCAGGGATTGTAGACTATTCACCAATGGATTCCTGGTACTGACATTTTGTAAATGCCCTGTAAATATTTGTTGGTTGGAGGAACAAAGAATGAATGAATGAAGTGGTTTTGATGAGTGGCACGCTGTCCAGGAGTGCCAAGTCAGGAGGTGGCTGGGCTCCCATGCATTGAGAACACCCCAAACCTCTCCCATTGTGTATCTTTAGTGTGTGTGTGTGTGTGTGTGTGTGTGTGTGTGTGTGTGAGAGACAGAGAGAGAGAGAGAGAGAGAGAGAGAGAGAGCACAGAAAGTTTCTCCCTTAGTCTCACTCCCACATCTTGTGTGTTTTGCTTCTACTCCTAAAACTGACTAGAATGTAGGTTGGTGGAGAGAACTGCTACAGCGCCATCTGCCGGTCTTATGTGTGGAAAAATGTTGGGGAGTGTCCTGCTAAAGCCAGTATTTAAGAGCTGACTTAGAAGCTTCTGCCCCACAAGGGCACGAGGAGGAGAATTCCCTTAGAAATCAGAGAGTGAGAGATGGCCAGGAAAGGCAGCAAAGCAAACAGTGAGGTCCCTCAACTCTGCAGATCTGGAGCATCAAGTGGTGAGGAACCCAGTTTTATTAAGTACTCAGGGCACAGAGTACACTATTGGCCCGTTACAAAGAAGATGTGGAAATCAATGTATCTTATACCCAACTCACTTAGGACTCATTCCAGTAAGAAAATTTAATCACTGTAGTGAGAAGTACATTTCTCAGGAGGAAAACCCCCAAAGACAGGGAGATGAAAGAGCTTCGAAAGCTCTAAAGCACAATATAAATACAAATGACCATTGTCATTCAAGATGAGGCATCTGTGTCCTCCTCCAGGTATTTCCTGAGCCCTTCTGACTGTCCAGCTAGAGACAGAAACATTGCTGGCCACAATTTTTCTTCCATCCTTTGTCAGTTACTGTACGTGGGCTACTTCCTTTTTACTCATGCCATTTCTAAGTCTAGAGGTAATCAAACACTTACCCAAGGTTTCTGATTTGAGGGATTTCAAAAGATGTAAATCTCTCTTTCACAATGGTGGGAAACCCGATAGTCTTCTGCTTAAACAGGTAAGCTTCTCCTCGCCCATCGCTGCTGCACTTCTCCAACCCCAGCCTTCTCTTGGTGGTACAGATGGCCCTCTTTCCAAACTCCATCTTTCTGGCCTTGCTTCTTCTCAGAGCAAAAAACCTTTGGGGGCAACCTTTGGGGCCCTTGCACTATTAACTTCTGAACTCACACTCAAGAACTTTGCCCAGAAACAAGCTTTAGTCCCCTTGACTTGGTTAGGAGGGAAAGACTCTTTTGATCTAGAAGGATTAAAGGGGGCCTGGGGATTGATGGCTGTGCCTACTACTTACTGAGCTCTTACTATGTATCAGGCATTATGCATACATTTTTGAAGTTTTTAAAAATTTTTTTGAGATAATTTTAGACTTACAGAAGACATGCCAAAAATTGTACAGAGTTCCCACTTACCCTTAACTCAACTTCCCTTATGTGCATGCGTTGTTAAACTGAATCATCACAGCATCCAATGAGGACAATGCTTATTATTATCTCCCTCTTACAGACTAACACTTTTGCCTTTTATAAGGCATTTCCTGCTTATTCTTAGAGTTTGCTGTTGTATTCAACCTCTCTAATCCCTCCACCTTACAGCAGTTAGATGCTTCCCTAGTTTTTCCTCCCCCATCGGAAAAGTGAGGTGCATCTTCCCCCATGGGAGGGAAGCTGCTCTCAGCAGTCCTGAGAGATCCCTTGCATTGGGACTGGTAAAATGCATAGTTTCCTCTCAGTGGGAGGGTCAGGATTGTTCCTAAATCAGGAGATTTGCATCCTGGGCTCCTATATTAAATGGGATTACAGAGAAGGGGATTACAATTAAGAGAATGAACGGAGAATCTGGTATAAACCGGGATGGTAAAATCAAGCAATGGAATTACCCTCTGGGCTCTGCACACTATCTGCTAAGTGTAGCCGGCCCTGCCTTCGTGCAGAACGAAACAGTTTTCAGTGAAATTGTCCACAGCCAGTCAGTGCAGACATCATTTATTAAGCACCAATGATGTATCAAACTGTTATGTGCACTGCATTTATGATCTCATCTGTCACAAGAATCCTAATAGTTTAGTGTTATTTATATTTTATAGCTAAAGATACAGACATGAACGTAATTTGGCAGAGTCACACAGCTAGAGTCAGAGAAGTCATGTCTGCTCTATCACAATACTACACCTAATTTTTTTAAAGCATGGGGCACATGGGTGGCTCAGTCGGTTAAGCATCGACTTCGGCTCAGGTCATGATCTCGCAGTTTGTGGCTTTGGAGTCCCATGTTGGGCTCTGTGCTGACAACTCAGAGCCTGGAGCCTCTTTTGGATTCTGTGTCTCCTGCTTTCTCTGTCCCTTCCCCGCTAGCACTCTCTCTCTCTCTCTCTCTCTCTCTCTCTCTCTCTCTCTCTCTCTCTCTCTCAAAAGTAAATGAACATAAAAAAAATAAAATTAGATAAAAAAATTTTTAAAGCATGGATAATTACCATTTTGAACCTACCTTTATGTGTTGAATGAGTGTTTCATCTTCTGGTATATTAGGGTCAATTGCAACGACAATGCCTTCATAGCCATTATTATTCAGCTGAGTCAGTGAATTGCTCACGACCCCTTCCAAGAAATGAAGGACCAAGAGGAAAACAGAGCTCTTAAATGACCCCATTGCTCTACATTACACTTTGATTTCTGTCTTTGGAGAAGGTTGCATTTAGAGGTATCTCTCTTTACCCCTATATATATATGATTATATAGACACGCATTTTTCCAAGTTATCAGAGGTGCTTTATCACTGTTTAACCCTTTGACCCAAAACTCTTTCACCATTGCATCCGTCTCCAATATAAGGAACAATGCATATAGCATAGTCTCAAAAAATTCTGTGTACTTTCAAATATTTCATTTTGAAAAGATTATTATCCTTGTCTACACCTGTGCCGGATGCCGGGGAATGAGGGTGGGGAGCCCACATCCTGTTCCCTGGAGGAACTCACAGGTGACAAGCAGCTCAGCCATTGAAAGATGTTTACTTATTACAAATGTTTGCTGAGCCAGGGACACTGACCCACCCAACACCGCCCTCCAACCCTCACCTCCCCGGGAGGCCTGACTATTCTGCATATTCAGTGAGCATTAAGTGTAAGTCATATACCCAGTTATCTGTCATGGTGGTCTTTTTAAAAATCCTCACTGATCTTGACATAACCTCATCACCTCTTGAGGCTCTCTTATACAACCCACTTGCACCAAAAACCATTAGAAAACAACATAAATATTATTGAATATTTTACAATGGAGAGAAAAGATAAAATTTACATATCACTGCAAAGCAAATTCTCTCCAGATTCCTCATCAGACCTCTATTTTTCTATTCCACAGCTCCCACATAATTCAAATTAACAACATTAAATTATTTTATTGAAACTAAATGTCCCTCAGAACATGAATTACAAACTGCCATCTACTTCATAGACTTCTAAATTTGTCAAACCTCAGGTGGAAGCTCAAGTTGGTCTACCAATTTACTGTATTCAAATTACTTGAAATGTCCCTCATTCCAAGACTTCATTTGTCATTAGCATCAATTTCACCTTGTCTATCCCCTTTCTTTGACACTGGCTCATAAAAATTCAATTCATACTTACTGCTAATAAATAGAATTTATTGCTCAAGTACATAATCTTTAAGCAATTGAAAGTAAAGCACTGAAATAGTGGGAATATTCATCCAATTATAAAGTGGTTGTCCAGATGATCTAAATATGCTTTGGTGCAAAAATAATGTATTTAATGTTTATTGAATAAACATATGCATTTATCATACATCAAAACTGTTTATTCTAAAACATCTCACACCCCCAACTACATATGTTTTTCCTGGGTTCCCTATAAAACAAAGTCTAGGATAAGCTTATGTGTTAATAATTGGAGACTTTAATCCCAGAGCAGAGGAGTGAGAGTGAGGGAAAGGGGTAAATATTCAGGGATGGCTGGGAAGCAATAAAAGTGAAATGTTACTGAACTGGCCACTGTGGTACAATAAAGAGCAGGCCCCCTGCAGGTGTACTTGCCCTGACATTTCGATGTCTACTAATGGGCTATAGAAAGAAACCGTGCCTTAGAACAGTCCATGGGTTAGAGGAAGAGGAAGTATTTGGCTTCTCATCTCCTGTCAGGTGATTAGCTCCCCTGAACTTACTGGCCTTGGTGTCCAGCCCATTTAGCAGTAGCTTGGAAAGAGAGATTCCATGCCTTGTGGTAAATAAGGAGTTATGCTCCCAGTGATGCCTAGTTGACCTCTGGCAGTGGAACCATTGGGCCCTCAAGGAGCAAGTAGGTACTGAAGAGGAGTGAGTAACTGAGAGTCCAGTATGCAGATGGGGCCAAGAAAGGCTAAGGGAGTTCTCTAAGGTTAATGCAAAACCATTTACCCCACGAACTACTCAGATCCATTCTTGTCCTTCCATGATATTTAGCTCCAATATTATAATGCAGAGCTGACATTTGAATGTGTGTGTGTGAGTGAACACAAGCTATTTTTCTTTTTCTTCAAGAGAAGGTACAAGTCCAATCATTCATAGAACCTCCTACAAAGTGGTGGCCAACTGCAATCTCCTAAAGACCCTAAAGCAAGAGAATTATTGAATAAATTAGTGTCTGCTGCTAGGGCTGGTCTCAAGACCATGTTAATCTTAAAATAAGAGTCAGTTCTTTTGCCAGCAAAAATGGGTTTATTCAGGAGTAACAGAATTTTAATTTGGGGCATGCAAGCTATGACAAAACCATAGGCAGGTCAAACAACAATAACAACAGCAACAACAAACAAACAAACAAAAGGAAGGGAGCATTATTTTATGAATAATAGGGAGGGTTTGCTTTCAAGGAAAGTCCATTGGAGAAATTACTGAGTTGTAGGCACAGTTGATTTCTTATAGGAGATGCCATGTACATCCTTCCCTGTTGAGGCCTATAATAGATAATTCTTTCCTGTTGATAATTCCCTTTTCTGTAATGAACAAATCTTCCTGTAACTGACATTGAGAGGTATGGTTCCCCCTTCCAGTTTCCACTTCTATCCTCCAGATTCCATTTTAGTGAGGTTGCCCTATATTAATTTTCACAGCCAGTATAGATCTTTATCTCCTTCCTTTATCACCAATTTCCCTCACTTTTAGTCAACATTTTCACTAATCTGTATTGTTTGTTTGCCTGTTGGTGTAACCAGAGCCTTCATTCCCGAGGGGTGTGAGCCATTAGTTGCCCTGCCCTTATTGAATTGTGGCTTCTGCAGTAATCTATGGCAAAGTTGTGAGAAACCCAGTTTATGTGCTTCCCCAGATTTGCTTGGCCTTTCCTGCTCACTGGGCCTTGGCTGCTTGCTCTATGGAGAGTCCATGCTGCCGCCATGACTGCTTCGTCTCCTCATCTCTGCCTCATCTTCTCAGCCTCCCCAGGGAGAGGGCCTAGTTTAGCATGGCCTCTATTGGGCTGGGGTGGCAGCTCCACTCTATCTGGTACCCAAGTCTGGTCTAAGCGGATTCACAGAGGCTTTGGCTCAGTTAATACATTGCACCATGGCATGTGGGATATGACTTTGTCAGAGACAGTGCAGATGGGCCAGATGACACAAACCAGAGGTGCAAGGAGTTAGCACCCTCAGAGACAAACTTTTGCTAAATGGCACTCAAAAGCAAGGATATGAGGGTAAGGGAATGAGGAATAGAAGAGAGTTAAAGGATGGGAATGGGAGGAACAACATGAGTGATGCCCATATTGCCACTTTATTTCTCACATGCAAGTAGTTTTATGCAAACAGCCACAGATATGAGAAGGCTTTTTCTAGAAAAAACTTATGTTTTCACGGTTATTGTTGTGCCATATTCCTGGGAACTTTGCACCCTCTTTTTATTGTTATTATAAGAGTGCCCAAGTGTGAAGGACGATTGTACAATAACAACTCAAGAAGCTTGAAGG
Source organism: Suricata suricatta (assembly GCF_006229205.1). Taxonomy (NCBI): domain Eukaryota; kingdom Metazoa; phylum Chordata; class Mammalia; order Carnivora; family Herpestidae; genus Suricata; species Suricata suricatta. The sequence continues at coordinate 71,359,982 of NC_043707.1, forward strand.
ACATCGGTGCAATAACATCTTAACTCAAGAGAATTAACCTCTGAGGAACTGGATCAGCCACAAGGGTTGTGAGGGCACGAGAGCTTGGCTCGATCGCACTCCCCTTACTGGCTCCTCGCTGCTGCTTCCCACAGTTCCCCACATTGTTTTTAATTGTAAAAGATGCATTTTGGCATTAGTCAATGTTGATTGTCTATTAATTTGCATGTAACAGCAACAGCCTACAATCATAATTAAGATAATAACAATGGCCAATACAAGGATTAAAACAAAAGAATGTTTTTAAAATATTAAAGGGATTGAAACCATTGAGATTATTCAACAATTGCTGGGCAATCTGAGAAGGGTCAAATACTTCCAATATGCTTCTTCCAATGTCATAAGTTTCATTTTGTAATTGTAAGAGATCCAAACTAAAATTGGTGCCATGCCAAACACCTCGAAGATGCCTTTGGACCTTATCTCAGATTTCATTGTTACATTCCAGAGGAGTTACACAAATGTGCTGAAAATTGGCATGGCAAATTAAATGCATCTGAGTCTTTATTAGCATTAATTGAGTTCCAATGAACTCCACTGAATGCTCCAAAGCTTCCAAGCATAACATAATCTTTTTAGCTATTCTTTGTTGTGCAGCGAGAGCAATTGACACATTTCTAGCAAGATCATTTACATGGTCAGCCGTGTGCGTGGTTTGAGAAAGCGCTATGGCTGAGGCAGTTGCGGAAGCTAGCAAGGTGATGGCGGCAGCAATTCTGGCTATTAATAGACCTGGGAATCTTTTATTTCTATGTAAAATCCACTTAATTCTAGTGCCAATTGAATCCTGAAGTCTGCATAGCAAGGTTCGGTGATGTTAACAGGTATCATAACAAATGGAGGTTGCATAACCAGAAAAATAAGGGGATTTGTTTGTTTTAAAGAATGATAGGGAATACAACTGGTCAAAATACAGTTCTTACACTCAGCATGAAACAGGCCATTTTGCATGGTAATGAACCCATTGCCAATAACTAACATATAAGGATGGGGAACACAAGCTTGGATGATGAAAACAGGTCCAGGGCCATCCTCAGGATAGGCACTAACATGTGATGCATTAGTCCATAAGGGAGCCAAGGAAGCAGCCAATTTCCGTAAGTCAGTATGTTTTTGTCCACTGGCGGCCAACAACACATTAGCAGGAAAAGTCCCATTGTGGATGTAGACATCGGGTTCATCGGCAGGCAGCGGATGAGACTAGTCCTCCAAAGTATAATTGTCTATACCATTTAGGGAGATCAACGTAGGATGACCATAATAACACTCTTCCAAAGGCAATTCCTCTCCTGCCTGGATGTGTGCACGAAAGGAAGGTGGCGTATTAGGGAGAGGAGGTGGTGGGAGCACAGTCATCATCTTCTTGGCAGTCAGTTCTCCTTTCTTCCCGTGTACCTGCCTGCGTAGAGTTGATAGACAGAAGGGCCACTATAGCTAAAAGTAGACTGGCAGGGGTGATCTCCTGCCCAGGCTGCATTACGGAAAATATAGCTCTGTTACTTAAGGTCTTTATTTGTCCCCAAGTAGGTAAAGGAGGGGAAGCTGCAGTCAATTTAGAATTCTCTTGACGAGTGAATGTCCTCCTCTTCTTCTGGACCTGGCACAATTCTGATGTCTCTGAAAGGGACCCAGCACAGCACTTCCTCATCCTGTGGGAAGACACAAGCATAGCCTCGACCTAAACGTAATAAAGGATCTGGCCATTTCCACAACCTGGTTTGAGGGTCCTTTCATTTGGCCCATTGATTTGTAGGGCCTTGAGGATGCCAAAACCTCTCTGCTGCAGATGTAAGGGTTATATCATTCAAATTAAAAAAATTTAAAACAAACAGAGTTAAGTTTAGGTGCATATGAGGGGAATGTTTTACCTTATTACTTCTTCCCATGTATTCCCCCTGTTTTATTTTTTATAGTTGCAATTTCAAAGTTCTATGAGCTCTTTCCACAATGTTTTGACCGGTAGAATTATAAGATATGCCAGTAATATAGACAATATTAAACTGAGAACAAAATGAGCAGAAGCCATTATATATCCAGAATAGGTGTCAACAGTTTCATGAACATATTGTAACTTTTCAAATGGTAGATAATGAGTAACATCCATTTGCCATAAATCATTAGGCATCAGTCCCTGTGGGTTAACCCCAAAATGGGTAGGAACTAGTGCTTGAGAGAAATGAAGGCATTGGCTTGATCTCTAGAAATTTTAAATTGTTTTCTTAATGCAGTTGCATTTTGATGCAATCTAGCATGACTCTCACGTGCTATTTGCAGGGAATCTGTAGGGTATAGATGAATCAGCTGATCAGCTAAAGCATTGCCTCCAGATAAAGGTCCAGGGAGGGGCGTATGAGCCCGTAAATGTGTGATAAAGATAGGCTCAGTCCTTTGCAAAAGAAGCCTTTTTATGCTGTAAAGAGATGAAAAAGTTCTTTATCAGAAGTGTAAATAACGGCCTCAGGAAGTCGATGTGCTGCATTGACCACATAGAGGCTATCAGAAAATAAATTAATGGCAAATGAAAATTGTTGTAGGGCCATTTTAACAGCAAACAGTTCTGCATGTTGTACTGAAGTGGTTTCATATCTAATTGTGCTAGTATTAGTATGTTGTTGAGAAACGAAAACCATTGCTACTATGCCTAGTTTGGAAGCATCCACAAAAACTGAAGGAGCAGCTAGTGGCTTAAGAGATATTGGTGAAACAGGCTGAACTGCAACATTATGAAGACATTGAATTATCACTATCTCCAGGGGCTAAAGGAATTGTAAAAAAAAGCAATCCTTCACATCTATAACCAATAGATAATATTCCAAAGGAATGGTAGAAGGAGAAGGGAGTCCAGGTGGTAAAGCTCCCATAGGTTCCATGATAGCATTAACTGCCCTTAAATCCTGTAGGCTTCAAATATCCCAAAAGTAATTGATATTTGACAAAAGACAAAGTAGCTTCCCTTTTTTCAGATGTTAAGGGCCATTGATCAACCTAAACCAGGGAAGCTGAAAGCCATTTTATTGGCAGAGCATAAGTTAGAGTTTTTGGAATCAATGGCCCTAGGAAAAACCAAGTCCTTGATGCATAGGGTTCTCCTTTAAAGGAATATATTCAGGAGTGCCCTGAAGATGTTTTCCTAGCCTCTTACTAGGGACATATCCCATTTTGGAAAGCAATCTTTTGCCAATATCAGAAGGATATCCTTCTGGCTGAGACTGAATAACAACTCCCATATCAGAAAAAATATCTCATCCCCAAAGATTCATTTCTATGTCCAGGACAAAAGGTTGAAAACAACCTGAATGGCCTTCAGGGTGAGTCCAAGTCAAGAAATCAGTACTAATTTCAGGAGCTTGTGCATAAACTACACCTTGTATAGGAACATTTGTATTTTTTTTCAGCCAAGATTGAGGCCAATGTTTAGTAGCTATAACAGAGACATCTGCTCCTGTGTCAACCAGCCCAGAAAATTCCTTTCCATTGACATATAAAACAAGAGTTGGTTTTTCTAGGCTAATCGCCTGCATCCAGTCAATATCTGTGGATCCAAAACCTTGAGTGCCCCTAATTTCTTTCAAAATCTTGTTCTTTGTTAACACTAAGGGCATCAATACTAATTGAGCAATAGGTATTTTTGCTGGAATGGCTAAAATTCCTGTTTGTACTGAAAGAATTAGACAAATTTCTCCAGTATAATCTCCATCTATTAATCCAGGGAAAACTATTGATCCTTTAAGATTCCAACTGGATCTGCCCAATATTAAGCCCCATGTTCCTCTGGGAAGAATTCCTGTAGGGACCCTTTTTGGAGGGAACCCTCCTTCCAAAGTAATATTTGTATAGGGTCCCAAGTCTAATCCTGCACTGGCGGTGTTACCACAGTATAGTCTGTCAATTCTGAGGAGATCTGAGGTATTAATGACTGGGAGTTCAGGGGGGACGTTATGCTGCTATTGTTTGCTGGGGCCACAGGTGGCCCCCTTTCCAGTTTCCCTGTAGAGGACTGCCAAATTTATCAGTCCTAGATCTGCAATCCTTAGCCCAATGATATCCTCTCTGACATTTAGGACATATCTTCATTGACTTGACACCTGAGGGCATAGGGGATTTGGGTCCCATGGAATTAATCTCTTGTGGATATTTGGCTAGTATGCCCTTTCTTTCCACATTGATAACAAACAATGTTGGGATTAAAATAAGTGTTTTTTTCCTTTATTTTGATTTATCTTTTGCATCAAACATCCTGGGGAAATACCCTGTAGTGTGGCTGCAAAGGGACTCCTTGTATATATGAACTCCCAATTTCTGAGCATAGCCTGATAAAATCTTCAAGAGTCCCTGTTTTCCTCCAAGGTCTTATTGCAGCCTTACATGCAGAACTAGTGTTTTTAAAAGCCAATTGCTTACTAACATGGTGCCAGCAGAAGGCAGAGAAAGAGAAATCCCAGTTTAAAGTTTTTTAGCTCAAACAGAGGAGCAAACTTGAGGCTCCTTTTGTTTTGTTTTAACCAGTAGAATTAGACAATCCTTGTCAGTCCAGACAAAAGAGGGAACCTTTCCCGAAACAAAATGAGTTCCAGCAGCTGCTAGGAAATATCCCCTTAAGTCTCTATCCTGAGGTAGACCAACAATATTTGGTTCCAACTGTAGCCGTTAACCTGGGAAATTAATGAGGGAGAAGCCCTCACATCTACTAGGCAGAGGAACAGAGTGTTAGTACCCCTTTCAGGTTGATTTTATTTTCAGCCAGAACAGTATGGTCTCCTTTTCTGCATAGTCCCAACCCCATAATGTTCCCGTGAGGCAGTGTTGCAAAGACAGACAAAGGAGTAGGGGTGCCCCCTCTAATGAGGAGACCAGTGAGATGCCCATCTGGCTGAGTCCCGAAGGAACTTAGGTGATGCTTAGCTGTAACAGTCTCAGCATTGTGACTTATGATTGGAAACTATTCCGATGCCATCATAGACTGTATGCCATTCACCACGGAATCACAGATGGGCCCACTCAGACTCTATAGGCTTTTGGGGACCTTAAGGGTCCCACCTGTGGAGCCACAGAATTGAACTCGGCAGGCAAGCCAGACTGAGCTGCACATTCACACTCACATACACACCAGAGGTTATTACATTCCCTCCCATAGAATTTCCACAGATAAGACCAAAAACAATAACAATGACAACTGGACAAAACAAATACAGAAGTGGCCACAAAACAGGTTTTTACAGATTTAGTAAAGGGCCCGACCAACGTCTCAGTGTGGTCCCGGGGTGGGGAGTAGTGCTGCGTCCAACCTTCCACTTGATACCCCAGGTAGAAGCACATGTGCATCCAGAATTTAGATGATAAGTTGATTTACCTCCGGAGGTTTGGAAACAGTCACCCAAGTTGGCACAGAAACAGGAGAAGGAGGGGAAGGCAGAAGAGGCAAGGTGACAGCAGGAGGCATTGAAGAAAAACCTGATTTAAAATTTTATTATGTCGATGCCCTTTAGGGCCCTGAGATGCATAAGACTGTTTGGTCTTATCTCCTACTTTATTTCAAGTTTTTATATTAATAGTTCACTTGCCAGAGTCCAGTTCCAGCATGTCCAGGGTCCCCTAAAGGAGAATATTTGATTTTTTTCTCCTATCCCACTTTTTTCCATGCTTCTAAGTCTACTGTTCCCTCTTGTGGGAACCAAGGACAAAGCTCCACTATGAAAGACAGAAAATCTTGTAATGCCTTAGAACTAATTTTACTTCCTTTTTGTTTTAACAGTGCATCTATGGCTAACACAAAATAGGTATGCTCGACAGAATACTTTTGCCCCATAATATTTTACTCCCGCTGTCTGGTCTTACACCAATTCCCTTACCTGAGAAGGCAGTGCTTCCAGAGCCAGATATGTACTCACATCCGTAGATGTGCTCACGTCCCTGGTCGGGCGCCAGATGTTGTGTGCGTGCACGGGTGCTCAAAAGCAAGGATATGAGGGCAAGGGAATGAGGAATAGAAGAGAATTAACATGAGTGATACCTATATAGCCGCTTTATTTCTCACATGCAAGTAGTTTTATACAAACAGCCACAGCTATGAGAAGGTTTTTTCTAGAAAAATATTCTTCTGTTTTCACGGTTATTGTTGTGCCATATTCCTGGGAACTTTGCACCCTCTTCTTATTGTTATTATAAGAGTGCCAAAGCGTGAAGGACATTTGTAGAATAGCATTTCAACTCAAGAAGCTTGAGGGACATTTGTGCAATAACATCTTAACTCAAGTGAATTAACCTCTGAGGAACTGGATCAGTCGCAAGGGTTGTGAGGGCACGAGAGCTTTGCTCGATCACACTCCCCTTACTGGCTCCTCGCTGCTGCTTCCCACAGCTAAAGGTGTAAAGTATTCCCAGCACCCAGAACTCTCTTTTGTGTTCCTTTTAAGTCAGAAACCCCCAAATAGTCATCACTATTCTGACCTCCGTTGCCACATTTTGAACTTCATGTAATAGAAATATGCAGTACATCCTCTTGTAGCTGGTGACTTTCACATAACATTCACTGCATGAAATTCAGCCAAGTCGCATGGAACAGTAATATGTCCTTTATCCATTGTATTGCATTTTAAGAATATAGCACTATTTGCTTACCAACTGCTGTTGATGAACACTTGGGTTATTTCCTGTTTGGCACTATTGTAAGTAAAACTTCCATACGCGTCAATTTCAGGGGTGTTTTCTAAGAATGGAATTGCTGGGTCCCAGGGTATACATATGTCTAGCTTTAGTTGACCTGCTGAACACTTTTCAAAGCGGTTATCCTGGTTGCTGTACTTTTCTACCAGTATGTGGTCCTGTCAGTTCTCATGATTTTAGCTACTCTAAGAGGAATGTAATCATATTGTACTGTGGTTTTAATTTGAATTTTCCCTCATGACTAATGTTAAGCACCTTTTCATATATTTTTGGTTGTTTGGATGTCATCTGTTGTTAAGTGCCAGTTCAAGTCTTTTTGCCCAATTTTTAATTAGGTTGTCTGATTGATTTATAGTAGTGCTTTGTATATATTCTAGGTCCTGAGTCCTTTGCTGGATATATGTACTGTAAATTGCTTTTTCCAGTTTGTGGCTTGCCTTAATGGTGCCCTTGGATGAACAGAGGGTTTTAATTTTAATGGACTCTAATTTAATCTTTTGTTTTGTGGGCAGTGTTTTTTGCATCATATTTAAGACAGATTTTTCAAGTTCATGAAAATATTATACAGTATTCCTTTATACTTTATTGTTCTACCATTCATGTTTAGGTCTGTGATCTATCTCAAGGTGTTTTTTGTGTATAGTGTAAGGTAAGATTCAAAAGTTTTGTTTTCCTTTATGGGTAGCCAAGGGGCTCAGATCATTTATGTAGAAGACCATACTTTCCCCCATTGAATTTGTAGTTGTGCTTTTGTTCTGAATGAGGTGACTGCACATGTTCAGGTCTGTTTCTGGACTCTCTTTGTTGTTTCCTGGGTCTGTGTAGCTATCCTTACGTCAGTAGCATATAGTCTTAATTACTGCTGCTTTGTATGTCTTGATATCTGGTAGTGTAAACACTCCAGATTTGTTTTTCTTTTTTACAGATTATTTTGACTATGTTGTCTTTTACATTTCTTTCTTTTTTTCTTTTCCTTTTTTAAAATTTAAATTTAAAGTGCAACATTGGTTTCAGGAGTAGAATTCAGTGATTCATCACTTACATGCAATATTCAGTACTCATCATGAGTGTCTTCCTTAGTATGCATCACCGATCTAGCCCATGTCCCACCCACCTCCCTCCATCAACACATAGTTTACTCTCTGTCATTAAGAATCTCTTGTGGTTTGTTTTCTTCTCTTCTCTTCCCCATTTCCCTTCCCATGCATTCATCTGGTTGTTTCTTAAATTCCACATATCAATGAAATATGGTATTTGTCTTTTTCTGGTTGACTTATTTTACTTAGCATAATACATTCTAGCTCCGTCAACATCATTGCAAAAGGCATGTTTGTCATTCAACAGGCAATGGACATTTGGGCTCTCTATAGTTTGGCTACTGTTGATAATGCTGCTATAAACATTGGGTGCATGTACCTCTTCAAATCTATTTTTGTATCCTTTGGGTAAATACCTAATAGTGCATTTGCTGGATTGTAAGGTAGTTCTATTTTTAGTTTGTTGAGGAACCTCCATACTGTTCTCCAGAGTGGCTGCACCAGTTTGCATTCCCACCAACAGTGCAAAAGGGTTCCCCTTTCTCTGCATCCTCACCAACACCTGTTGTTTCTTGTGTTGTTAATGTTAGCCATTCTGACAGGTGTGAGGTGGTATCTCATTGTAGTTTTGATTTGTATTCCCCTAAAGATGAGTGATGTTAAGCATCTTTTCATGTGACTATTAGTCATCTGGATGTCTTCTTTGGAAAAGTGTCTATTCCTGTCTTCTGCCCATTTCTTAACTGGGTTATTTGTTTTTTAGGTGTTGAGTTTGATAAGTTCTTTATAGATTTTGGATACTAATCCTATGTCATTTGCAAATATCTCCTCCCATTATGAAATCTACCTTTTAGTTTTGTTGATTGTTACCTTCGCTGTGCAGAAGCTTTTAATCTTGATGAAGTCCCGATAGTTCATTTTGCTTTTGTTTCCCATGCCTTCAGTGATGTCTCTAATAAGAAGTTGCTCCAGCCAAGGTCAAAGAGATTTCTGACTGTAATATACTATAAGGTTTTGATAGTTTTCTGCCTCACATTTATGTCTTTCATCCATTTTGAATTATTTTTGTGTATGATATAAGAAAGTGGTCCAGTTTCTTTCCTTTGCATGTCACCATCCATTTTTTACATTACATTTGTTGAAGATACTGTCTTTTCTCCACTGGATATTCTTTCCTACTTTGTCGAAGATTGGTTAAACAGGTAGTTGTGAGTCCATTTCTGGGGATTCTGTTCTGTTCTGTTCCACTGATCTATTTGTCTATTTTTGTTCCAGCACCATACTGTCTTGATGGCTACAGCTTTGTAATATAGTTTGAAATTCAGAATCATGATGCCTCTAGTTTTGTTTTTCTTTTTCATGATTGCTTTGGTTATCAGGGATCTTTTGTGGTTCCATACAAGTATTAGGATTATCTGTTGCAGCTCTGTAAAAAATGCTGGTGGTATTTTGGGAGGGATTGCATTAAATGTGTAGATTGCTTTGAGTAGTATAGATATTTTAACAATGTTTGTTCTTCCAGTCCATGAACGTGGAATGCTTTTCCATTTCTTTGTGTCATCTTCGATTTCTTCCATAAGTGTTCTTTCGTTTTCAGAGTATAGATCTTTTACCTCTTTAGTTAGGTTTATTTCTAGATATATTTTGTTTGTGGTGCCATTGCAGATGGAATTGATTCATTTTTCTGCTATTTTGTTATTGGTGTATAGAAATGCAACAGATTTTGGGGTACCTAGCTGGCTTAGTTGGTTGAGCAAGCACCTTTGGCTCAGGTCACAATCTCACCATTTGTGGGTTTGAGCCCTGCATCAGGCTCTGTGCTGACAGCTCAAAGTCTGGAGCCTGCTTCAGATTCTGTGTCTCCCTCTCTCTCTGCCCCTATCCTGCTCACACTTTATCTCTCTCTGTCTCAAAAATAAATAAACGTCAACAAAAAATCTAGAGAAATACAATAGGTTTCTGCAAGTTTATTTCGCATCCTGTGACTTTGCTGAATTCATATATTAGTTCTAGCAATTTTTGGGTGGAATCTTTTGGGTTTTCTAGTTGGGTAGTCTGCAACTAGTGTTCGACTTCTGTGCCAATTTGTATGCCTTTTGTTTCTTTTTGTTGTCTGATTGCTGAGGTTAAGACTTCCAGTACTATGTTGAATAGTAATAGTGAGTGGGCATCCTTGTCTTGTTCCTTAACTGTAGAGGAAAGGCTCTCCTTTTTTCCCCACTGAGAATGATGTTAGCTGTGTGTTTTTCATATATGGCCTTTCTGATGTTGAGGTATATTGCATCTATCCCTACTTTGTTGAGGATTTTTATCAAGAATCGATGCTGTACTTTGTCAAACACTTTTTCTGCATCTGTTAATAAGATCATATATGATTATTATCCTTTCTTTTATTAACGTGGTATATATGTCATATCGATTGATTTCTGAATATTAAACCAACCCTGCAGTTGAGGAATAAATCCCACTTGATTGTGGTGAATAAATTTTTTAATGTGCTGTTGAATTCAGTTTGCTAATATCTTCTTGGGAATTTTCACATCCATGTTCATCAGGGATATTGGTCTGAATTCTTCTTTTTAGTGGGGTCTTTGGTTTTGGAGTCAAGGTAATGCTGGCTTTGTAGAATGAGTTTGGAACTTTTTATTCTGTTTCTATTTTGGAATAGTTTGAGAAGAATGAGTATTAACTGTTCTTTAAATGTCTGGTAGAAATCCTCTGGGAAGCCATCTGACCCAGGACTCTTGTTTGTTGGGAGATTTTTGATTATGGACTTAATTTCTTTGCTGATTATGGGTCTGTTCAAATTTTCTATTTCTTCCTGTTTCAGTTTTGGTGGTTTGTGAGCTTTTAGGAATTTGTCTATTTCTTCCAGATTGCCCAGATTATTCCTGTATTATTTTTCATAGTATTCTCTTATAATTGTATGTTGGTTGTGATCTCTCCTCTTACATTGTGATTTTATCTATTTAGGTCCTTTGTTTTTTCTTTTTGATAAGTCAGCCTATGGGCTTATTAATTTTGTTAATTCTTTCAATGAACCAGCTCTTAGTTTCATTGATCTGTTTTGTTCTTTCTATATCATTTATTTCTATTCTAATCTTTATTATTTCTCTTCTGCTGGCTTTAGGCTTTATTTGCTATTCCTTTTTTAGATTCTTCAGGTGTGAGGTTAGGTTGTATATTTGGGAACTTTCTTGTTTCTTCAGAGAGGTTTGAATTGCAATACACTTCCCTCTTAAAAATGCTGCATCACAAATGTTTTAGACTGTTGTATTTTAATTTTCATTTGCTTCCATGTATTTAAATTTTTTTCCTTTAATTTCCTGGTTAGCCCATTCATTTCTAGTAGAATATTCTTTTTATGTTTTTTTAAAAATTTATTTTTAAGAGACAGAGAGAGGCAGTGTGAGCAAGGGAAGGTCAGAAAGGGAGAGGGAGACACAGAATTCAAAGCAGGCTCCAAGCTCTGAGCTGGTGTCAGCACAGAGCCTGACACGGGGCTCAAACCCACGAACCGTGAGATCATGACCTGAGCCGAAACTAGACACTTAACCAATTGAGCCACCCAGATGCTCCTCTAGTAGAATATTCTTTAGCCTCCATGTGTTTGAGGGCTTTTTTCTTAATGTTGACTTCAAGTTTCATAGTGTTGTAATCTAAAAATATGCATGGTATGATCTCGATTTTTTTGCACTTGTGGAAGGTTGATTTGTGATCTGTGATCTGTTCTGGAGAATATTCTATGTGCATGCGAAAAGAATGTGTATTCTGCAGCTTTAGGATGAAATGTTCTAAATATATATGTTAAGTCCATCTGGTCCAGTGTGTCATTCAAAACCATTGTTTCCTTGTTGATTTTCTGCTTAGGTGATCTGTCCATTGATATAAGGGGGAGGAGGGGGGTTAAAGTCTCCTAGTACTTACAATTGTATCATTATCAATGAGTTTCTTTATGTTTGTTATTAATTGGTTTATATATTTAGGCTTTACCAAGTTAGGGGCACACATAGTTACAATTGTTAAATTTTCTTGATAGACAGACCCTCTTAATTATGATATAACACCCTTCTTCATCTCTTGTGACTGTCTTTGTTTTAAAATCTAGCTTGTCTGATGTAAGTGTGGCTATATCAACTTTCTTTTGACATCCATTAGCATGATAGATGGTTCTCCATCCCCTCACTTCCAATCTACAGGTGACTTTAGGTCTAAAATGAGTCTCTTGTAGGCAGTATTTAGATAAATCTCGTTTTTTTCTTTTAATTCATTCTGATACCTTATGTCGTTTGCTTGGAGAATTTAGTCCATTTACATTCAGAGTGAAAGATATAAATTTAGCTCCACTGTGTTACCTGTAGAGTTGGTGTCTCTGGTGATGGTGTCTGGTCCTTTATAGTCTCTGTTACTTTGCCTTTTTTTTTTTTCTCCACTCAAAGAGTTAGTTCCCCTTAAAATTTCTTATAGGGGTAGTTTAATGGTCACAAACTCCTTTGGTTTCTGTTTGGGAAATTCTTTATCTCTCCCATTTTGAATGGCAGCTTTGTCAGATACAGTTCTTGGCTGCATATTTTTCCATTATATCTTGCCATTCCTTTCTGGCCTGCCAAGTTTCTGTGAATAGAGCTGCTATGAACCTGATCTGTCTTCTCTTGTAGGTTAAGGAATTTCTCCCCCTTGCTTCTTTTAGGATTCTTTCCTTTTTCTGTGTATTTTGTGAAATTTGACTATGATATGTCTTGGCGATGGCCGCCTTTTGTTGAATTTAATGGGAGGTCTCTGTCCTTGGATTTTGATGTCTGTGTTCTTCCCCAGATTAGGGAAATTTTAAGCTATAAATTGCTCACATAAACCTTTTGCCCCTTTCTCTCTCTCTTTATCTTCTGGGATTCCTATGATACAAATGTTAGTCCATTTTAATAAGTCCTTGAGTTCTCTAAGTCTACCTTTGTGGTCCCTGACTTTTGTTTCTCTCTTCTTTTAAGCTTTATTATTTTCCATAATTTTATCTTCCGTATCACTAATTTGCTTTTCTGCTTTGTCTATCTTCTTTTATATGATTTCCATTTGGGTTTGCATCTCAGCATTTTTAGTTTTTGCCTGACTAGATTTTAGTTCTTTAATCTCTGCAAAAGGGGATTCTCTGGTGTCTTCTATGCTTTTTTTCAAACCCAGCTAGTATCCTTGTTTTAAATTTTAGTTCAGACATCTTACTTATATCTGCTCTGACTAAATCCCTAGCCATTATTTCTTCCTGTTCTTTCTTTTGAGGTGAATTCCTATGACTTGTCATTTTGGAGGAGGAAAAAAAACAACAATACTAATAATAGAATAAAATAAAAATTTTTTAAATTTAGAAAATTAAATAAAGGAAGCTAGTTCCTAGGTGTGTTTTGGTCTGCTTGTTAAAGAAGCTTTACAGAAAGGGGAGAAAAGCGAAAAGAAAAAAAAAACAAATTAAAAATTAAAGAAATAATTTTTTTTGCCATTTCTATATCCAAGAAACAAAAGAAAACAACAAAAACAGAAGCGACAACAACAAAAACATTTTTTAAAGGAGCTTTCCCCCCTCTTTTTTCTTTTTCTTTTTAAATGTAATTTATTGTCAGATTGGTTTCTATACAACACCCAGTGCTCATCCCAAAAAGTGCCCTCCTCAACGCCCATCACCTACTTTCCCCCCTCCCCTATTCCCCACTATGTTCTCAGTTTATTCTCAGCATTCCAGGGTTTGCCTCCCTCCCTTTCTGTAACTTTTTTTTCCCTTCCCCATGGTCATCTGCCAAGTTTCTCAAGCTCCACATGAGTGAAAACATATAGTATATGTCTTTCTCTGACTGACTTCTTTCACTTAGCATAATACCCTCCAATTTGATCCACGTTGCTGCAAATGGCCAGATTTCCTTCTTTCTCATTGTCAAGTAGTATTACATTGTATATATAAACCACATCTTCTTTATCCATTCGTCAGTAACAACAAAAACATTGGAGCAAACAATGAAGAAACAACAACAACAACAAAAATCTAAATGAAGCTACATCCAGTTTCCCCTAGAGCTGCAACTCTGCGGTACTCTATGCTCAGTAGATTTAGTGCCTTCACAGGGTTTGTGCTGGTTTTCTGGGTGAGGGGCCTGCTCTAATTCACAGACCCATTTGCCCTAGTGGAGATGTGCCTGAAGGGACTTGGTTTAACAGCTTCATCTCCACTTGGTGGCACTCTTTAGCACACTGGGGTCAATCAGTGTTCATGGGCTATGGTGAAAATGACTTTACCTCACTCTCTAGTCTCCAGAGCAGGAAATCCACACCCTTATTGATGCATGATCGGTCACCCCTCGTGTGTCCCCCAGTTCCCCACTGGTGAGCTCCCCACCTTCCCCATCTGTGTCCCAGCTGTCAGCCTACCAGACAGTGCCTCTCTCCAGAGTTTTATCTTGGGTGGCTATGTTTTAAAGCCCCACAGGTTCAGAGACCCCCATGGTTTGGATCCACAGTGACTTTCTGGGGGAAGGTCTCACACGCTGTAGTCAGCTTGTCCCAGGAAACCGGCATCCCACCGTGGAGTGGCAGTGGCTCAGTATTTATGGTAAATTGGAACACACGGCGCCAGGGTTTGCTGCCCTCGCTGGCATCTTTGTTCCTATATGGGGGAATGTGGAGGCTTGATGCTGCCCGCAGGGTCTTTTGCCTGTGGAGAGGCCGGATCACCTCTACCAGATGCACTTGACACAGAGGAGCCGCTTCTCCCCGTGATCCCCAGGGATCCTCAGACTGTGCTACCTGTTCCCGGGGCTCTACCCGGCTTCCTCAGTAGAACACCACCAGGGGCTGCCCTCTGAAACTTCAGACTGTGCTCCGTTGTTTATAAAAACTGATGGTATTGAATCTCTCTCCTTTTTCCCTGTCATTGGTAGGGGGAACCGTTTTCTTACGCAGTCCAGTCCGCTGAGCATGTTTTCACGATTTCTCTCTAGCTGCTTTCAGGGGGAATGCTTTCTTGTGCAAATCCAGTATGCTGCCTTCTCCCTCTCTGTTTTTCTCCTCTCTGCAAAAACTGCTCCCTCCCCTCTGGTACCATGGATCTTCTTTCCCCTAATTCACCTCTTTGCAATACAAAGCTGCAATCTTCTCTCTTTCAAATTATGCAAATTGTTCTGTTAATTCCAGACTGGTTTCCTAGGTATTCAAAATGATGATATTAATCTAGCTGTGTGAGAGGGACGAGACAAGTCCAGGATCCCCTTACTGCTCGGCCATCTTAACTCCGCCTGCAAGTCCTTTGCATTACAATATAAAACTTAGCATCAGCTTTTCAATTCCATGAGAAAAAAAAATCTGCTGGGTCTGATAGGATTGCACTGAATTTATACATCAGCTTGAGGAGAACTGACATCTTTATAATACTGAGTCTTTCAATCCATGGACGTGGCATACCTCATTTTAAATTTAATTGATCTCAGCAATATCTTATTGTTTTCAGGGTAGAGGTCTTGTGCATCTTTCCTTAGATCTACTCCTAGGTTGTTTTGGGGTGTGCTATTATAAATGGTATTTTTATAAATTTTCACTTCCTAATTGTTTATTGCTGGTATATAGAAACATAATAAAGTTTTATGTATTGGCCTATATTCAGTGAGTTTGCTAAATTCTTATTATTTTTAGTAGTTTCTAGATTCTTTTGGATTTTGTACATAATTGTGCCACCTATGAATAATAACCCATTTCTTTCTTTGTTAACTTAGGTCTTTTGTTTCCTTCACTTATTACACTTGCTAGGATTTCCAGTATTATGTTGAATACAGGTGGAGAGAATGGATATCTTTTCTCCTGTTCCCAGTCCTACGTGGAAAACCCTTCTATATTTCACCATAAAGTATACTATTATCTGGAGATATTTTGTAGGTATCTTTATCAGATTAAGAAAGTCTCTATTCCCAGTTTTCTCAGAGTTTTCTTTCTTCTTTTTTTAAACATTTATTTGTTTATTTTGAGAGAGAGAGAGAGAGAGAGAGAGAGAGAGGAGAGAGAGCGAGCGAGCGCGCGCACACGAGCAGGGGAAGAACAGAGAGTAAGAGAGGGGAAGAAAGAGTCCCAGGTAGGCTCCACACTCCACCAGAGAGCGCAGTGCAGGGCTCCGTCTTACAAACTTTGAGTTCATGACCCGACCCGAAATCAAGAGTCGGATGTTCAACTGACTGAGCCACCAGGTGTTCCCAGACTTTTCTTTCTTTCTTTTTTTTAAATTAAATAGATGTTAAAGGTTATCAAATGCTTTTTTATACATCTGTTGAAGTGATTGTGTGATTTTTCTTTTTTGTTCTGGCAACATGGCGACTTACAATGATTTTTAAATGTTAATCCAACCTTACATTTCTAGTATAAGTTCTATTTTATCATGATGTGGTTTCCTTTTCATTTGCTAAGATTTTGTTTAGGGTTTTTGCACTATGTTTAAGAGAAAGATTGATCTATACTTTTCCTTTCTTGTAATGTCCTTGCCATGTATTCGTATCAAGGCTATTTGCCTCAAAAAATGAGTTGGAAAGAATTTCCTTTTTTTTTCTATTCTCTAGAATAGTTTGTCTAAAACCGATATTATTTCTTTCTTAAATTTCCTTCTGATTATTGCTTTCATTTCATCACCTGAGAAATTTTGATGTATCATATTTTAATTATCATCCAGTTCCAAATATCTTCCAACTTTCAAGTTCTTTTTTAACATATGAGTGATATTGAAATATGTCGCTTAATTTCCCAGACCTTTGGGGATTCCCTAATTAAGCTATTATCGATTTCTAGCCTGATTTCACTGAAGTCAGGAAATATACTCTAAAATTTAAATACTTGAAATTTGTTGAGACTTCCTTTTTGAATTAGATTATGGTCTATTGTGGTAAAATCTTCCATGGGCACTTGAGAAAAACGGGCATTCTATAGTTGTAAGGTATAGTGTTCTAAATATGTTAGGTCAAGTTGGTTAGTCACATTATCCAGATCTTTATTCTTATCAATTTCTTGTCTATTCTTATAGTTATTGATAAAGATATATTAAGATATCTAATTATGACTGAATTTGTCGATTTCTTTTTCTTTCTTTCTCTTTTTCTTTTTTTTAGCTCAGTCAACTTTTGCTTTATATATTTGAAAGCTGCTATTTGATGAATATAAATTTAGGGTTGTTATATCATTATCATAAAATATTTTTTATAGTACCTAAATTTTCTCTAATATTATCTCTTGGATCAAATCTACCTTTTTATGACATTAGCTATGGTATACCAGTATTTTGAGTACTGAAAAATAAAAGCAGAACAAACACAACACTAACTCAATGTGCTAGTACAATGCCTGGCACATAGAATTTTTTAATAAACCAAGTCTATTTATGCTTCTCCTTCTCTCTCACTTACCCAAAATTTAGCCTTGTGGGGAGAGATAGGAGAGAAACCAGCAGGATAGAGAAAGCTGGAGGTTTATAATAGATTGTATCAAGTAAGAATGACCAAAGTGTATTGTAAGGACTTGGAACTTAAGAGTCAGTTTTAAGGTGTTTGCCATATAGGACCCCTCCAATATGACTCCTGCCTACAACTCCCAGTTCATTACCTCTTTTAGGAATGGCAATAAGACCATCAAGAAACAGGTATTCCTACACTGTTGATGCAAGAAGCCTTGGTATAACTGCTCTGAAGGGAAATGTTCGTCAAAATTTTAGTGTATCTTTTAACATAGCAGTTTTACTCCTAGGAATTTACCGCATAAATATACTCACACAGATGCATAAGATTATACTTACAAGGGACAAACTCATAAGATTATATGCACAAGGGTAATATACCTTGTCCCTAAAAGTCTACTTTATAATAGCAAGAAGCTGAATTACTGAAATTTCCTTTAATAAAGGAATAAATAAGTAAGCTGATTTATTTCAAGTCTACTTTGTCACATCCTCCATAACCATCTGAACTTTTTATAACAGCATGTATTACTTTTGTAAGTGAAACAAATTTATACACAAAAATAAAGTTTTGGATTAAAGATCATCATTTTGAAATACTTAACATGTTAACATAAGAGTACTGTCTTCTCTACTCTAAGTTTCTGATTTTTTTCTTTACTTTTCTATTTTCTATCCCACTCTTTTTTTCCCCTTTTATCTTTTTCATGCTCTTGCTTCTTCTTTCCTATATTGGTGTGAAATGAGGTCATGTCAGTTTTAGAAAAGTTCCTCTTGGATGTTTGTTAATTTATATTGCTCCTGCCCCACAGAGGTATGAAAGCAATTACCCACTGTACTGGGTAGCTTCCTTCTTCTTCTGCCCACGAGGCAATTGTTTTCAGAAACAGCTTTTTTGATAAGACTCAGCAGCCTGTAGATGAGAGGGGAATAAAATTGGCTACCATCTGGGTCCCTCCCCACCCTACCCAGGAACCATCTTGCTGATAAGAGTTAGACATATTCTAAGTGCAAGAGGGAGGCATTCCTGTTGAGCCTTGGGGATCAGGCTCTAATTACCTCCATGGATATGAACATATGTTTCTATGTCCTCAAGTGCCCCTCTCTCTATCATCATATACTTTGTAATCAACATCCTTAACTTTCATATCTTATTTTGTCTCTTTCTTTGGGCCTGATCTGTGCTTTTTCTGTTTCCTCTGATACACAATAAATCGGATTCACATTTCATTAGATCCCATTTTTCATCTGGCTTTCCCTCTGCTTCTGTTCCTTATTTCCCTATATTTAACAATCATAAATGACCACACATATCTTAATATGTAATAAAACGCCCCCTGACTTTATATTCATTCCCCATCTTAAATTTTTTATCAGTTGGATTTTTATTAACATTTTGGATCTGGATCCTCTAACATGGTCCATCTTTATTTTATTTAAAATATTTTTTTCTCTTCATTCTTGTCTTCTCAACTTCATTTAAATCTGATTCACAGGTGTTTCTTTAAGTTTATTTGTTTTGAGGGAGAGAGAGAGCGAGAGCAAGCGAGGACATTCAGGAGCAGGGAAGTGGGAAAGATTGAGGGGGAGAGAGAATCCTGAGCAGGCTCTATACTGAGCACAGAGCCTGATGCAGGGCTCAGTCTCATGAACCATGAGATCATGACCTGAGCCGAGATCAAGAGTTGGGCACTTAGCTGACTGAGCCACCCAGGTGCCTCTGCTTCACAGTTTTGTGTCCCCCTTTCATCCTCACTAAGGCCACTTTTTCCTATATTCATATACTGAATATCCTACAAATGACCCCTTTCCTTTCCTGTCTATAAAACAAGGTTTCTCAATCTTGGGACTATTGACATTTTTGGCTGAGTAATTCTTTGTTGTGGGGGCTGTCCTGTGCATGGTAGGTTGTGTAAGCAGCATCCCTGGCCTCTCCTCACTAGAGAACTCCTTACCTATGATAACCAAAAATGTCCACAGACATTGCCGAATGTCCCCTGGAAGGGTAGTGTTACCTCTGTTTGAGAAGCATTGCTATAAAGATTGCTAATAGGTAAGGGTATAATAAATTCACTCACGTTAAGTTTCTTTTGAGGTAAATTTATGTATGAAAAAATGCACGGACCAAGTATCCACAGATAAATGAATGTTGATGAATGCATATACTCATGTAACCACCATCCCAATCAATATATATAAATCTTTACTGATCCAGGAGGCCTCCTTGCAGCCTTTCTGGGCAAGTCCAACACTTCTGTTCTGAGACAACCAACCACTGTGATGATTTCTACATCCAGAGAATATTCTTATTCTTGAGCTTTTTAATAAGTGCAATTATACAATATGTGTTCTTTTGAGTCTGACTTCATTAACTCAAGATAATGCTTTTAGATTCATGTACTTTGTTGCATATATCAGTGGCTTGTTTCTTTTTGTTGCTGAATGGTATTCCCTTGCGAAGTCATACAAATAGAAACATTTGTTTTATTCATTCTGTTAATAGAAACTTGCTTGTTTCCAGTTTGGGGTTACTGTGAATAAAGTGGCTATAAAAATTCTTGAGGAAGTCTTTTGGTGGACATCTGTTCATCTCTCTTGAGGTGGAATTGCTGGGTAAAAGGTTAGATATATGCATAACTTTTAAGAAACTACCAAGCAGTATTTCAAAGTGCTTGCGCACTCACCAATGTTGGAAATTTCCCATTGTTCCACATCCTTGTTGGTGTTTTCTTATCAATCTTTATACTCTCACTGTTCGGATGGGAATGAGGAAGTATATTGTGGTATTTATCATTTTAATTTGTTGTTGGCTAATAGTGTTGATAGCCTTTGTATGTATGTACTTATTGCCCATTTATATATACTCTTTGTCAAGCCTCTGTTTAAATCTTTTGCCCATTTTATTGGGTTCTTTATCTTTTTGTCACTGATTTGTAACATTTTTACATGTTCCAGATATGACTTGTCAGACATACGTGTTATATTTCTTCCACTCTGTAGCTTGCCTTTTCATTATTAACAGTGCCCTTTGATGACCACAAATATTTAGTTTTGATGCAGTCCAAATTATTTTTTAATGCTTTTTTTATGCTTATGCTCTAAGAGAGGGGAGAAAGGACTGACTGCCTAGTGGGGACTTGAAGTCTGTATCTGCAAAACTTTAGGCACTATGAAATTTAGAATGTTAATAGGCAGATGTGGGATGCAGTATGGACTGCAAGGAGGCAGGGTAGATAAGAGAGATTTGCTGATCATTTTACCCCTCAGCACCGCTTTGAGTCTCTGACTCAGGCTTTATGTGTTCTTTCTCTTTTTTCTTGTCCCAATTCCCCACAATTTTCTCCCTGCTTCTCCAGAACTTAATCTAATTTTCATTCTTAACTGGACCTGGGTATAAAATAGATCTATTCCACATTATTTTTTGTATTTATTCAATAAAGTTTAACATTCCTTAGTATACAAAGCAAATGATTCTATTGCTTAATAATGTGAAAAAATAAGGATATTAAAGTTAGATGAAAATTGATTTTTATTTCCTTGTGATCTGTTTTTCTCTCTCTGTTCACCCCTGGCCCCCACAGGAAAATAACCTTTGGTGGAGAAAGGACTCCTAGAGTCTTCTTTCTTTCTTTCTTTTTAAATATTTATTTTTGAGAGAAAGAGAGAGAGAGAATGAGAGACTGGCAGAGAGAAAGGGAATCTGAAGCAGTCTCCACTCTCAGTGTGGAGCCTGATGTGGGGCTCAAACTCACAAACCATGAGATCATGGCCTGAGCTGAAGTCAGGTGTTTAACCAAGTGAGTTACCCACGTGCCCCAATAGAGTCTTCTTTAAACAAAAGATAGGATCAGTTAATCATTTCCAAAAGTCAGTCTCTCCCCCCCACCCCATCCCTCATGGCCTCTTCTTTGGGTTGAACTCAAATAAAATTATATAGACTATGTGCATTAAAATAAGCTTAGAACTATGTCTCCTTCTTTACTTAAAGCCTTATGAGAGCTATAACCATTTTTTTTATTATTAAATAACACCCAAGGTAATAACTTGGAGAGCTGCTTTGGTGAGAATAGAAACTTATATGCAATAAATTCAATAGACCTCTGTTATCAAATCAGTGTTAGGGGACAAGGATAATACCCACATTTTAATGTTAACTCTTACAGTGAACAAAGATATCTCTGAGCATTAGCAGTGGGATGTGACCTGTAGTATAGTTAACAAACGGCAAGAGGTGAAGAACTTTACAACAGGGGCTTCACATATAAAATAAAAAGCAACCTGTTCTGAACAGATAAGGGGAAATGAAAAATTAATCAATGTAACTGAACAATTGCTTCATATAGACGGTTATACCAAACTCCTTTTCTCTACTTGGGGCTATTTTTCCTCTACAATAAAACAAGCCTTTCTTGATTCTTTAGTTCAACTTTGCCCTTGCCTTTGCTTTCAAAGACATTACCTTGGAGAATAATTTTTATTATTTTGCCCATAGCCAAAGCTTAAGGGTTTCCTAATTTCCTTCCAAAAATGAGTGTTATAAAAGATTTTTTTGGTGTCTATCATATAAAAATCTGATCTGTATTATACAAAAACTCAAAGCATTTTTAATAGTTTTGATGTTAATTTGACTTTATTGGTATGTTTTTATAGTATGCAAAGGCCATGGATCTCATATCTGTACATTTGTTTATATTAGTTTTGTTCCATTCTCATTCTTGTCTGCTCTCTTTTTCCTGTTTAACGTACAGTGGGTTACAACTACAGTGAGGCAAATGATTCCTATCGAACTCACTGCTGTCAAAACTCCTTTCAGTATCAGATGGTCTCTGGCAAGTACAGGAGCAGGATTTGCGGGGAGAGACAGAGATACCTGGGCAATGTTAGACACAGCAGACTTTAAGGAGTTCTGATCTATTGCTCGTATTGCCACATAAATTCTGTGGCTTTCTTGTGTCTCTCCATCAGGTTGCTGGTCAGGTCCATCTGTGAAAAACTTTGGTGAGAATGTAAATATCTCCTTGGTGCCAGCTTGCTGAGGATTTAGCTTTGATGTATTCACTAGAATGGCATTGTTAAAGTCATCTTGAATATTCTGTAAGCTTTTACTCATTCTTATTTCATAGCTGTTAGCTGAAATTAAAAAATATAAATAGAAAGAATAAATCACTTAAGTAAGTTTTCTAGCTTATTAGAAATGACTAATGAGAATAGCAACAAAAAGTCAAAAATACCTAGAAATAAACATAACAAAATTTGCATATGAACAAAACTTTAAAGGACTCTATAAGAACTTATACTAAAACCTAACAAGAGGAAAAACTTATTATGTTATTTGAATAGGAAGATTCAACATAATAAAGATGTTATTTTTCCCTAAGTTATTTGGTAAACTTATGTGATTCTATAAAAAGTGCTTCTCATATCCATTTTAACAAGCTTATTGTAAAGCTTAAATTGAAAATAAATGGTCAGGGTTGGCCACATAAAGTCTTAAAAATAGCAATGTGGAAGGACTAAACCTATATGATGCAAAAACACTGTAATGTTTCTAAATATAACAAAAAAACTACCATTCTAGTACGTGTAAACTAATTATCTGAAAAGTAGGCCAAATACATCCAGGAATTTAGTGTATAATAGAGGCAGAATTCTAATTAATGGGGGGAAATAAAAAGTTTTTGATAAATGGTGTTCTGACAGTTGGGTAAAATTATGTAAAAAAATAAAATTGGATCCATGTCACAAACCTTTTTTCCAGGATAAACTCCACAATGATCAAAAAGTTGGAAGTAAAAAATTAAAATATTAAGTATTTCATAGGAAACATTAGTTAAATTCCAGTATGGTCTTGAAGTAGGAAAGACCTAATTAAAATTCAAAATTCAGAAGCCATGAACAAGAAATTGATACATTTGAATACATAAAATGAAAAACTTCTACGTGGGGAATATCCTCTTAAGCCAAATATAAGCATAAATGTTAAGTGACAAAAAAATATATGTTACTTAAGTCAAAGGTAAAAGTTTAATTCTGAGTTCTGATAATGGCTAAGTGGCTTCACTTAGACTGCCCCTCCAGCAGATAATGGGTATGAACTCTGAAGAAGGCAAAACACAGAACAACCAAACAACACAAAGCCACTGAAGCACTGGATTCAGATAAAAATAGGCAGAAACAAGAGGAGTTATAATCCTAAAAAAAATTTAAAAAAGGAAACCAGAGTAGGAATGATTCATGAATGCATCTTTTCCTCTGAAGGCACTTCCCTCTCCTGTCCAGAGAGCTGGAACTGAAAGCTACCTTCCAGATCAGGAAATCGGGGGGGCAGAGTAAGAGATTGCCAGAGGGGCTAAAAATTGAAGGAGCTGGAGGGGGACCAGCTCAAAATCTATATATTAACTTTTTTCAAGCCATTTGGAGACATCCAATTATGCATGTATGGGTGAAATATTAAGAGCTCAAGAGACAAACAATAGCTAGAAGGCCGAAAAACGGAGCAGATTTTTATACAGATATATAGCGATAGGTATAGATTTTGGAGTGTGAATCTTGCCAAGTTAGAGGAGCTTTGTAATCATCTGGAGATACCAAATAAACACTGGAAGAGCCTGGGTGGCTCAGTTGGTTAAGCATTCAACTTCGGCCTAGGTCACCATCTTGTCATCCCTGAGTTCAAGCCCTGTGTCAACCTGTTTCAGATTTTCTGTCTCCCTCTCTCTCTGCCCCTCCCCCACTCACCCTCTGTCTCTCTTTCTCTCAGAAATAAACATTAAAAAATATTTAGAAGATCAACAGAAGATTGGACACAACAGAAGAGAAATCAGTAAGCTTGAAGACACGGGCATAGGAATCAAACTGTAGCTCTTAGGAAAAAAAGAGACAAAACAAACAGAATCTCAGTGATCGATTGTTGTAACTTGCTGACTTATCCATTTCGTGTGGGTATTGTGTTATGCTATGTTAATATTATCTAGGAAGGAAAGAAGAAAAAAAATAGAACAAAATTTTTTTGAAGACACAATAGCTGAACATATTCCAAATCTGGTCAAAAAGAATATTCCAAAAATCCAGGAAACTCACTAATCCCCAAATTGAATATATATGGGAAAACCATACTGAGGCACATCATGGTCAATCTGTTGAACACCAAAATATAAAACAATTTAAAGCAACCAAAGGGAGAAAAAAACCACTTTATACTTAGGAACATAATAGTAAGAATGATAGTTGACTTCTCATAAGAAAAAAATGAACACAAGACAATGAAATGACATATTTAAGTGCTGAAAGAAGAATCTATTGCCCAACAATTCTATATCTAGTGAAAATGTACTTTAAAAATTAAGGTGAAATAAACACATTTTCATATAAATGAATCCGAAGAGAATTTCACCCAAAGACCTGAGTGACAAAGGAAATGATGCTAGATAAAAATTCAGACCTACAGGAAGGAAGAAGACTAGAAATGGTGACCATCTCGGTTACTAAAAAGGGTCAATTCTTTTCATTAAAATTTCTTAAAAAGACAATTGATTGTTTAAAACAAAAACCATATCAATGCACTATGGGTTTCATAAAAATATAGAAGTACAATATATGATAAGACAACAAAAGATAACAGAAGGGTACGTGGAAGTATACTTTTGAAAGATTCTCACATTATGTGTGAAATGGTAGACATTAATTCAAAGTATACTGTGATAAGTTAAGAAAACTGCATGTTGTAGAACAGCCAAATTTGGAGCAGCTAAGGGCAGGAATTTTATTGTTTTGATTTTCCTTATATTATTTTGATTTTTCAAATTGGAGTAAGATACACATAACATGAAATTGATCATCTTAACCATTTTTATATGTACAATTCAGTAAAATTTTAAGTGGTTACATTCACATTGCTGTGCTGTTTTGAGTTTCAACCCATGTGAATATATTACCAATTCAAAAATAACATTAATAACAAATAGTCACTAGATGTAAAAAAGGAAGCCACCTATAGTACTAACCCACTCTAATAAGATCATAATTCTTATCTGAAATTGCTAAAAATAGATTTAACAATGAACAGAGGAGCTTCAAACAAAGATTTTGTCCTAAGAAATGAAAGCCATAGGACATTTCAAGTTTTATTTAAAAAATGAAAATATTCTGATGACTATGTTGTGAACAGTTTCCAAATGTATAATAGTTTTTTAATAATGAGACTATTTCTATTCCTGAGTAGTAATTAGAGGAAAGCACCCTTAGAGAAGGTTGTCAAAAGAAAATAGGCTTTATGTTTGAATTTATCAATCAGCCAGTTCCGTCTGGGTGAACCCACTTGGAGGTGAGCTACCCCCTGCTGCAGTTCAAATAAAGGGGGCAGACATGGATAATAAGCAGGGCTGACCATCTGCTCCCAGTCAAGGTGGAACACATCATTGTTCCCATGTCTATTGTTCTCCATGGGAAAAGCTCTCCACAGGGTTCTCCCAGAGTCTCCTGGATAATGAAACAAGTAATTTTCATAAGCCTTGGCATTTACAAACATTTTCCACATGTATAGCCCTCCCTCTGTGAAATTGATCATCTCATTTAAAATAAAACGATGGGGACTCGGGAGGTTAAGTGTGATGCCATGGTCAGCAGTTAGAAAGTTGTAGTGCTGGAAACGAATTCTTTCTTCTAACTCCAAATCCTGTACACTTTCTACTATGAGCACCTATGAAACTTTATGTAGGACAGCTGTGAAACTGCAAATCTGAAACAAACTCAGCTCACGTATTCATAGAGAGGCTCCTTCTATCTACACTAGTTGTATTGCCCGTCACTGTGAGAGAGAAATTAGGCTGCTTCTGCATCTTGGACCTCTTAGGTATATATCTCTCTAAGTTTTGTCTCTAACTCTGCTTTCACAGTATTTTTTAAGCCAATGAAAGTAGTTCTATGGCCTTGGGCAAGACTCTTAAACTTTCAGGGTCATTTCCTTACATCTGAAACAAGGAGGTAAGATTAGTATGTCTTTGAGATCCCTTCTGTCTCCAAAATGTTATAAATGCTGATATTTCCTGAGCAATTTATAGGAACCAGGCACTATTTTAATCCCTCTCTGTGCTTTACCTCATTCAATTCTCAGCAGTGCTCTGAGGTAGCTACTCTTACTACCTACTTTTGCAGATTAAAAGCCAGAAATTAAGTAACTTGTATCAGGTTACCCACAGGTAAAAGATGCTGTGTCTGATTCTAGAGCCCAATACCTTAATGCTATGCCACACAGCTTCCCTCTAGGCTACACTCTTTCCCATTTCTTATTTCCCAATAATTGTACTGTTCCAGTTACCAAGGCTTACATCTTCATCAGCACCTTTACCAATAAATTCCTTGTCTGGAAAGCTCTGGGCTTGGACTGAGGACAGAGAGAGGAAGTTGAGACTCGGTCCCCTCCTCAGGGAGTTCTCCCTTTACTAGTGAGAAAAATTCCTTCTTCCTCTCTTTGTTTGAAATCCAGGCCATCCCCTAAGGATTATTTTAGGTTTCTCCTACATTAAATGTTCTTCCAGCTCCAGAGCATAGCTGAGGGTTAGGGGAGGGGATAGTGGGAAGAACAGTTGGCTGTCACTGCAGCTTCTTCAGAAGCAGCACATCTTCAACAATTTTAAAGACAATCTGTTGAACAATGGTTATCCAAGAATATGGTGGAAAGATGTCAGAGGAAGAGCATGCAGGTCAGGCTGTCAGGCATGTAGGGAATACAGTATGTAGGGAACTAGGTACAACATTGGTGCTTTTTTGTGGTCTGGCCCCACGAGGCTCTGGCCAGGCTCCTGGTACAAGAACCTGGCCTCTCCAAACCATACAATTGCCAGGGTGTTAAACTATATTTTTGACTATTTTATGTCTTTTTCCCCTGAATATAGGATTATAAATTCTTGGGAGTGCAATGACCATCTTAAATTATGTTTATATAACGTTTAGAACTGTGCTGAGTATTAATAGCTACTTGGTAAATATATTTTCACTTTAATTTATGGAAAGATATACAAAGGAAATTAACTTGATAGCAAAGATATATAACATACTTGTTGCTCAATTTTAACAAGTATTTTACCCCAAACTTATAATGAAAACCCAAGGAAGTAACCCATTTCCTTCATGCCTCGCCTGTATACATTCCCAGACATAATGGTGATCTGATAATGTTTTCTCTGTAACATGCAACTGGTCATCTTTTCTAGGATACTGCGTATGGTGAAGAGCTGTCACCTGGATATATACTGATATGCTTGTGCATATATTAGATATTCCTTTATTGCTAACAATGTTTTTAAGAATGGTCACATGTTTTATCATTGTAAAGCCAGAGACATACCCCCATTATTTCTAACTCTGGTCAAATATGTGAATACAATGCCTCTCCAGACAATAATTTGTGTGGGGGGGAGTCAATATAAAAAAGC
The DNA here is from genome assembly GCF_006229205.1 of Suricata suricatta. NCBI lineage: Eukaryota > Metazoa > Chordata > Mammalia > Carnivora > Herpestidae > Suricata > Suricata suricatta. The sequence continues at coordinate 71,387,614 of NC_043707.1, forward strand.
ACATGTTTATGAATTAAATAGGTACCTCCTTGCTAGTTGGTCTATTTGTGACTAATTGGTCAATTTTGCCATTGCTGAATCATCACACCATTAATGACTGATTTCAGCAACTTAATACACACCCCGCCATCCCCCCGCATTTCTTTTGTGGTTTATGGTTTTGACATCATAAGGAGCCACATCTGCTTCAGTCGTCCCTCTCATCGGTAAGGCCGTGTGAAGGTCTCTTTATTCCCTGGTTAATGTCCTTTGTAATATCAATGCTAACATACCATATGGTTCTATTTCTTCTTTTTAAGCCGTTAGTAACCACCAAGGCACACACTTTCTTTCTACTCTTTAAAAAGATTTTAAAATGTTTTTAAAAATTCATTTTTAAGAGAGAGAGACAGAGACAGGACACAAGTGGGGGAGGGGCAGAAAGAGAGACACAGAATCTGGAGCAGGCTCCAGGCTCTGAGCTGTCACAGAGCCCAGTGCAGGGCTGACTTGAACCCGTGAACTGCAAGAGTATGACCTGCGCCAAAGTGGGATGCTCAACCAACTGAGCCACCCAGGGGCCCCTGTCCCTACTCTTTTAATCTAGTGGGGTAGCTGAAACTCCTGGGGCACTGAGAGAACAGTTCCTGGAAGGGATGGGGAATTGAGCTTCTGTTTGTCTCAGGTAGCACGCTGCATTTCTGAGGCAGTGAGGAAGGAGTGGGAACACTAGGTGGCAGGCACCACTCTTACCTTTAAATACAGATGGGAGTGTTTGTGGCTCCTTATTCTAAATAAAAAGCTAGAGAAGGCAGTAGCAACACAAATGAGGAGTCCCTTTCTGACTTTATATGTGTCACTTCATTTCTTCTTTATGATACCTTATGAAATAAACATTTGTAGTCCTATTTTCCATTTAAGGAAACTGAGGCCAATAGAGGTTAAGCAACTTGCTGAAGATCAAACAACTGGGCTTAAAGCCGTAGAGGAAGAATTATTTTTCCTGACATGTGAGTTGTAGCTTTTTCATTTATACAAGAGGCATATCCATCCCACAGTTTCCATCATTTCATATCTCCAATCTTTAAATGAGGTGAATTCTTAATTCAGGATGCAAAGTATTTTACTTCCTTTTCCTCTGCCAACAAGAGATGGATTTTGATAAAAGAAGACAAAGCTACGATATTGATGTTCCTCAGTGGCACAGAATTGTTTGTAATTGAGGTGCTTTCTGGTGAATATAGTAAATGGACAGAAAAAATTTTAAGCCAAAAAATGATAACCCAAGATGGAAGCAAGATTGGCAAAGGCCCAATGTGGTTACTCTTATTTACTGGTAATGACAAAACAAGCTTTCAATAGAGGTTGGTTCTAATAGGAATCTCAATCAGAGGCAACAGGAAATGAGCTGTTTAATGTATAATCAATGATAACCATGTTTTGGTGATGGCAGAGATGTTTAGAAAGGTTATTCCTGAAGAAAGGTTATTATTTTGAGTTGTTATGAGGGTAAAGGAATGATGGTGGAAGCGTGAAGCCTGGCACAGGGCTTAGAAAAAGAAAAGTTAAGAAAGAAATTCATCAATGTCCATGCAAACAAAGCTAGGAATGCCCAAATAAGGGAACTGGTTCTAGTTTCCCTAATGAAAGTGATGTTCAGAAAGGGGGCCAAAAATGCACCAAGTTTTGCATAGCTTAAGGGAATTATTCCCCTAATCCTGATTTGTATTATCTTTGAATTCACTATTCACTATCTAATCTTCAGAAAACTAAATACCTCCAGTATTTAGAAGCTCATGCTCTGTAATGTAGAATCTATTTCTGTTGACTAGACCACCCAGGCATGGGGTATTTATGTTTCCAATCAAGATGATCAGTGTCAGTTAGTTTACTAGAGCCTTCTCAATTTTGGGGGAGCTGATAAGCTCTTGTTCCTAGACTCTCATTCCATGTAAGGCCTATGAACAACTCAAAGCTTTTCATACAACTTTCTGCAGCTTTGTCAGCTCTAAGCCCCCAAAGCATTTTTACCCAACTAACTCCTAACATACTTATAAATCCCACCTTGTAGAAAAACAGATAGTGAAACCAAGAAGCCTACCCTGGCCTTGATCATAGTCTCCTCCAGGTGCTGTCCATGACAAAGTCACCTCCTCTTCCACTTTTACAGCTTCCAGGTCAATGATTTTGCATGGTGGAAATACGTCAGGCTGGGGGTCAGATGGAACTCCGCGCACGGACAAGGAGCCCCCTGAACTTATTCGGCTGAAGCCCCACTTTTGCTCCTTCTCCTGCCTGCCCACTGATTTTCTTGGGGCATTCATCTGAATGTTACCTGTGAACATGAAAAGAAACACCAAAACAACAAATTAGAATCTCCTGAATAGCTTGTTTTTGAGAGATTACTGAGAGACATTTTAAAACCTTTTTTCTTTAATTTATCTTTAGAATAAGTGAGTTTATTTATTCCACAGTTCATTCATTCATCCATCCATTCACTCACTAAATGCATATATTGAGTATGTGCTCCGCCAGTAACCACAGACAAAACAGTGCCCCCTGATGGAATTTATAGTCATACTGATAAACCATACTTATACCTGGTGATAAATGTAGAAAGGAAAGAAGTGGGGTGCTGTGAAGAAAAAGAACACAGGTGCATAGTTTATAGTGGCATCCAGGAGGTAACATTTAAAAGTATCCTAAAGGGTGAGTAGGAGTCAGGCAGGCAAAGAGTGGAGATAATAATATCTCAAAGGGAACAGGTTGAGTAAAAACTCTGAGGTACTAAAGAGCTTTGCAAATTAGAAAAACTTAATTAAAGCAAGGAGATAGTTTGAGATAAGACAGGAGAGAGAAGCTCACGTAGGGCCTTGCAGGCCACTGTAATGATTTTAGAGTTTAATCTTACAAGCTATGGGGAAGCAAGGCAGTGGCGTGGTCATATTTACTCTCTAACGGGTCACTCTGGCTGCTCTCGTTGGAGAAGGGGTTCTAGTGTAGCAAGCAGTGGGCCCTAAGATAGCCACTACAACAGTCCAGACAGGGGAAGAGGGCAGGTCAGGCTGGGTGACAGCAGTGGGGAGGAGGGTGGAAGGAGGCAGTTTGAGATGTGATTTGGAGGTAAAATCAATAAAAGCCAGTCCTGGATTTGAATATGGAATGGTGAAGGAGCGGGGGGGAAAGAAACAGCTCCAGGTTTCTAAAATATGCAGCTTCAGAGGAAATGCAGGCTAAAGAGAATGAGACTAAATATGTGAGTTGCAAGGTATATGATTCCATTAAAGCACTGATTAAAGATGACAAGGAGCCAGTTAGATGTAGATTTTAAGCTAAAAAAAAAAGAAGTTTTATCTAGATTTAATAATTTTGAGCTTGCAAATTTGGAAGTTATAGGCACATTGATATTATTAAAGCCATATGGATTAATGAGGTTACCTAATAAAAGTTTCAACTATAATGTTAAATAGCACTTATTGAGTGCCTGGCTCACACGTGCCAAGTACTTATTTAAATACCTTATGTGTACTGACTATTTAATTTTCCTAGCACCACTACAAAGAGAGTACAAATATTACCCCCCTTTTTCAAGATGATGAAACTGAAGTACACAGGAACTAAGTAACTTGCCCAAAGTCACCAAGCTAATAAATGGAGGAGCAAGGTTCCAAACCCAGGCAGCGTGGTTCCAGATGATAGGGTGAGAAAGTTAGGCCTGAGCTCTGAGATTTTCCAACAGTTAAAGGCTCCGTAGAAAAGGAGGAACTGGAAAAGGAACCCAACAAGAAAATTCCAGAGCATAAGAGGTAATCATAGAAACCAGGAGATGGCAAAGGAGGAACCAGCTGTGGCATACGCTGCTGAGTTCAGATAAAATGAGGACTGAAATATGTTCATCGGATTTAACAGCAGTGCGGTCATTGGTGGTAGGCCAGAGCAATTCCAGTGCAGCGATTTGGGTGGAAGTCAGATTGCGATGGGTAGAGAGTAGTAAATTGGAGGTGAGACAGTGCAGGTGGCAGGATTAGACTAATGTCATCAAGGATGTAGATGACAGAGAAGTAGAAAGTATCTGAAGGGAGTTAAATATAGGATGTGATAAAGCATGCTTCAGTGTGGCTCAGAGGGGCCAGGAGAGTGGGACCATGCAAAGGTGAGCTCATAAGGCGTCTGGATCAGATCCAGAGCAGAAGCCAGCAGAGACACTGGTCTTTGGAGAGGAGAAGAAGGATGCAGACATTACTGTGTCTGGAGATTTGGTGGTGTGAAAATAAAGCAGCTCTCATTTTTTAGTGAAGTGTGTGCTCCAGATGATCATCTAAAAGTGAGGTGATAAACGTTATGTTTAGTAGGCATGCCTAGAGAAACCTATGTTTTTCTTTCTATGCTGCTAAGGGCTTCTCCAAGATATACAGATAAAAGCACAGTTGTATATTAGTTTTGTAATTTCACTGTATACTGGGTGCTAATATGTATATTCTTTAAACTCATGGGTTTTAAAAAGATACTAGACAAGACCGTAGGCTTCAAGCTCCTCAGTAAGGATCCAGTGTTATTTTACTTGTTCTCCCAAGTTCCCAGTTCCTGTCACCTAGCAAACCTTCAAAAATGTTTGCTATATAAATGAAAGAGGGAATATTTATTTACAAGTAAGGTATTATAGCTAGATATGAAATCATATCTCAGCAGTAAGACCATGTTACCTTGCAAATTGATTTACATTGGCTTTAAAGTAACCTGAAATAAATATACGTGAAAGTAAATTATGTTTTAGGCATCACGAAAATTAAAATTATCAGGAGATGCAAATTCACTGGATCACCTTGATTAGTTTCTACTTAAAGAACAAAAATATAGAATCATGTGTCCAATTTTCCATAGCTGATTTAATTATAAATTAAACTACATACATAAAACTGAGCATAAAGATTATGCAGTGTTGGAAGTAAGAATGTTTAGAAATGGTTTTTGAGATTGTTTAAAATGATTATAGCATATTTTGTTTGTCTGTTATACTGTAACCACTGCTTCCCATCAGGGGCTTTATAATAATGGTGTTAAGAAAAGATTTAAAAATATTTTAAAGTTATTTTTAATTATTATTTTAATTATTTGGTGCTTTTATCTTGAAGGAAGACAGGACATTTTCAGGAATAACTCAGTTGTCTATAATGTCCAAACTTATTTATTCAGGAACTCCTTTTTGGTGTGGATCATTTGGGCTGTTTGCATTTTTCTTTCAACTGCTAATAACTTTTGCCTTTTTTTCTCACCTAAAACCTCTATAAAGGAAATACAGGAGCTGTAACTGAGAAAAAACACAATGAATCTCTTTATCTGTTAGTAGTTCTGATGAAAGAGCCACAAGAAAGAGGCCAAAATAATGGTGGCAATGAAGGCACAAAAATATCTGTGGGAATTATCTGTTGCCTTCCTGTTATCCACTACCACGAATAGCTGAAGATTGAAGAGATAGGCAACAAATTATGCATTGATGTAAGCATAAATAGTTTTGAAATTCCAACTCTCTTTCTCTTTTTGTCATTCCCTTCTCCCTCTAATACACACACACATACACACACACACACACACACACACACACACACACCCAGAGATATACACATTCAATGATGTTATTCAAACAAAAGCACTAATGATTCTTACCATTTGCTATGTAACCTGGTACATACATAGCCCGACTCCCGGGAACAGAGTGGGCTTGGCTGCTTATGCTGGAGGAGTGCCTGACATGCACTTTCAAGCTGTATCTACCATTTACAGCAAAGGAGAAAAAATACCTTGAGTAAATTCCATCATTTTTTATAATATCAGCACCTGCATATATGTATATAAGAAAAAGCTGTGTCAACAACGTCATCAGAGTTGATTACCAATATTTAATTAAATCTTTAAAAAATAAGTTTTACTCCCCTGATTCTTCCCATTTTAGCATGTACTGTCGTGTTTGTAGTTACTTTTAATATTAAAATCCAATGGCTCCTTAACTTTCCCTGTGATTTCTAAACCTCTGAAAAATTCTTTTCTTTTTTTTAAATTAAAAAAATTTTTTAAAATTTATTTTATTTTTTGAGAGACAGAGAGAGACCGCACCAGGAGGGTTCAGAGAGAGAGGGAGACACAGAATCCGAAGCAGCCTCCAGGCTCCCAGCTAGCTGTCAGCACAGAGCCTGATGCAGGGCTTGAACCCACAAACCGTGGGATCATGACCTGAGCCAAAGCCGGACGCTTAACCAACTGAGCCACCCAAGCACCCCTGAAAAATTATTTTCTAGAGGTGAATGAGTTCTATTTCAGTGCTAATAAAACATTTAATTATCAACTTTAGAGCTCTCCTTCTTATCATTAAAAATAATACTAGTTTTTCGTGGAAATCAAGCATATTCTTTTTGTTTATGACCCTTCTGAGATAAAAGCTATTCTGTTCCTAGGAAATAAATATAGATGCATGTATACACATTTTATAAAATTGTAAGGGGTTTATGAATGTCCTGCAGCCCTGATTGGAAAAAGAAACTGGTTGTTGATCAAGTAATGTGAAATTATTTAATTTTCTCATTAGAGGGTACATGGAACTGCTGTTCTAGATTCTAAGGGGTTTGCTGACTTGGAGCTGACAGGCTTGTTTTGTCTACTGTGCTTTGCTTCAAGAGACATTCTGAAGGCTTGGCCAGTCCTAGACTTCTTTCCTCTCACACTGATCCTTAGAGAGGAGTTCAAGTCCAAACCAAGTCCCTGACCGATGCTGGGGAGGCCTGGGAGGGCTAGACTCCATGGTAGCAGTGGGAGGTAGGGCTTAGCCCAAGTGCAGAACACATTCACTATTCACATGCACATGGCCACCCCGGGCACATGGCTTGTGCTATCCTAGAGTCAGTTCACACCACATACTTGACCTTGGACCCTAGCCCTGTATCACCACTGAAGTGTTCCTAAATCCCCACTGAAGAGGCAGGGCTGCTCCTTAGCATGAGAAAAGTGGGAGTATATTTAATTCAAATAAGAAGTGCGAAGCAACTTATTATCATAGTAGGTTTAGAAAATTTTCTTTTTATTTGAGAGAGAAAGGGAGAGAGAACACGAGTGGGGCAGTGCAGGGTCGGGGGCAGGGAGAGAATCTTAAAGCAGGCTCCATATGTAGCATGGAGCCTTACGTGGGGCTTGATCCCACGACCTTGGGATCATGATCTGGGCTGAAATCAAGAGTTAGACACTCAGCTGACTGAGCCACCCAGGCATCCTAGAAATTTTGTCTGTTGGAAAGAAATTAAATCTTGGTATTTCATGGTTTTCTGATTCATCAGGTCTACCTTTGTTAAGAAATATAAAGGAAAATCTCTCTGCCACAGTGACCACCTCCACCTTCCTTAATCCTTGAGTCAGAAAGAAATGGGAAAGAACACTAGCTCAGGTGCTGTGGGGCTTGGTTTTGAGGACTGGATCTGCCACTCCATAGCTGTGAAACAACCTCTCTGAGCCTCAGTTTTCTCATCTATAAAACAGGGACAACTCATCTCACAGGGCTGTGGTGTTGAGTATTTCAGAGTGTTCATGAGAAAATACATTTAAAATGATAAGGCATTTCAAGTATACATTTTTATTATTAATTTGGAAGCAGATACATACTGCTTCCATTATAAAAATAAGTGTTAGCTATGTACACGTTGTAACTCTAAATTTACACTTTGATGCCTAAGCAGTACTTTCCATTGTTTCTTTCATTAGAGCCTAAGTGTAGACCTGAAGAAGATGAAACGGCTCCAGGGAATAAATATAAAAGCCGTTGAGCTGACTTGGGTGATCTTTCCTAAGAGCACAGGAATTATTCTCCAGGCCAGACCACAGACTCACGCAAAGGAGAAGTGCTCTGCAAAGTGCACTTTTGGACTATATACCAAAACTAAAAGGTGTGGCCATGGATAAGCAATCAGAGCATGAGAAGTTCATTTGGATCTATTCCAATAGGCAAAATGAGAGGACTTCTCTGGTGTCCCTCTGACACCTTAGACTTGAACTAAAATCTTTTAAAGGAACTTTTGTTTCATAAATGTCACACAAGACTGCCATGGCAGGATGCTAACATGTTGCCAAACCCAAGATTCTTGAAAAGGAATGTCTCATTGAAACACCAGAGAGCTGAAGTATGGTTTTATTAGCAGATCAAACGCTTGGAGCTGCCAACATAGACTTCGAGGTAAATTCTCATTCTGAGGAAAATTCTCATTCTTTAGGGAAAGAATGGAACAGGAAGGACAAAACAACAAATTGCTTGTTTTTAAAGGTCAAAAGAGTCCATGTGCTGCTCTTTCCTGGCCTGATGCTGTGCCGTCTGTGACGTATGATGATGAGGCTCTGAACGCTGTGTGCAGAATGAGTGCTTGAAGTCGGGTTTTGTTTTCTTTTACTTGTTTTCCCAGTGGGAGGAGAATCTCTGTCGCGATTCCACTAGGTGTGCTGGCCTGGTGGTCTTGTGAGCAAATCCCACCTGCAAACACACTGGCCCCGGCCTCTTAGCAACCCTGCTACTTGGCTAAAGGAAAGTCTAGGGTTATCTCCTGGGTCACAAGTTCCAAGTTCCAATTTTCTCTTTACAGCTGGGTCTGAGGAGACTACTACTGCATCTCACTTCTTGGGTTTTCATTTGTTACTTTAATTCTCCGATCTTATTATTTCACTCAATAGTACAGCTGGTGAATCTTAGAGGAATAGGGGAATTGTCACCAGGACATAAAAGCCTGTTCTGCGTGACCTCACTGTGTTACTAGTGTCACTGGCCAAGTCAAAGCCAAGCCCTAGGTGTCAGGCTGCTTCCTCCCACCCTTTTGCTCACTCCACAGCCACACTGAGGAACCTCAGGGGCCTCTTCCCAAGTTCACATTCTCTTTCCTTGTGCAGATGTGACCTGTAGCTACTCAGTATGTCAGTGATTCTCTGAGGACTGAGACTCTCAAAAGAATGGATGAGGGGTTCCTGGGTGGCTCAGTCGGTTAAGCGTCCAAACTCGGCTCAGGTCACGATCTTGTGGTTTGTGGGTTCAAGCCCCTTTCAGGCTCTGTGCTGTCAGCCTGCTTCAGATTCTGTGTCTCGCTCTCTCTGCCCCTCACTCACTCACTCACACTTTGTCTCTCTCTCTCTCAAAAATAAATAAACATTAAAAAAATTTAAAAGATTGGATGAGAAAAATAATTGAAGGATTTTTATACAGAGCAAGATTGATACTGTAGCATCATAGCACGGCACCTCTAGAGAACATGAAAAATGCCACGACATTTCTTGTTACCTGCTCCATTGTCAAGAAGTTTCAGCACAACAGGGTCTGCAGTCTCTGGCTCAATTGTAGCAATTACAGCGGCGTTAAGAACAGGATAAGTCCCCTTTCTCACATTTGCATAAATCATCACAGGATGGGGGAACTGGGTGCTGTCTCTTTCCACAAAGGCTTCCACAGTGGCAGGGGCCATGGCTGGGCTGCAGGCGCGAGAAGTCACTGTCACTTGCAAGGCTTGAAGAGAATGGTGGGTATTGTTCAGTGTGTAGGTCCAGAGCCCAGGCTGCAAAACAAAGCTTTTTTTGTTTTGTCAAGTGTGAAGAAGAAAAAAAAATCATCCCTCAATTTTAAAGCCAAGTCTAAGCTTCTAGGCGTTTTACTCCTTGTTTTGTTGATGTTGCATTTTCTAAAGGAATTAAAAACAAACATCAGGAAAAAGGATATTGATTAGGGGATAACATTTCACTATTTACATGGGGTTCGCAGCACAACCCACTTTGGTCGTTGGGTATCTCTTCAGGGAATTTTACCATGAACTTATTTGTTGGGAGGACTCATTTTGAGTCACATTTTTAGAGGATAATGATGAGTCTCCAACTTAAAGTATTTTACAGATATTAATTTGAGCCCCTTCACCCAAAAGAAACTTCAATGTTTTTATTCCTTTTCTACAATTGAGAAAATTATAGCAAAATAAGTAAGCAATTATGATTTATGTGAATACTGAATGTCCTTCCTTCCCTCTGTCTCTCACCTCCACCCCCAATATACAGAAATCTCAAGCAACAAAACCCACAGACACTAATTAGAGACCAATAATAAGTTTTTTAATAAGTCAGGATTCTACAATGTCTGTGTTGAGTAATTTATAGACATGTTGCTAAATACCATTCTCTATTGACTGTCTAGGCTGCCGGGGGGAACCCTGCAAAAGAATGTCAGAAAGACAAAAGCCTTAAACGACCGTATAACAGAAATTTATTCTTTGGATAAGGTTATACATAAATATTCTTATTTTCTCATTCCTGCTGTTGGTTCTTATTAAACCTTGGACATAACAGGAGGAATGCAGCAGAGCTTGAGGGAAAAGAGAGAAAGCAAGGGGTTAAGTTGTGACTCAGTGTGCAAAGTTCAGATGCCACCACACCCTACCCAGCCTACTTCACTGGAAATCATGTGCTTGGCCATTTTCCTGTGAGGTCATAATTCACAATAATTTTTTTTTGTTTTGTAATCATAACATTAGTAAGAGACACTTAGTACAAATACCATATCAAAAACTTCTCTTTGGGTGTAATATGTGTTTTGCTAGAGGGCACCCGGTCCAGACTAAGAGGTCAGGCAAAGGCAACAAAAAGTAGGTGAAGTGTTCTTGGCCCTTGTACAAAGGATATGATGTAAAAAGAACGTGATAAGTTGGGGGAGAAGTAAGGAGAGCAGAGAGTGTTTGGGAAGAGGGTTAAGAAATAAGCTTGGGCTTATTGGTCAGAACATGAATGGCCTGGTATATAATAGTAACCACATGGATTTTATCCCGAGACCACCCGAGTTTTGAACAGGAGACAAGGTTTGGTCAGATTTATGCTTCAGAAGAATCACTGGGGTAGAGGTGAAGCCCAGAGGCAGGGAAGCCACAGCGCAGGTTACAACAGTGATGTGGTAGCAGGAGAGGCCAACGGTGCTAAGGTCGGCGCTCAGGCAGTGCAAGAGTGGATCAGTCCGCCACCTTACCCGGAAGCTTCAGTAGTTCCCTTTACCGTTAGGATCCAAGCTCTTCTTGCCTTTCCTGGCGTACAGAGGCTTTGCTGACATTGCTTCTGTTTATGTGTTTAGCCTCATCACTTCGTCTCTTTCCTTCCCCTACACCTCCACCTTACATGCTGCTGTGTAGTTCATCCATGTTGCCCTACCTGAAGTTCTATGAAGAGTTATATTCTATTTTGTTCTGAGCCTTTCTATTTGCTCCTCTCTTTGCACATCCCCCCCCCATATTTCTATTTTGATACTTTTACTTCCAGAAGGCAGTCACCTTCCCCCAAAGCCTGCGCATCACTCCTGTATGCTCTGAGTACCCTGTTCTTATTCCTGTCATGGCGTTTTATTGTAAAGCACCTAGAACAAGATCCATCATACAGCCGATACTCAAAAATGTATGTATTGCATATATTCATATTATACTTTCTAGCTGGAGTTTTCCCCCAAGCATATAGATAACTATGTTTATGTGAATTTTGTAAAGAAGAAAGTAAACAAAAAGAAATTATTTGTACTGCATACATAGTAATGTTCACTATTGAAGAGAGAAGACTTTGGTATCCATTATGGAAAGTGTTTTGGTCTTTTAAAAATTGTTTTAATGTTTATTTATCTGAGAGAGAGAGAGGGAGGGAGGGAGGGATGGGCAGGGCACACACAAGTTAGGGAGGGGCAGAGAGAGCAGGGACACAGAATCCCAAGAGGCTCTAGGCTCTGAGCTGTCAGCACTGGGCCAGACGCAGGGCTCAAACTCAGGGACTGAGAAATCAAACTTGAGCCAAACCTGAGCCCATGAACTCACGGACCTGAGCCAAAAGGTCTGATGCTAAATTGACTGACCACCCAGGCGTCCCTCGATTATTTAAAGTTTTGAACATACCTTAGTTTTCCCTCTTAAAATTTTAACGTTCATAAAATGCCTTTGTATAAATTGAAAGCAAAATTTTGATGTATCAGAATAGCATTTCTTTACATAATGGATTTAATTATGTGATTCCATTGGAAGTCATGTACTTGACTAAATGTTGTCGTTATGAACAAAGCTCACAGCATCTACCTCAGCGGTTCCTGGAATGTGGAGCCGAGCAGTCCGCAAAGCTGGATTAGTGATAAAATCACTTGTAGAGTATTTTCTTCCATTTGGATCAACTAATGCAATTTCAGGGGGACCACTGGTCTGCCATGTGACGAGAAAGGTAGTGTCATTGCCCACGCTGTTATCCACAGTCACAGTGTTTTTAAAATGATGGCGGGGTTTAACATTTTCACCCGAACTTTCAAGCTGTTCAAGAGAATACAAATACATGTGAAAGTTTCTAGTGGTAGGCGTGAACTTCCCATCTTTTTCTTTACTTCTAGGACAAACAAAAATACATTGGCAAAAAAAACCACTTGATTTTTTATATACTATACTAGTACTGCGTATTATATTTATATAAATCACTTTTCATAAAATACCTCACCAGTGCAACATGTTGCATATTATAGAAGTACGGAAGATATGAAATATTTTCATAGTTAACACAAATGTCTCTTCATTATTTTTTATCAACTAATTCTTTTAAATATTTATTTACTTTTGAGAAAGAGAGAGAAACAGTGTGAGTGGGGGAGGGGCAGAGAGCGAGAGAGAGAGAGAGAGAGAGAGAGGGAGACATAGACTCTGAAGCAGGCTTCAGGCTCTGAGCTGTCTGCACAGAGCCCGATGTGAGGCTCAAACTCATGGAGCTGTGAGATCATGACCTGAGCTGTAGTCAGACTCTTACCTGACTGAGCCACTCAGGTGCCACTTTTTATCAATTGATTTTAGCTGTTCTCAGACTGTTATCCAAATCAACATTAGCTTCATATCAGCAATTAGCAAGCTTTAAACAAGTTTTTGTTTGGGAGTGCTTCAGTGGTTTAATTTATATATTATCTCTCCAGATACTTTTATTTATTTTCATAAGAAATAAAACACTGAGTTTCAGGGAGCTTGGGTACATTAGACGAATTATTTAAACATCTGCAATAAGCTATGTGACCACGTGTGTGTGTGCACGCGCATGTGTGTGGGTCTCTGTGCATGCATGTAACACGTACAGAGTGCATACAGATGATGGCACTGTGCTAAATGTTTTACATGTATTACCTCACTTAATCCTTTTGAAAACCCTCTGGGGTGAGTCCTGCTGTTATCCACATTTCAGAGATGAGAAGATAGAGCCTTAGAGAAGCAATGTGTCCAGGCCGCATGGCAAGGAGGTGAAACTGGGATAGAGCCCAGGCAGGCTGACACCAGGGCCCCTACATATAATCACTGTGTATCCACTGTGTGTAAATAACTTTGAACATTTTTATTTACTAAATAAGTATGCTAGGAAATGCCCGTAATATTGCTCAAACTGGGAAAGCATAAGAAATGTACTGGTGGATGAGAGCAAAGACTCCGTGGATTATTTGTTCAAATCCATCTTATAAGTATTTGTAGGCTGCTGACTACTGGGGCACATTCTATGCCCTGGGGCTCAGCTGTTAAAGAGGATGTCATTTCTGTCCACAGTCCAGTGGAATAATGACACACACTGGGGAGAGGTGGCCCCGTTTGGGAACATCAGGCAGATTTGAACCATTCGAATAATATTTTGTTGGATTTTAAGAAAATTCTTTAAACGTTTGTTTTTATTTCATAGCACTAAAGAAGAAATCACAGGGTAGGAAGATTATTCAGAAGAGCCAAATGTAATCTAATTTATAATACGTGTTCTCATTTGTGATTCACCTTTTTTTCACTTCTACTGATGAAATTGTGGTTATTGCCTTTGCTGTGTACATATAATCTTTATGTTAAATATTTTCTAAGAATAATTTAACTGACTTCATTGTTCACATCAAGTCATTAACTTGGCAGCTTAACTTACCATCTGTGAGGAAATACCAGAGGAAATTTTGTTCAGACCGTCAGTTATGTTCAAAATATCTTTAAAGTAACTTAGAAAGAAAAAAGTTGGCCCTTTTAAATGGGTTGAGTAGAAGAAGTCTTTGTGAGGAAATTCGAGTAAATTACAGTAGTCAAAGAGATATTTCAATTTTTTTTAGAATTTAATGAAATGGTTGATACTTTAACATGAGGGAGGAGCTTCAAGGAAGTTTTTAAAGAAGCAAAAAAGAAGTAAAATGGATTTTGACTGATGGAAAGTCATAGAACGAAAACTAAGACACAGTTTCTTATTTGTCTTCTTGGTCTTACCTCTACCCCCACCCCTCCTCCACCCCCATTTTGAGCCACTAGGAAGGAGCAGGCTCTGCTTACAGACCTTAAAAAGCTGAGGTGCAATTTCAGGAAATTACTACTAGGATTGAGAACAGGCGTCAGGTAACAATGAATCCTGGCTCTGGTGACACCGAGAAACTCACTTAAAAGCCTTCTGTGCAAGAATTGTTACATATTCAAATAAGGATAATGAGGGAATTAGCACAGTTTATTTGTTTTCCTTGCTTCCGTCTCCCTAACCCCAGCCCCATCTGTAAGTGCAATATTGAGGAAATTCTGACCTGAACACGTTGTTGAAAAATGTCTCCGGTTCCCGAGGAGATTCTACTGAAAGCATCAATCATGCTATTGGAGTTTGATTTATCTGGAACAAAGAACTTTAAACCTCCTGAAATACATGATTAGGATGTTAACCATTAAAATGTATAAAATAAAACGAAAAATTATATGTGAGGTCTTTTCCAACAACCTTTCCCGTGTAACAGGGTTAGTTTTGGGGAAGGCGGAGCTGCGCTTGGCCGACGTTGGGTGGCATCCTACCAGCCACATGGTGAGCAGCAGAGTGTGTGGTTTTGTGTGTTCTGTTCACAGCTGTAACGTCAAGGTCTATACCTCTGTCTGGTACATGATAGAAACTCAATGAACATTGTTTGTAATGTAGTCTTGTAATGAAGGTGATTCCTAGACAGTCTACGTTAATCACTATCTGCAGTGCTATGTATTTACATTTAGACTTATCTTCTGAAAACATTGTTTTAAAAATAATTCAATAAAAACCTGACTTTTAATTTGTAAATCAGCAATACTCATTTTTATTGACTATAAGGAACATAAGATAAAATTATTCCATGCCTCACTTAGAACAAAAAAAGATATGGATCTTGCAATGTGGTATTGTTCCTTATCATGAAAGTTAGTGCACTTAATCTTAAACATATTTTTAGCTCTGTGATTATACAAACTCAGATTGGTTTAACAAAGAAACTATAAAAATTATATTTTCATTGGATGTATATGATTGTCACCTTCTAAGGAAAATGTTTAAAGGTCAGCAAAATTTGGGTAGATATTAGCAATGATTTTTGTGTTGTTTTCCTTAAGATAGCTGTTTCTATTTTTTTTCCAATTAAGCCACACATTCTTTTGTCATAATATGAGCTTCACATTTTGGAATATTCAAGTTAAAAGGCTTTGAATATTCAATTTAAAAGGAAATGTTCTAAAATATGTGTTTACAAATATATTTACCTGTGTGATGTGATAATTCCTCCAGATTTTCAACCACAGATGAGCCCACGGCAATGGAATGAATGGTTGAACCGCTGCTGAGCACAGTAAGTAAGCAATTGCCAATATGCTCATCAACTCCACTGGTTACTAATATCATCACAGAGCCATCGGCTTTTCCATTCAGTTTTTCAACCACCTGAATATAGAGTATCAGTCATTTGGAAGGAAATGTAATTCAAATTGTCATTGAACAGAAGAGTTCACTCATTCTAAATTCCCATCGGTAAGGCATATGCCTCTTTGAGGTCCTCTGTGACTTGCTGCACTCCAAGCCCATCCCCATCCCGTCCTCAGCTTGCCTTATCACAGGCCTGGTCACCCTACATGTCATTGCTAGTTTCTTGTACAAAGGGACTCTTCCTCTTTGAATTATCACAATATGCCCCTAGATTAGAAGAGGGTCCATGATAGAGCATATGGGGCACATTCTTGTGTGTTATCTCTGCCTCTGACATCCGGTGAATGACCAATAAGAGGCTTTAGAGAAGTGGTTCCACCTTGGCTACAAATTAGAGTTAGATGGGTCTAGAATGACTATAAGCCAAAGCCAGCCATGCTGATTTTGATTGGAAAAGCCAAGTGTAAAAATAGCTACAGCTGGGACAGTCATAGAATGGATGGGGACAGTGTTAGAAATTGTCCAGATGATGCTGAAGGTCCCCAGCCTTGCCCATGGTATTTATTTATTTACTCATTCCTTCAACTGGCATTTACTGAATAGCCAGGGACTTTGCTAGGCACCTGGGGTTTAGTGGTAAACAAGATATGGTCCCTGACCTTAAAAATAACCCTTACTTTCCTATAGGTGTTATGACCACACTGTAACAGATTGCCCCAAATCAGAAGGAGCCTCAGGTACAAAAGGAAGGAAAGGAAAGTGATGGTGATCTGGGCGTTGGGTACTCTACTGTACCTCAAATCCCTTCTTAAGCCCTGAGCAGATGCTGGTTTGTGCTTCTGCTGACACAGTTGTAGGCAGATGTGAAACCAACAGCTTTCGGTCATCATCACTGTTAATTTGGTGTAGTTGGGCTCTGATCTCCCCTTTGCCGTCGAAACTGACAATGCCTACAAAGGTATGGATTTCAACAATCTGCATCAAGTAAAATTCTGCTGCTTGTTGCAGTCGAAGGAATCTGTCAGCCTATGTCCCAAAAAGGAAAAAAAAAGAAAAATAACAGTATTTGGTTGGTAGACAAAAGTATGACTAAGCAACTTAGCAAATGTCTCTGCCAATTATTTAGCAATGTCACATTGTAATTTTTTGAGTTGTATAGAATGACACCATGCTGGAATCTTGTTCAATTAATTTCAGGCTCAAAAATAAATGTTTTTCAAGGAGGGGAGAATGGTTTAGAACCCTACCTCCAACAAGCTGTTTATATTTACCACTCTCTAAGAACACATATTCCCACTATTTCTCTCCAACTCAGAATTCAAGATCTTTGAAACCAGTTAAAACTAGATTTGTAACTGCTTCTTTTAAAATCCAGTCTGAGTAAGAGGAAACAATATTTTTCCTACTTATTACAATAGGATTGTATGAGATATATACATGACAGTACAGTTATACTTAATGTGTTAACCAATTAAAAAGTGATATTAATGGGGCACCTGGGTGGCTCAGTCGGTTAAATGGCTGACTTCAGGTCAGGTCATAATCTCACAATTCATGGGTTCAAGCCCCACATCAGGCTCCATTCTGACAGCTCAGAGCCTGGGGCCTGCTTCTGATTCTGTGTCTCCCTCCCTCTCTGACTATGTTCTGTGTCTCTCTCTCTCAAAAATAAATAAATGTTAAAAATTTTTTTTAAAAAGTGATGTTACTGATGTTCACTAGGATCACTAGGCCATGGGAGCAGCAAGCTGAGCTTCAATGACCACCCGGTCAGTGAGGACTGTGGTCTCTTTCTCCAACTTAGACATCTCCCTTAATATCTGGACTTCTATTTCACATTACTTCAGAAGGATCACCAATTTAATGTCCTGCAGGTATTCAAACTCTACACACTTTGAGTTCATTGACTCCCTTTTGAAATGGGAAATGATGCTTCCAAAGCACAGCATCATTAGACTGTGAGCACTGTGAAGTAGAGACTATGTTCTGTCATCTCTGTATCCACCAAGCAAGCACAGTCCAGGCAGCTAAAGAAAGAATGGCTATGATGGTTCAAGGACAATATTGGAAAAAAAAAAAAAAAGGGAGGGAAGTTGGCGTTGCTGTGAGTGTGTTATGTTAGGCTTATTTCCCTTCTCCTACCTTCACACCTTCTCTCGAGTACAACTATCCCTTTTACTCTATTCTTGCTCAATAGAGGCAGCTTGCCAATATAAATTGCCCCGAGACCATATTTTAGAAGATCATGGCCTGGTCAACTGTAGGTGAGCAAGATTACAAAATTATCCAGATGTTGAATGTATTACTGGTGCCCCTAATATTTCAGAGACAAACTAAAAGAGGCAAATTTTCCAGGACTACTGATCAAGAGAATAAAGAGGATAAACTCTTCCTTAGGACAAGTTCTATGCTTAAATAATTACCGCCACTTTTGAACCAAAAAGCATTTTTTCACTTAGTCCCCCTCAACAACTTTAAGAAGTAGATGATGGTGTTCTGGTAAATGTTTTTCAAAAACTGGCTTTCTGGGGGCACCTGGGTGGCTCAGTTGATTAAGTGTCCAACTTCAGCTTAGGTTGTGATCTCATGGTTTATAGTTCAAGCCCCATGTTAGGCTCGGTGCTGACAGCTCAGAGCCTGGAGCCTGCTTCCGATTCTGTGTCTCCCTCTCTCTCTGCCCCTCCCCTGCTCGCACTATCTCTCTCTGTCTCTCAAAAAAAAAAATAAAAAACATTAAAAAAATAAAACAAAACTGGCTTTCTGGCAAAAAACAGAGAAACTCCCTGATTTGTTGCAATTGACAATCTCTGTGGGCTAACTACTCCCACCATGGTTAATTTCAAGCTGTCAATGTGGCATCACAAAAAGCAGAGTTGGGAAGGGATGTGTAGTAGTAGGCCCATGCAGATACAATCAGGCAGAAATCATCTTAAGAGCACAGATTGGGGATCAGCAGACATTTTCAGAAAAGGGCCTGCAGTATTTCAGGCTTGGTAGGCCATACATTCTCTGTTGCAAGTACTTGATTAAGCTGTTTTAGCACTAAAGTGGCCGTAGACAAGATGTAAATAAATGAGTGTTACTGTGTTCCAATAAAACTTGATTTATAGAGACTGAAATTTGAATTTCATGTAATTTTCACATCATGAAATATTACTCTCTTGATTTTTTTCTAAACCATTTAAAATGTAAAATCCATTTTCCTCCTGTAGGCTACGCAAAAACAGTGGGCCAACGTTGGCCCATGAGCCTGTTGTTTACTGATTCTGGGCATAGATAATAGTAAAAAATAGTAGGAGAACAATTAGGAAGTGATGAGTTTTGAGCACTTATTATATTTTAACAATTTTATTTAATTATAAATCTACATAGTTTAATTTTTAATATTGGCTCTATTTAACTACTGGCTTGCAAATTTCCTAAAAAATTAACTATTTAAGGAGCCAGTATCAGCTGCAACTGTCACCACACTAAAAGTAGCTATTATAATCCTTATTTTACAGATGGGAAAATAGTTCATCGAAGTTATTTTGCTCTTGATTATAGAGACAGTAAGTGAAGAAGCCAGGAATTAAAGCACATGTGTCTGGTTCCAGAGATTAAGCTTTTCACCACCGTCTGAGAGCTCTGAGGTTTTCAAGAGGTGATATCTGGAAGGCTCTTCAGTTCCTGGATGACTGAGGTATGGTTTCCCATCCATGGTGACATGGGAAACACACACAAATGGATATACACACTCTCTGCCAAGTCACAGTCTCTTGCCTCAGCCAGGGATGTATACCAGTTAGTGAATGTGGCCAAATAAGAGATTTTGTTACATGTCAGGAGTTTTAGCAAAGGGTCTTGGTTGGAAAAAGTTGCAGTTAGTGGCAAAAATCAGGGCTATGGGTTTACCTGTGGATTTCATTTATCTGCTTCTCTCATAACCTGGCCTACATTCTGAACTTGTTCCTTTTGTCCCCAAGAAAAGACGAAATGCATGAAGATTCCAAACCATTGGCCTCCTCTCCTCTGCCCTTAACCATCTGGAGATCAAAAGAATTAAAAACTGATAGAAAAAAGTGGTGAATGGTTTATAGCCATTAATTACCAAAATGTTACCTCTGCCATCTTACTGGACACATCCAGCACTAAACAGACTACTTTGTCACCAGCCTGAATAAGGGAGAATACAGGAGGAGGCGGAGGCCCAGTCCCATTCATGGGAAAGCTGTGCGTGAAGTCAGCGGAGTCTGTGATTACATCCCATGCACTTCTGAGGCTGCACATTTGGTTCTGTAGGTTTGGGGCTTCTTGGTTGTGGGTACGTGCACTGCAGAATTCAACCACCTAGAAAAGAACAAAACGTATCAGAATAAAGGGACTCTTCCCATATGAGACATACTTCTCATTCTCAAGCAACTAAAGGTAAAAGGAAAGGTGAGCTGAAACATGAGAAATTAGAAGTGCTATAGCAGTTCTTTTATTACTTCAAGAATGACATTGAGTTTACAAATAAACCTTGGCATCCTTTGCTTAAAACACTGGCACCTTCTGGTACTTGCAATCAGTCTCTATTTAATCGTCTATTTGCACTTGGATAACAGATAACAGACCATGTATATATATCTCACTCTTAAGAAAACAAAACAATCTCCCACCTTTCTTTAGTATGATAACGTGTTAAAGAAAACACCCCAGAAGATATTATCTTGGTCAGCCTATTCCTTGAAATTGTATGTAATGACCCACCTGCACCTTTATTTATTGATCGGTCAACATAAATTGATCTAGTTCAAATATTGATCTCAGTAATGATAGGATGAGGGAAATAAAAACAACTTAAACTTACTTCCTGGTCTTTCTCCCCATTTTGAAATAGATATGATTGATTTAATAATACTGAAGATATGTCACCCCTTTTAAAGGTATGGTTCGCACTGTACAGTTCGTGTTACCACCTGTTTCCCGTGACTATATTCTTGTAGAGTAGCTACTTCATGATAACAGAGCCATGGGGGCTTAGAACTAGAAGAAACCTGATAGACTTTCCAGTCTTACTCCAATTTCATAGAAGAGGAAGCTGAAGCTTCAGAAGGTTAATAATTGCTTAAAGAGGTGTTTCTCAGTAGCATAGGGAGATAAGAATAGAATCCATTTTTTGCAGATATAATGTCTTTGTTTTTAATTCCTTTCTGTTTATTTCCTGACTATGAAACTTTTTTTAAAAACCTTTTTAAATTTATTTTTGAGAAACAGAGAGAGACAGAGCATGAATGGGGGAGGAGCAGAGAGAGAAGGAGACACAGAACCGAAGCAGGCTCCAGGCTCTGAGCTAGCTGTCAGCACAGAGCCTGACGCGGGGCTCGAACCCATGAACGTGAGATCTGACCTGAGCCAAAGTCAGAGGCTTAACCGACTGAGCCACCCAGGTGCCCCCTATGAAACTTTTTTGATTGGACATTAATGATTAAGTCTTTCAAAAGATCACAAAGATAGTGTTTAGTCACAAACAATGTGGATGAAATACATGGAATCAAGTTGGGTTCAGATATTAAGGCTATAAATTAAAAATTTAATGGGTCAGACAAGAAATGTAAAAGATCACCGTAAAGTTGCAGAAGGACTCCTAGCCTTGACTAAAATCAGACTGAAGAAGAAAAAGTTATCTAAAGAAAAGAATGTGTCAAAGCGACACTGGTCAGCTGTGGAAACAGAAAACTTCACAGGGGCAGGTGCCCATGTGCTCCCAGCACCATGGAGGGGAGATGCCACACAGACATGAGTTTCAGGTCTTTGTGAAGATGGATGGATATGTCCAGTCATGAAGGCTGCTGATGCCATTAAACCTGTGTACCACCAATCTCTCTCCTTTCTGATTCCATTCTCAGAGAGGCTTTTGGTGAGAATTTGGCTGTTACATGCTGCTTCTTCTAAAGAGAAAATGAATTGGCCAGAGGATGTAAGTATTGGATCATGACAGAGTACTATTTTTAAATAATGACTTAAATGGTGTTCTGGATTCATACACTAGTCTCTTGTCAGTGCAGAATACTGACATGGCAAGTTTCTGAACCTGCAAAACTAAGGGTTCGTTGACTTCTCTTGGTTAACACCTGGTTTTCCTTTTTAATTTCTTTATTTTTAGATGTTTATTTATTTTGAGAGAGAGTGCACATGGGTGGGGGAGGGGCAGAGAGAGAGGAAGAGAGAATCCCTTTTAATTTCTATGCTATGCAAAACGAGGGAAAAGAATTAGGAAACAAAATTAGAGTGGTTTGGCTACTTCAAGTGAGAGAAATATGATTAGGTGTTTTATTACTCTTATTCATATACCTTTCTGTAAAAGGACCACCATATGAGCAGTTATTTTGAAGTCTCCAGAGTTCCCTTGTTAAATCACCTTCCTAGAAAGCAAATAATCACTTTTCTAAAGCAACCTATTTTTTGGCGATCATCTTTGGGGCCTCAGTTTTTTTTGTTTCATCTGTGAAATAAAAACTAGATGAACTCTATGGTCCTCAAGCTCTAAAATGTTGTGAACCTTAATGTCTTTTTGTTTAAATACTTCAACCCTTTCAGACCATCTTGGGAAGAGATGAAATGCAGTAGGAGTTTTTCATTCCAAGGCCATACTTACAGAAGATAAACTTTGCATGAACATTATCGATGCAGTTGCATTTTGGGTGCTATTGTATATAAACATACATCCTTCTTTAAAAAGTTTACTAATAATACAGTTTTCTTGGGGGCAAGGGCCTTTTTCACACACAAAAATGCCTGTGATGTCTGATGAACACCTGAAAATAGAGAAATTGGTCTATTTTAGAAATACTTCTGTTTCTTCTTCATTGGTTCATATAATAATTTGTTGCAAGGCCTATAGCTTACAACAAGCTATACATAAAACATTTTAAAAACTATTCTGTTAAGGGAGTTAATTAATTTAGAAATATACTCCCTTTATTTTAAAGCTTTTGATCTGCATAAGAAATTCTGTATTGCCAAAGGCTTTAGCCAACTAAAGAGGGTCAAAGGAAAAGATACCAGGAAATCAACGTGAACTTTTGGAGGCCCACGAAACAGAAAGAGTGATAGTATTCTGAGTCACAGCATCTTTGAGCTCATTGCCATTGGACATCAGAGCAGAAGAGAATGAACATGGAATGATGATATTTAAAAGGATTCTTTCCTAAATGAGCAATCTCAAATTCTACTGAAGGGAATGAAAACAATACAAACTTGAGAAAAGAACTATCTTCCAATTTATGATCAATTGATAATTGGCCAATATCTACCAAAATTATAGCAGAGGGTACATTTTGACTCAGTAATTCTTGGAAGCTACTCAATAGATATATCGATCTGTCTGTATACATGAGAAATGACATATATAGCATTATGACCTGCAGTACTGTTGGTAATAACAAAAAAAAATTGGAAGCAACCCACTTGTCTGGCAATAGGAGACTGGTTAAACACTTATTTTTAAGAAAAAAAAAATTAATGAAGAGAAATATACATTCACATCTGTTTGGATTTGCTTGAAGAAATATTAAGAAATAAACCAGAAACTAATAAAAATGGTTACTGGAGGGGATGAGAGGGAACAGGGGGAAGACAATGGTGGTAATGAGATATCTTAGAGTATAACTTTTTATATTGCTTTCATATCTGAACCACATATTTACCAACTTTAAAAAAATGAGATAAAATTAAAAAATTTAAAAGTAAATGGATCTCTTTCTTGTCAGTTAGGTTTTAGCTGCCATTATCAACTTCATTTTAGAGTCAAAAAATAATTAATATTAAACATGAGAAAAAGTACCAACCTTGTTACTTTAATTTGATTTTGCCCATTTATATAGAAAGGTTTCTCATAGTTATATTCATCAAACACACCCCAACGGAGATGGGCCCATTCGTGGACAAACACTCGACCTGTGGAAGAGAGAGCTTTTGTTTTGAGTTCCTGAAATCTCAGCAGTGGGCTTTGCTAACTAGTGAACATGTAACATCACATGACCATATACACTTAGTATGAAAGGTTGAAGTGTAATTGCCTCCCACTTTTCTCTTCCTCACCTATTTCCATCTCCTACTTTATCCCCATCCTAAAAGGGGCAGTCTGAAATTATGCTTAGTCTTGTAGTTGCAAACCAGTGATTTACTTGGTGCACATCTATTTAAAATTTGTGATGAGTCCCACATTCTCGCATTTCCCCAGGGAAGCTGCCTAACATACTTCTATTTAGCTTCATACAGGCCTACATTTTCAGGATTTAGAGGAAAGGGAAAGAAGCATATCTAATACAGTGAATTGAGTGTTTATGTCCCCTTAAAATTCATACGTTGAAATCCTACTGCCTCATGTGGTGCTGTTAGAAAGTGGGGCCTTTGGAAGGTGATTAGGTCGCAAGGGTGGAGCCCTCATGAATGGGGTTAGTGCCCTTATAAAAGAGACCCCAGAGATCTCTCTCCTCTTCCCACCATGTAAGGACACAGAGAGGAGGCGGCTGTTGATATACTAGACACCAAATCTGGTCCAGGGCCTCGATCCTGGACTTCCCAGCCTCCAGAACTGTGTGAACCAAGTTTCTGTTGTGTAGAAGGCCCTCAGTCTGTGGTGGTCTCTGATAGCAGCCCAAACCGACTAAGATACCAAACAAGCAAATAAAGATTTCCTATTCTTCAGACTGTGTTTCCAAGCGTGCCTTTTTTTTTATTATTTTTTATTTTTGTCAGTAATTCTCCTCTCTAGAGCAATGATTGAAACTCTAGGGCCAGGGAGGGATGAAGGAATGAAAAAGATCATAAACCTCCTCTCCAACTTGGATGGTCCTTTACCTTGTATTTTATCTTTGATTCTCCATGTTTATATTTGTCTCCAGCTCTTGGCTCAGGGAAACCCCCATCCTCAGCATCAAATTCTTTATATCCTTATCTCCACTTCTCTAAATTTTGCATTTCCTTCAGTATTCCAATCAAAACGACTCCCCAGTAGAAGCTTAACTCCCCTCCCAAAGTCCACTCTTCTTTTATTCAGAATTATTTTAGGTTCTGGGAACCCAGGAAGTGTTTACAGAGTTGACTGAGGCTGCAGCATATTGTGCAATTTCTGGACCGTGGGACAAAGGAAGGGAGGGAACCATCTAAGCAGAAAGTATTAGGGAGAAGTTTCTGCCTAATCATGGAATTTAGAAGTGCTGGTGAAGTCATCTATTTGTGCAGAGATTATCAGCACCTCATAGTTACTGGGGAAAAGATATTTTTATACAGTGTTTTATAAAGTATATTTTATAGAGTTTGTCACTCCTGCTCCTGTTAGGTATACCAAGGATAATAAAATCTATGTAGATTTAAATGGGGGGAGGTAATAGTGAAAACTTAATTAGAAAGGCACTACTGTATGTTAAAAATCAAAAACAAAAAATTAAGCATGGGATAGTTAGCCCTTGACTTGCTGATCTGTTCTCTGTACAGTTTCTCCCTCGGATCTCATCCACTAAATGCCAGTCTCCAAACCTATAATCCTGACTTCTCTCTCAGACTTCAGCCACCTCTAGTCACCACAGGTTGAGCCTATCAGGACAGTCCACTGCTCCCCACAATCAACTTCCCTAGATCCAGAGTTGTGGATTTCCCCTTTAAACACGTCCCTTCTACTTCTGCCATAAACCTGGTGTGTTTCTTCATGCTGCTAGACACCCCCCACCCCCAATCCCTGGCCTTTCACACTGTAGCAGTTAGACCTCGATTTCTCTTTTTTCCCTTCTAGAATATCTCCCATTACTTAGGAGTTGTTAGGATTAAATAATATAACATTTGAAAAACAAATTGTACTGGCACATAGAAAATTCTCCTTGTTCTTTAAAAAAATTTTTTTTAAATCCAAGTTTGTTAACATATAGTGTAATAATGGTTTCTGGAGTAGAATTTAGTGATTCATCACGTACATATAACACCCAGTACTCATCCCAATAAGTGCCTTTCTTAATGTATACACACATTTAGTCCACACCCCTCACACACACAACACCCCTCCAGCAAACCTCAGTTTGTTCTTATATTTAAGAGTCTCTTATGGTTTGCCTCCCTCTCTTTTTTGTTATTTTTCCTTCCCTTCCCCTATGTTTATCTGTTGTGTTTCTTAAATTCCACATGAGTGAAATAATATATTTATCTTCTCTGACCTACTTTGCTTAGCATAATACACATTCTAATTCCACCCACGTTGTTGCAGATGGCAAGATTTCATTCTTTTTGATCGCTGAGTAATATTCCATTATACATATATTTATATTTATCATATATTTATCATTTATTATATCTGTACATTCATCATTATTAACACTTTCCTGTCCTCATTTCACTGCCCCCATTCTTTTCAACTCTTATTACTTCATGCCTGGATTTCTAGTTATTCTCCTGATATTCACTCCCCACTCATTGACTTGAGGGGGCCACATTATTCATACAGCAGGTTCATCTTATCCAAACACTTTTTTATTGATTTCACTCCTGTGCTGCTAACCCTTCAGCAGTGACTCGCTAACTTGGGCATTGAGGCTCCCCATCATCACCTATCCCCACGTGCCTTTCAGCATTTTCTTCCACTACTTCACTACCCAGTTTCTGCACCATCAGGGCAACTACTGCTCCCATTTCTCAAATATGTTCTGGATTCTTCTGCTGCCACTGTTTTATTCATACTCTTTGCGCTGTTCTCTCCCATCTTTCCATTTATGAACATGATATGAACCTTCAAGATCCTCTCCATTGGGAAGCCTTTCCTAAGCAACCTTAGGGCAAAATATTCTCTCCTTTCACTGAATTCTCATAGCACTCACTGTCTGGGCCACGAATCTGTGTCCAAGTTTTTCTGGCTCACCTTGTCTCTTATCTTTTCATGGGCATATAGCCTATCTCCCCATCCAAACGGTAAGTCCTTAGCAGGTTTCAGGTTTCCGAGTTGCTTTTCAGCGTCAAGCACAAAATATTATAAACAGTACTCCCCATTGTCTGTTTCTGGATTGGTCGCACTTACCTCGTGGTCCATAGCCAGCTGTTAAGGCATCGTTTAGTAGGAAGTTAGATGTGAATTGAATGTATTTTCCCTCTTTTCCACACCCTCTGTATTGTAGCGTATATGGGTCATCTCCATGGGCCCCATACCAGTCAGTCACTATGACATTTGCCTAAATTAAAAGAAATGCTTTATAATACTCTGTATCCTAATAGTGATGTTGGTGACCTAAACATATACATTTCTTAAAACACTTTGAGCTGTATCCTAAGACCTGTGCATTTTACTCTATGAATTATATTCCAATTTAATACTAGATTTCGAAAATGGTATGTTTTACAGATGAAGTTTAAAATGCATGCACAACTAAATGTCAATAAAATTACTTGGCACATTCAAAAGCATCTGTATTTTCAAAGCCTAGCAAATTTCCATGGAGTTTTATTATTTCCATTTGGCCTTCCCATTTTCCAGATTAAAATTTTCTTAAAAGTCAACACTGTAAAATTCTGACATTATAAAACACTATAAAAATGTAATAAAAAGTTGCACAAATGTTAAGAGCAACAAATGTCATTCAGAATTGTACTGTAAAGTATTATAGCCTTTTGTGAACAGCTTTCTGTGGGTTACATCATCAGTAGGAGACAATAAGAGGTATTTTTTTAAGTCTTTCCCTTTCATTCCCATTACCATTAGATCAGCAAAACAATCACTGTAATGAGGTTGTATTTCATCTTGTACCCTGACCATTTCAATTATTATTGCTAAAACACAGTAGTTTAAGTCCAAAACTAAAGTGAATATCTATTCAAATAACCATCTAGAGAATATAATTTTATAGACAACATTGTTTCTTTTATTTTTAGGAAGAAAGATAACATGTCTCAAGACTTATCCTTAGAAGTATGTGGTTAACTTTCTTAAAGCTGATTTTAGAACTATAGATCTAATATAATCCTATAAATATATATCATATTATCACTATATGTACCATAAGTGTAATGATTTATGTGTGTGTGCATGCATACCACTCAGTAGAAGAAGGTAACAGTTTCATTTTTATTTTGCGTTATTTCTACAGTGTTTGAGTTTTTTGAAATGAGCATGAATTATTTTTATAATAATTAACATTTATTTTTAGAAAGATAAGAATTAAAGCCAGGGCCTTTGTCAGGCAGCACCTGCAAAAAGGGCTACAGACATCATGCCCTTATGCCCTTGGATAGTTTTCATATGGACAAAACCTCATTCCTATGTCTCAAAATTTGTCCTGAAGCTAAAAGCAAGGGGTGCTCTGCTGGGGATGGAATACTCAGAGGCTGTGTGGGGGGGGTCCATTCTATAGACCATAGTAATACAGTTCTTACCGACTTTTTTCTAACCTTTCCTCCCCTACCCTGCTTCCTATCTGTATTAGACTGTGGATTTACAGAGACAGGAACTACCTTGCTTGTCCTGTGTCCTATATAGGGTGTAGCATGGCCCTGTATATAATGATCATTCACTGTTTGCTTAATTGACATGAGACTAAAGGAGTTGGAATCCAATAGACGTATGAACAGCGTTCAATGATTATTCTTTCCTTTAATGTTTTGGTCCAGTAATATTCCCATTTTTGTTTTAATTCTTTATTCTCACCCCTCCATTAAGATCAGGAAAATAACCTGGTTTTGATGTTAGTTGTCTCCAAAGCTTCTTTGTTTCACAGAAGGTCAAATTGATTATGCCATCTATATAGATAGCTGGAGACAGCGTAGCTTGGTGCAGAGAGCATGGGCTTGGGAAGCAAATAGACGTGGATTGAAATTGTGGCTTTGTAATTTACTGTTTGATGGGATAAAATCTTTCTCTTATTTGAGCTATGTTTCCTAACTTGTGATAATAATTTTGGATAACAACTAATTTTAGGTGTATGAGAACAATGTACGTAGCATGCCTGGTACTTAGTTGAAGTTTAAAAAAACACTAGCTTTCTTTCCAATTTATCCCAGTTCCTCTCTTTCTCCTAGCTCCATGGCCAAGCAAATTGCAAAAACTTTCATCTGGCCATAAATTGAGTGTCTGAAGAGCCTCCTTAACTTCTTCAGGACCCCAGCATGCTATCTAGATTGGTAGTCCATTCAATTACTGAGTGATATCAGCGGAGAGCTGAGAATTAAAATAATCTTAGGAAGTTTCATGCCAAATGACACAAATGAGGAAAAGGAGAAGCTAGACCCCATGTCCCAGCCCTTCTGTCTGTGCTGTGGTTGCAGGTCTGGAGTCCACTCCATTGCTGAAGACCTGAGCTAAGCGCCCACTGTCTCTGTCCCTGCCCCTTCCTGATGGCTGCCAGGGCTGCTCTTTATAGTAACTTCGGTCATTTGCCAAATGTATCGAACATTTGTTTAGAGCAGGCAGACTGCATCATGGATGCCTGACTCTGATCAATGGCTTGTGAGAGTCCTTCGAAGGTTAAGTTCTTTTTGGGTGGAAAAGAAAAGGTAGCCACTCCTCTCCTCCATGCTTTCTGACTTCCTCCCTATCACCGTACTCCTCAAAAAGTGTCCTGGGCTTCAGCTCATGTGAAATTCCGCTAATTTATACTCAGGCAGGAGAAGTCAGTCATATTTTTATGGCTTATGTTTCTGTCTGGACATGCGTGTCTACTGCCCCTGACAGGATGGGAAAGAAGGTATTCATAATTGGAACTGTTCCCTGCACAGTTCGAGTCTGGAGGATAAAACTGCTTTTGGTCTTTAAGCAGAAATTTCAGAACCCTGTGAGTTACAAAGTAGAGACCTTCTGAGAAGCAATTTTGGGCAATTTTTTGCTCCATAATTTTCACTCATTTATTATATTTGCATGTATCTTGTGAATAATAATCTTCCTGATAATATTATATGCATATTAACATCAGTTATTTGTTTTTGCTTAAGTTCTCACTTTAAAAGGTTGAACACTGTGTATATTGGTTGTTTTTCCTGAGTTAAGCTCATTTAAGAAAATTCTGAATTCTTACCTTTTCATATAATTCTTGTTTTACTTTGCTGTAATTATTAGCTTTCCATGTGGCAGGTACTAAAATCTTTATATTTCTGAAAAACACTCTTCTCTTGGTAGCATTAAATAGATAAAAAGAAGCTTCCGTTATCATTTCCTATAACCAAAGAAAAGAAAAGCTGATCTTGGCATATGTGAATCTTTTATGTTTTGGTTTCCTAATTATACTTGAGTAAGTAGTGGTGAAGGATAATGAAAAGATTTTAAAGGAGCCCATTTCTTTTAAAGACAGCCTTTAGACTTTGGGAAACCTTGGGGACAAAATAAATAAACCTCAAATAATTAACTGGAAGAGATTTTTAGGACACTAATAGTGAGTCTGGGCTTGCTTATGTAGTTTTTCCCAGTTTTGTGAAAGGCTTTTAAGCTTCTGCCAGACAAATCCCTTTCATGTCACTCCTGTGAGCATGTTCAAGACCACGCCTTATGATGACACCAATTTCTCTTAAGCAATACCGACGGAAGCTTTTAAGTAATGGAGCTATGATTTCATTAAGGTGAAAATAGTCATTTATTTTACAGAACATTCAGGTGAAAAGAATTTTGCTCTCAGATTCCCTTTCTGTCCGAAAATTCTTAGTCTCAGGATGAAATCCAACAATTTGATTTTAATAAGCACAATCATGCTTATTCATCAAATATCTGGTCTTTGTTACCACAATGGGTTAATTTTTAAGCTGCTACCCCAAAAGCAGTCATGTTAGGAAAACAAAAGCTAAAATTAGTAGGAACCAACAAGAACAAATCAAGAAGGGCTAGATCAACACTCTGAGCCGAGATTGTGCAGAATTAGATGAACAAATTGGTTTGGCCATAATTATGATTTTGAGTGCTTAAACGAAATCTGGTCTCTTTACTACTCAAATACAAATTAGGGAAGGTTGTTCGCTTTTAAACAAGGCTACAGTCCTGTTCTTATAGGATAATTAGAACATGCTTGCCACTCACCTTAATGTTTGGGATGAGGTTCTGATCTTCGGATACCTGAGGATTGATTGCAACGAGTAATCCATCATACCCATTGTCTTGAAGCTGCACTCCGGCTCCCAGGCATAGGAGCTCTGGAATTAGGGCCACCAGGAGAGTCGCAAACTTCAGGCTGCAAACAGGACCCACATTGTCCCAATGGGTCATGTTGGAGAGAAGTGTGCAGTTTACTTACACTGGTCCTCCTGGGTTCATTGCACCAGGTTGTCAGTGAGGAAGCAGATAGTTTCTTCCTGAACTTGGAAGGTCCTAGAACTGGCAATGAAGGAGGTGCCTTTTTTGCAAAACCTGGGTGGATCTTTTCTGAGACCTGCCTCTGCATGTCTTTTTTCTCTAGGCAAAGCCACATTTGCCTATTCTGTGGCTGAGCTTCCGTTTGAATCGTGGTTGGGTAAGAAATTACTCCTTATTCATTGTAGATCTTCTCAGGAGGAAGAGGGAAATAGGACAAAAGGAGCTTGAAAGAGGGAGGCCTGGTTGGGCTGAAAATCAGAGCATTTGGATTGTTCGATCCACTTTCAGCAGAAACACAGAAATCCGTCGTGACTCTTCTCTCTCATCCTTGACACTCCCCTCCATCAGCCCAACTTTTCTACTGCACTCAAGTCATTTTTTGTTTGTTGTAAGATTCCCTTGTCTGCTTACTTTGAATATTTAGAAATTCATCCTGCAGCCCTGTCCCTGGGGCCCTTGGAACAGCTTGTCTGGGCAAGCCCTCCGCTGATGGCTGAGGGGAAGGTATCCGATATCCCCGAGGGAGGGCCAAGTGCCAGGAACTTGGATGCCTGTGTGGGCCACAGAGGCCTTTGCCTCTGCCCTTGCTACCTTTTCTCTCTGGACCATGGAAAGGAATAAATTTTTCCTCCAGCAACTCTCTCCTGAGGGCAAAGCTGTGCTTCAGTCTAACCTTCCATTTTTCAAGGACCTATCACAGGGTCTGCACATAGTAAGCATCACACCTATTTTGCGAGTGATTAATAGTACCCGATATCTATCAAATAATGCTTTAGAATTTACAAACGAACCTATTTAAATGTCAATTCCTTAATGCAAGCATAATTTTTACTTTTTTTTTTTTTTTTTTTTAGTGAAGACACTGAGTCTCAGAAGGATTAAAGTGGGGGAAAGAACTAACTTTTATTGTGTGATGGATTTTACCATGCCTATTTTATGGGTGACAAAGCTAAAGCTCAGAAAATCTAAGTAATTTGTCCAAGGTTGTACAAGCATTGTCGCAGTGCTAGAATGAGGCCGACTGGCTCCAGACGTTTTTCACTGTATTACTTTTCTTGCATTTTCAAGGGACTGGAAATAAAGTGATCAGAGCTTGACATAGAGGGACATTAAAGGAAATTTTTCTCTTGCTGTCCCCCTGTTTGGAACCTCTTGTCTCCAGTCCTGGCCCAGAAGCCTGAGCTGAGCTTCCTAAGTCAAATCCCCTTTCGTGCTTGCGCAGCATCAGATGCCTCTCCTGTGAGGTGTGGTCATAGTTACAGTGTAATTTGTGTGGTTGTCTGCTTTCCATGAAGGGCATAAGAGAGAAAAGGCATCCTGCCCTGTTTTTATCACTACCTCCTCAGCACCTAGCTCAGTAAACTCTCAGTAAATAAGTGTTGAATGAAAGAATGAATGGAGTCAGGAGAAGAAAATAAAAGTTCAATTACAAAAGAGTCCTGGATTATAGTGTAGAAATACACGCCCCCTCAACTTTAAAAGTAGTTCTTCTAGAAGGTTCTTCTAGAAAACTTCTTCTCCGAAGCAGTTTTCCTCTTGCTCCCACTTGTCAGAAGGGCTTGGGTGTTAGAGCTTCCTGGGGGATGTAGGAGAATGGAATGTCTCTGGTAACCATATGGCTGCCACAGTCGCTCACTCTACAGCTCAGAGGTCAGCTTAGCTGTCTTGTCTTCCCAGGCTGATGCCAAGCTGTGGATTTTTCCTCACGCTCTCACTGTGTCCCAGAGTGGAAGCCCAGAGGTGTGGTGACTCTAAGCTCTGACTGGAACTGTGACTCATTGTGAACAGTGAACTTTATTTTCAACTTTCCTTGGCAGTTTATTTTCTTGTGCCAATCTCTTGTGCTGAGATTATTGGCATCAGTAAAGCAATATGCTCAGAGCGTCTGAGTGGCTCAGTTGGTTAAGCATCTGACTTCGGCTTAGGTCATGATCTCTAGGTCTGTGAGTTCGAGCCCCACAACAGGCTCTGTGCTGACAGCTCAGTGCCTGGAGCCTGCTAATGCTTCTATTTCCCTCTCTCTCTGTCCCTCCCCTGCTCATGCTCTGTCTTCTCTCTCTCTTAAAAATAAACATTAAAAAACCCAATATGCTAAAAAATTAAAATCATAAGCCATACTAAGAGTAGCTTTCCACCAACAATCAGAGAAGAGTTTCTTCTGGCCACTGTGCACACTTGTGTGAACTGTTCTCTGGCTGAGGGGCCAGTGAGGGCTCTCTCTCCATTTGTTCTTCACAACAGTTACAATGGCTGCCACAGCATGTGAGGTGGGATGCTGGCTAGTGACTGCGGGCAGCTGTGTAAAGAACAGTGTATGTGAACAATCTTGTCCAACTTCACCTGAACAAGTACGCTCAGGCTTTGCTCTTCCTAGGCTGAGGGCCTGCATATGACATCATTCTTATCTACTTCCTTTTTGCTACACTGGTTTTAGAACCTGATTACCAGGTCTGGCCACTCAACTGACATCCACTTTCATCATCTTTCCCTACAAGATTCCTGGTCACTGACCAGTTCTCTGATGTGTCTGGAGCATCACATTCACTCGTGAAAGCTTTTCCCCCAATTCTGTTCCATCATACCCTCAACACCTTTTGCTGTCAGCATCTAGGCCTGGCCAGACCAGCTAAAGATCTCTTCTTATCTCCTTCTGCTCTGACCAGGTTGACCCAACAAGAAACAAAAGTAAAAAGCTCTAAAAAACTGACTTCTGAATGTCTAAACGTCATTCCTGAGCAGACTGTCCACTTCTGATAAAATGTGACTTTGCCAGCTACAACCCCCCCCCCCCAATTTTTCCTTGCACTCAAAAATATTCACTGTTCATGTCTAGATTTTCTGATATCTGAAAAATTAAATATGCCTAAAGTGAAGAAAAGTGGGAATACAATGTTCAAACGTTTATTTCAAGTTATAAATAAATTCTAGGAACCTGCTCTGCTTTTATCTGTCTTCAAGAAAATAAGAGTGATTCACTTTCAGTAACTGAAGAATCTAAAGCACATCTTTGTTCATTGTCTGAATTTGCAGTTCATCCTGGCCCCGGAAGTCCTCCTCATTCATTTTCATGGAGTCTGCAGGTAGAGACCCACAGCCAAAGGGAGTAAAACATGCAGTTGGTGTCAGAGAAAGTCAGGAGATCTGGCATCATGAGGAGCCCAAGGAAGTTTTGGATTATTTCTTCTCAAGCTTTTGTTTAGACTCTTTAGCCATCCCATTTAAAGCAGGAAAGTTCCCTATGTGGCAGGGCTACAAAGCTTATGGACCACTTTGGTTTTGCAACATTTATGTAATAAATCAAAAAAGAAGTGAGACAAATTGTAGAGTAAGAATTTGAGTAAAACACAGTTTGCCAGTGACTCAGATGGCACATCTCATACCTCCCTTATCCCATTTTCTTCAAACTCAGACTCATTTTCAAGTAAAGGAGTGAAATGGATGGTGCAGATAGGGTATGGTGCAAATAGTCATTTGTCTTTTGTTGAGTTACCTTCATGTCAGAGCATGAAGCTCTTATAACAACTTCTAGTTGTTTTAATTCTCCCTACGTGGTCTTTCACCCCCAGATTTTTGTTATTAAGCCTCCTCCCCACCCTCCTGTGCCAAGAACTCTGCATGAAAAAAAAAAAAACCACTAAAACTTACCAAAATGAACGGAAAACAAGAAGTACTTTCAATGATAACTCAATTAAAAAAACATGGGGAAGAGGGTATGGAATATTTCTCATTTGCAAAACAGGCATAAAAGTGCCTTCTATAAAACACTCATGTGTGTATATTATGTACCAGATAGTATATAGCATCATGTGGATGTAAGATAGTACCATCATCATTATTATTCTGCAGGGAAGAATACAGAGAAGGCAGACATGCAGTGGAAAGTTTTAAAAAAGATGAAACATAACCAGGGAGACTCAGAACACTAAATGAAATGAGAAGCACAAACACTACCTAGTTCTTCCCTAGCCTCCCGTCCTGTTTTCTTTCTGCTCTGATTCTGTCCATCTGTGAAGCCCCAAGGCTCTGCCAGATTTCCCTGCTGCCCCCAATCACACCGCGGAGCAGCACATCCTTCGGTTTTCCTTTCTTTCCTTGTGCTGTTTCTAATAACTCCATTTCACCCCACCAGCCCTGCAAACAGGAGCGGCTCCAAACAGCTGAAACACCTGACAATTGGGGGTGTAGGGCCCCCCCTTCTGTTCTCAGGGGGATGTACCTGGGGCTCCGAATCTCAGACAAAACTCTCAGCAAACAGAATCGACCTGCACAGACCTCCCTCCGGGAGAACACCAAAAGCTATTTAGAGTCGTACTTTTAAACTTGAATGTACCTAACAATCACCTGTTAAAATTTGATTCCGACTCTGTAGATCAAGGTGAGGCCAACATTCTGCATGTGTACCCACCTCCCAGGTGATGCTGAGGCCGCTGGTCCTCGGGCCACACCTGGAATAGCCGGCCTCAAAAGAGCTCTTGGGGAATACCCAGGGATTTGACGTGTGATTGTAGCTCTTACAGGGCAAAGACGCGGTCTATGTAGTCTTTACACAGGTGTTTTACCTTCTTATGGGAAAGATCTGTGCTTTCCTCAGACCTCAGGAGAAAAACATTGCATTAATTATGCATTTTTAATTGTGACACATAGTTTATTCTTTGTAAAGAAACAGCTACAGAGTACAGAGTTAAAACTTAAACCAACAACACAGAATTAAGATTCTTGAAAGTCACAATCACCTTTCTATGATTAGAGCCCCTGCCTCAAATGTAATCTATTTTCGTATTGATCATTATGTTTTAATGATCTCCAAAATGTATCCTCAAACAAGTAACTGCCAAGGATGTACCATATTTAATCAGGGACTTCTTCCTGAACTGTTATTTCTCCTACTTCAGGCAGTTATTCGTTCAAAAAGAAAATTGCACCAAATACACCTCAATAAAGGTGTTAAGACATAAAACCGAGTTTTTAGATGCCAGGCACCATTCCAAGTGCTGGATATGAGTGAACAAAATAGAGTTTACATTCTGTCCTAAGGGAAAAGGGGGCGAGACAACACACAGACATGGTGGGATATCTAGAGAAAGTGTTATGGAAAGTAAGAAATCAAGGGGAGGAAAAAAATGAGAGGGTAGACGTTGAAGTCTGCTGTTTTGCATCAGATGGGGTGGGGGAGGTCTCAGAGATAAGATTATCAGGAGTGAAGAAGGAAACACGCAAACATCTGAGAGAAGTGGTGCAGGCAGAGAGAAGGGTGAGTAGGAAGCCCCTGAGGCCGGAGGCTGCCTGGAGTGGAGCAGGCACAAAAGACCAGTGAGAGAGCCCAGGAATGGGGCCCTGGGCTGGAGGGGCTATGACACGGAGGCTGTGTCCAGTGCACACAGTGCATAGGCTCGCAGCTTTTGGGAAAGACTGGAGTTTACCTGTGAAATGGGCCATCAGTGGTGGATGTGGACGAGTGACACAATCCGACTTCCAGATTTCCTTCTATGAGGAGGCCAACGGTGGTAGCAGGGGTGGTAAGGGGTTCATTGCTAACCACATGTGAGGCAATGGAGTGGACAGACCTCAGACAATGGTCTTGGTTGTCTCTCTTTAGCCTTCCATGAGCTTTCTAGGGCTTTCCTTTCTTCTCTCCAGGCAATAGTCTTTGCTGTTAAGGTGAAATAAAAGTCTTTGGCTTGTAGGCTTATCGAGAGAGGAATCAAAGAATACTTTGCCCAGAAATGCCTCACACAGTACTGACTGACAACAGAAGAGATAACATGAGATGCAATGAAATGAAAATGATGGGAGGTTATCTATAGTCGAATGACATCTATAGTTGATACTTTGTCCATAGGTGCTTGGTAAGTGGTAGATACAGTTACTAGTAATTTAATTATCTATTGTTGTCAGCTGGGGTCCGCTTGTTCCTCAGAGACTTATGTATCATTGGGGGTTTTTTTCTGTGTCAATTCCAGGACCTGGGGAAGCCAAGTCTCCCTCCTAGATTTCCACAACTACTTGCACACTTGACTTCTTAAAATTCGTGTTTCCTAGAGCCACTGGGGCTGTCCCTGTGCTTTGCAACTTTGTTCCAAATATAATGTTTGGAGTTTTCCAAAGAAACATGTACATAGGTTGTGAGCAATTTAGACTTTATTGGAGAATTCATAGGTGGAGCTAGAGTGGTATTTATGTCACAGACAAATAAAGTGTTTCCCAATTATCGAGGGCATCAGCATGCCTTAATTTTCCATAAATGTGGACTGCCTTGGGTCCTCACTTGCCTCAGTGTCTTTCTATCCTGGGAGATCTACCTCTCCTCCGTTTTCTCTTTACTTCAACAGCAAAGGCAAACAACTACCTACCTACCACCAACAAAAGCCCTGCCTGGCCTCATACAGAGCCAATGCCCTGCTCCTCCCAGCCCTTAGCACCTCTCAGAAACCAGGCGGCCTGGGAGGATTAGAAGGGATCCCCTTCAACCTCCCAAGGTTATAAAGTGTTCTCCCCAGGGGAGGATTCTGGCCGATGAAGGGTTTTAAAGACTCTTCTGGCTTAGTCACTAATCTTCCTGAATGGCTTCAGGAGCGGCTTCAACTCATTTCTATTTCCTCTCCTCTAAATTAGAAGTTAAAATATTGATTCTTCTACCATTCTTTTTCTTGTGATGTGTCATTTCTGCCCCTAAAGTTGCTATTTTCCCTTAACTAGCTGGGCACAGCTAAGGTCTCCGAGTTCTTCCCCTCTCTGCAGTCCCTGGCACCCTACTTTGATTCCAGTTTTCTTGAATAACCTCCACATTTGGCTGCGGCTTGCTTGAAAATTCCAATAAACACTTCCCTTAAACTGAGATCATCTTTGATTTCCTTTCTTTTTGGTTTCTACTCACCAATTCTTTTTGTGTCTCCCATATGAGTATTTTCTCTTCTTTTTCTATTCTCCTACAAAAAAATTATAGGGAGCAACTTAAATGATTAGTACCTGTATTTTTTTCTCTATTAGAAAGTAACGAAAAATTTTTTGAGCAGGGTCTTTTTAGAGTCATGCAACTAGAAAAAATGAAAAATCTATCAGTTCCTTAATATAATTAAACATAAACTTAATTGGTTACTAGAAATAGTCATCTTACAAACTAAAAATGTACAATGGATAAGACATTTTAGCTAATATCAGATGGTCACAATATAAAAATATAAAGAGTATTTTATTTTAAATTTAAATCCAAGGTAGTTACAATATAGTGTAATAATGATTTCAGGAAAAGAATTTACTGATTCATCACTTACATATAGTGTCCAATGCTCATCCAAACAAGTGTCCTCCTCAATGCCACTTGCCCATTTAGCCCAACGGACACCCTCCTCAGTTTGTTCTGTATTTGAGTCACTTATGGTCTATCTCCCTCTCTGTTTTTTATTATTCTGCTTCCGTTCCCTTATATTCATCAGTTTTGTATATTAAATTAAATATATGAGTGAAATTATATATTTGTCTTATTTCACTTTAGCATAATACACTCTAATTCTATCCACATTGCTGCAAATGGCAAGATTTCATTTTTTTTGAATGCTGAGTAATATTCCATTGATATGGAATATAATATATATATGCAGTATATATATATATGGTATATATACATATATATACCACATCTATACATGGTGTATATATATATACACACACACACACACACACACCACATAATACACTCTAGTTCTATCCACATTGCTGCAAATGGAATATTTCATTCTTTTTGATTGCTAAGTAATATTCCATTGATATGGAATATACTATATATATATATATATATATATATATATATATACTATATACTATATACTATATATATTCATTCATCAATTGATGGACATTTGGGCTCTTTCCATATGTTGGCTATTGCCGATAGTGCTGCTATTATAAACATTGGGGTGCATGTACCCTTTTGGAACAGCACACCTGTATCCCTTGGTCAAATACCTAGTAGTACAATTTTTGGGTCATAGGGTAGTTCTATTTTTAATTTTTTGAGGAAACTCTGTACTGTTTTCAAGAGTGGCTGCACCAGTTTACATTCCCACCAGCAGTGCAAAAATGTTCCTCTTTTTCCTCATCCTTGCCAACATCTGTGTTGCCTGAGTTGTTAATTTTAGCAACTCTGACAGATGTGAGGTGGTATCTCACTGTGGTTTTGATTTGTATTTCCCTGATGATGAATGATGTTGAGCAGTTTTTCATGTGTCTGTTAGCCTTCTGGATATCTTCTTTGGAAAAGTATCTGTTCATGTTTTCTGTCCATCTTTTCACTGGATTATTTGTCTCATGGGTGTTAAGTATGATAAGTTCTCTTAAAATCTATAGATTTTGGATACTAATGCTTCATTTGATATGTCATTTGCAAATATCTTTCCCCATTCTGTCAGTTGCCTTTTAGTTTTGCTGACTGTTTCCTTTGCAGTGCAGAAGCTTTTTATCTTGATGAGGTCCCAATAGTTTTTTTTTTTTTTTTTTTTGCTTTTGTTTTCCTCGTCTCCAGTATGGTGTAATAAAGTGGTCCAAGTTCATTCTTCTGCACATCACTGTCCAGTTTTCCCAACATCACTTGCCAAAGAGACTGTCTTTATTCCATTAGATAATCTTTCCTGGTTTGTCAAAGATTAGTTGGCTATACGCTTGTGGGTCCAGTTCTGGGTTTTCTATTTTGTTCCATTGATCTATGTGTCTGTTTTTGTGCTAGTACCCTACTGTTTTGATGATTAAAGCTTTGTAATACAGCTTGAGGTCTGCTTTGATTTTATTTTTCAGGATTTCTTTGGCTATTTGGGGTCTCTTCTGATTCCATACAAATTTTAGGATTGTTTGTTCTAGCTCTGTGAAGAATGCTGGTGTTATTTTGGCAGGGATTTCATTAAATATGTAGATTGTTTTGGGTAGTATCAACATTTTAACAGTATTTGCTCTTCCAATCCATGAGCATGGAATGGTTTTCCATTTCTTTGTGTCTTTTTCAATATCTTTCATAAGCTTTATATAGTTTTCAGTGTAGATTTTTCACCTCTTTGGTTAGGTTTATTTCTAGATACTTTATGGTTTTTGTTGCAATTGTAAATGGGAGCAGTTCCTTGATTTCTCTTTCTGCTGCCTCATTACTAGTGTATAGAAATGCAACCAATTTCTGTACACTGATTTTATATTCTGTGACTTTGCTGAATTCATGTATCAGTTCCAGTGGACATTAGGTGGAGTCTTTTGAGTTTTCCACATAGAGTATCATGTTGTCTGTGAAGAATGAAAGTTTGACTTCCTCCTTGCTGATTGGGATGCCTTTTATATCTTTGTGTTGTCTAATTGCTGAGGCTAGGACTTCCAACACTATGTTGAATAATAGTGATGAGAGTGGACACCCTTGTCGTGTTCTTAGGGGAAACGCTCTCAATTTTTCCCCATTTAGGATGATATTAGCAGTGGGTCTTTCATATCTCTTATCTATCATATCTTTTATGAAAGATCTTTTATGATCTTAAGGTATGATTTTTCCATCCCTGCTTTCCTGAGGATTTTTAACAAGAAAAAAATGCTGTGTTTTGTCGAGTACTTTCTCTACATCTACTGAGAAGATCATGTGGTTCTTATCCTTTCTTTTAATAATGTAATGTATCACATTGGTTGAATTGCAGATTGAACCAGCCCTATATCCCAGGAATAAATCCCACTTGATCATGGTGAATAATTCTTTAATGTATTATTGTGTCCAATTTGCTAATGTCTTGTTGAGAATTTTTGCATCATGTTTATCAAAGAATTGGTGTGTAGTTCTTTTTTTTAGTGGGGTCTTTGGTTTTGGAATCAAGATAATTCTGACCTTGCAACATGAGTTTGAAAGTTTTCCTTCCATTTCTATTTTCTGAATCATCTTCAAAAGAATAGGTGTTAACTCTTCTTTAAATGTTTGGTAGAATTTCCCTGGAAAGCCATCTGGCCCTGGACTCCTGTTAGGAGATTTTTTATTACTATTCAATTTCTTTCCTGGTTATGGGTTTGTTTAAATTTTCTATTTCATCCTGTTTCAGTTTTAGTAGTTTGTATGTTTCTTGGAATTTGTCCATTTCTTCCAGATTGCACAATTTGTTGCCATATAATTGCTCATAATAGTCTCTTATTCTTGTTTGTATTTCTGTGGTGTTGGTTGTAATCTCTCCTCTTTCATTCTTGATTTTATTTATTTGGGTCCTTTCCTTTTCCCTTTTGTTTTTGATCAATCTGGCTATGGGTTTATCAATTTTGTTAATTCTTTCAAAGAATCAGCTTCTGGTTTCATTGATCTGTTCTACTGTTTCTTTGATTTTTGATATCATTGATTTCTGCTCTAGTCTTTATTATTTTTCTCCTTCTGCTTGTTTTGGTCTTTATTTGCTGTTTTTCCCCCCAGCTCTATGAGGTGTGAGGTTAGGTTGCATATCTGAGACCTTTCTTCCT
This sequence comes from Suricata suricatta, assembly GCF_006229205.1. Taxonomy (NCBI): domain Eukaryota; kingdom Metazoa; phylum Chordata; class Mammalia; order Carnivora; family Herpestidae; genus Suricata; species Suricata suricatta. The sequence continues at coordinate 71,429,024 of NC_043707.1, forward strand.
TCTTTAGGAAGGCCTGGATTGCTATATATATATATGCCTCTTATAACTGCCTTTGCTGTATCCCAGACGTTTTGGGCTGTAGTGTTCTGTAGTGTTTTCATTTTCATTTGCTTCCATGTGCTTTTTAATTTCCTTTTTAATTTCTTGGTTAACCCATTTATTCTTTAATAGGGTTTTCTTTAATCTCCAAGTATTCATGGTCTTTCCAAATTTTTTCTTGTCGTTGATTTTGAGTTTCATAGCATTGTGGTCTGAAGATATGCAAAACATGGTCTTGATCTTATTCTACTTGCTGAGGACTGATTTGTGACCCAGTATGTGGTCTATTCTGGAGAATGTTCCATGTGCACTAGTGAAGAATGTCTATTCTGCTTTAGGATGAAATGTTCTGAATGCACCTGTTAAGTACATTCGGTCCAGTGTGCCATTCAAAACCATTATTTCCTTGTTGATTTTCTGCTTATATGATCTGTCCATTGCTGTAGGTGGGGTGTTGAAGTCCACTGCTATTATGATATTATTATCAGTGAGTTTCTGTATGTTTGTGATTGACTTATATAATTGTGCACTCTGATGTTAGGGGCATAAATATTTATAATTTTTAGAGATTCTTGGTGGATAAACCCCTTAATTATGGTATAATGCTCTTCATCTCTTGTTTACAGTCTTTATTTTAAAATCTAGTTTGTCTGATATAAATATGGCTACTCCAGGTTTCTTTTGATGACTATTAGCATGATAGATGGTTCTCCATCCCCTTACTTTCAATCTGCAGGTGTCTTTAGGTCTAAAATGGGTCTCTTGTAAGCAGCATATAGATGGGTCTTGTTTTCTTATCTATTCTGATAGCCTGTGTCTTTTGATTGGAGTGTTCAGTCCATTGATATTTAGAGTGAGTACTGAAAGACATGAATTTGTTGCCTGTAGAGTTGCTTCTGGTGATGTTCTCTGGTCCTTTTTAGTCTTCATTACTTTTGGTCTTTTTTGTTTTGTTTCATCTTTTCTCCACTCAAAGAGTCCCCCTTAGAATTTCTTGCAGAGCTGGTTTAGTGGTAATGAACTCCTTTAGTTTTTGTTTGTCTGGGAAACTCTTTATCTCTCCTTTTATTTTTTATTTATTTTTGAGGGGGGGAGAGGGAGAGAGAAAGTGGGGGAGAGGCAGAAAGAAATGGAGACACAGAATCTGAAGCAGTCTCCAGGATCTGAGCTGTCAGCACAGAACCTAATGTGAGGCTCAAACTCACAAACCACAAGATCATGACCTGAGCCAAAGTCAGATGGTTAATTGACTAAGCCCCCCCAGCACCCCTCTCCTATTTTGAATGACAGCCTTGCTGGATGAAGAATTTTGGGGGCATATTTTTCTGTTTCAGCACATTGAATATATGTTTCCACTCCTTTCTGGCCTGTCAAGTTTCTGTGGATAGGTCTGCTGCGAATCTGATCTCTTTCTTTATAGGTTTAGGACTTTTTTTCCCCTGGCTGTTTTCAGAATTTTTCCTTGTCTGTATTTTTTGAATTTGACTATGGCCTTGGTCATGGTCAGTTTTTGTTGAATCTAATGGGAGCTCTCTCTGCTTCTTGAATTTTTATGTCTGTGTCCTTCCCCAGATTAGGAAAATTTTCTGCTATAATTTGCTCACATAAACCTTCTGCCCTTTTTTCTTTACCTTCTGGGACTCCTATGATTTGGATGTTATTCCATTTTAATAAGTCATTGAATTCTTTGAGTCTTGTATCTTGCTCTTTTCTTCTGCTTTATTATTCTCCATAATTTTGTCTTCTATATTGCTGATTGGCTGCTCTGCTTTATCTATTCTTGCTGTCGTGGCATCCATTCAAGATTGCATTTTTAATTTTGTTCTGACTAGATTTTACTTTTATCTCTGCTGAAAAGGCTTCTAGGCTTTTTTCAACCCCCACTAGTATTCTTATTATTATGGTTCTAAATTCTAGTTCAGACATTTTGTAAATCTGTATTGACTAAGATCCTGCCTGTCATTTCTTCCTGTTCTTTCTTTTGGAGTGAATTCCTTCATTTTGTTATTTTGGAGGGAAAAAATTAATAAAATAATTAAAAGATTAAAAACAAAACAAAAAATAAAATAAAAGAAGGATGATTCTAGGCGTGTTTTGGTCTACTTGTTGAAAGAAACTTGATAGAATAGAGAAAAAAGGAAAAGAAAAGAAAAAAGTAAGAAAATGTTCAAAAGTTATAGAAATAATAGAATAAAATGAATTAGGAAGATTAAATAGAATAAAGAATTAAAAAATAAAAAAAGAAAAAAGAAAATTAAAATAAAAAAAGAAAAAGAAAATTTTCTCTTTCTGTATCCAAGAAAGGAAAAAAAAAACCCAACTTAAACTAAAACAGAAGGAAAAAACAAAAAAAGAAAACAGACTAATAAGTGAACCAGCGAACTGAATAAAATCCAAATGAAGTTACACACAATTTCCCCTAGAACTGAAACTATGGAGTCCTCTATAGTCCATACACTAAGCAGGTGGAGGGACTTGTGCTGGTCTTCTAGGGGATATGCTTGGAGGGCACAGTTGGGTCAGGCTTGATGTAATGGCTCCATTCTCCACCATGGAGCTGTGCTTAGCTTGCTGGGGTGAATCAATGTGGCATGCATGTGTGTGCATGGGAGAGGTGGAAAATGGCTTCACCTAGATCCCTAATCTCTGGCACAGGAACTTCGTGCTCTCACCGACCCACAATCAAGCACTCCTCCTTTGTCTCACTCCTGGCCTCTCCCCTGTTCCTATCTAAGCCATCCACCTACCAGGTGGCACCTCCCTTGAGAGTTTTATCTCAGATGGAGTTGTGTTTCAAAATCCTGCACTCCAGGGACCTCTGTGGCTTGAACCAGCCTCGACTCTCTGGGGGAGGGTCTTGCTGAGCAATGTCCAGGCACTGGCTTGCCCCAGAAATGCTTGTGCAATCTTGCAGTAGCAGAGGTTCAGAGATTATGACAAATCACAACACAGCCAGTGCCAGATTTCACTGCACTCTGGTGTCTTTGTCTAAAGACCAGCAAATGTGACTGCTCTCCAGGTCCACTGGGACCTTTGCCTGTGGGGAGGCCATACGGCCTCTACCAAATGCTCTCCAAACAGGGGAGCCACTTCTCCCCATGTGGCACATAGGCCCCTCAGATCTCACTGCCTGCTCCTGGGGATTCACCCTATTTCCTCTCCAGAGCACTGCTGGGCACTGAGCTCCAGAACTTCAGACTCTGTGCCCTCTGTTTATCGAATCCTTTCTTCCCATCAGTGGTTTTGGGAAACAGATTTCTTATTTAGTCCCCTGCTCATTTTCACTCCAGCTACTTTTAGGGGAGTCTTTTTCCTGTACTCTCCCGATGTGTTTCATTCTCCCCCTTTCTCTGTCCTCTCTCTGCAAAAACAGCTCCTGACCCTTTGTGGCTTTTCTCTCTCCTAGTTCACCTCTCCACATCACATACCTGCCGAGCTATGTGGCTCAAGTTATGCAGATTGTTGTGTGTGTCCTCAGATCAGTGTTCTAGGTGTAAAAAATGGTTTGGTGCTGATCTACTTACATTTCAGGACAAGACAAGCTCAGGGTCTCCATGCTGCTCCACCATCTGCACTCTCTCTCCCCAAGTGTATTTTAAAAGCAATGGTTGTGAGCAAGTGACAAATTTTTTAAAAGAAACTTTTTGGGAAACATTTGGTTTTTTTTCAAATAGGAATAAAAGAATGATTTTTTTTAGTGTCATAATTTATCCTAAATGTCATTATATCATATCCATGTTTTATCTCCGCTTGAATGAGTTATCATAATATAAATAGCAATGAGTCATACTTTGTAAGTTACTTACTAAGCAGGGGATAAAGCCAAAACAGTAAAATTCCAGAGTCTAAGAATATGTTAAAAATTTCTTCCACTTCTGTTTTCAATTATATAAACTTTTATTGGCATTCACCTTTAATCCTATGTACAATGATCATGTAGAAACAGCAATTAACTGGTTAAGATTTTGGCTTTGACAGACTAACTGGATTGAAATTCCAGCTCTGCCTTTTACTGACTATGTGGCCTTAGTTAAGTTATTCAATATCACCATGCCTCACTTTCCACACTGATACAATTGTCATAAAATTTAAATAGTAAATAGTAAATTGTCATAAAATTTAAATGGGGCATGTGAGTGGCTCGGTCATTTAAGCATCCAATTTCAACTTAGATCATGATCTTGAAGTTCACAAGTTTGAACCCCATGTCAGACTCTGTGCTAACAGCATGGAGCCTGGAGCCTGCTTTGGATTCTGTGTCTCCCTCTCTTTCTGCCTTTCCCCAACACGTGTTCTACTTCTCTCTCTGTCAAAACTAAATAAACATTGAAAAATTAAAAAAATAGTACGTGTAGTGATTAAAACTGTATTTAGGTCACAATAAAAGTTTAATAAATATTAATCCAGAGGCACCTGGGTGGTTCAGTTGGTTAAGCCTTTACTCTTGATTTTGGTTTAGGTCATGATCTCATGGTTTGTGGGATGGAGCCCTGCATGGGGGTCTGTGCTGACAGTGCAAAGCCTGCTTGGGATTCTCTCCCCCCTTCCCCACCCTTTTCTTGTACTCTCTCTCAAAATAAACAAATAAGCTTAAAAATAAATATTAAGATATATTTATGGCCTTTCTCTAGTGTGTGTGGCACCTGCTTAGGCACTATTAGTTGCCTGGACAATAGCTTGCCTCTTTCTCTTCCTTGCTGGCAGAAGCTGTCTTCCATGATGGAGGTCAAACATGTCTGATGTTCATTTTTCCAAGCTTCCCTCTTCCTGGGGTCATAACTCTGTGACCTGACTCAAGCCAATAATCTAAGGATTAGTCTGCTAGCAGGAGGGAGGTGGAGGAAGGAGATGGTGATGTTGAGGTCATTTATAGATATTTTCTTCCCTGAAATAAATGAAAAATGTCTAGGAATATCTTATCTTTCTTTCCCACATGGGTACCAGAAGCTGAGGGAGCCTCTGTGGCCCTTAGGTGGAATGTGAAGAGGGCAGCCAAAAAGTGAAGCACAGTAGAGCTGAAAGGTAGAAAGAGCCTGTGTCCCTGATGACACTGATGACAGCTGTGCCAATCTGGAGAGTGCCTAACTCCAGACATCTTACTGTGTGAGGTAATGAAAGCTCTGATTCTTTAAGCCAACTTTAGTTAGACAGTGAAAGACAAATACCATATGATTTCACCTACATAGTCAGGTATTCTGTTACTTCCAACCCAAACTGTTACAACTGATAAAGGCACTTCATAAAATAACATTGATATTTCCAAAATGTACCAATCAGTGTTTGGAGATGTACATAAAGTGGTTTAATATGTGGACTATAATGATATTTTGATAAATTAATATTATTTTCATCTCCTAGGTAGAATTTTGACCAAGCAATGTTCTCTTCCATACAAAAGGATCATGGTGAACTCCAATAAACTAGGGGGAAAAAGCCCTGTTGAAAGAAGTCCATCTAAAGTAAATAGGCCTAAAAGAAAACAAATAGGCCTAAAAAGCAAACAAAGCTAATCCTTCAGCTTAAGTTTTTCTGAAAATGTATACTAGACCAAATGTTCTAACTATGCCAATTTCATACTGTATTCCTGCATTATTAATTTTGTGTTTCCAAAGGACCACATTTTATTTTCTTATGAATATTTTTCTTCATATTGACACCTAGGACTTCATAATTTTCAGAGTCTTCTTTATGGTTTTTTTTTTCTGTTTAATTGTTGAAGTATGACTCACATACAATGTTATGTTAGTTTCAGGGGTACAGCATATTGATTTGACAGTTCTATAAGTTACTCTGCCACCATACATCATTACAATATTATTGATTGTATTCCCTATGCTGTACTTTTAATCCTTGTGACTTATTTATTTTATAACTAGAAATTTGAACCATTTAACCCCCTTTATCTATTTCACCGATCCCCCACACACACCACCTCTCAGGCAACCACCAGTTTGTTCTAGTTTTGCCTTTATTTGTTTTGCTTTTTAGATTTTGCATATAAGTGAAATTATATATGTCTTTCACTGTCTGACTCATATCACTAAGATAATACTCTCTAAGTCCACCCATATTGTCACCAATGGCAAGATTTCATTATTTTTATGGCTGTTTGATATTCCAGTGTGTGTGTGTGTGTATGTATCACTTCTTTGTACATTCATCTATTGATGAACATTTGGGGTACTTCTATATCTTGGCTATTGCAAAGAATGCTGTAATAAACAAAGGGATGCATGTTTCTTTTTGAATTAGTGTTTTCATTTTCTCTAGGTTAATGCCCAGTAGTAGAATTACTGGATCATGTAGTACTTGATTTTTAACTTTTTGAGAAACTTCCATACTGTTTTACACAGTGGTTGCACTAATTTCATTCCCACCAAAAGCGTATGAAGGCTCCCTTTTCTCCACATCCTTTCCAACACTTGTTACCTCTCATCATTTGATATTAGCCATTCTGACTGGTGTGAGGTGATATCTCATCATGGTTTTGATTTGCATTTCCTTGATGATTAGTGGTGTTGAACATCTCTTCATGTGTGTATTCGCTCCCTGTATGTCTTCTTTAAAAAAATGTCTAGTCAGTTCTTTGGCCATTGTTAAATCAGACTGGTTTTTGGTGTTGAGTTGTGTAAGTTCTTTGAATATTTTGATATACCCTTATTGGCTATATCATTTACAAATATCTTTTCTCATTCACTAGGGTGCCCTTTTCTGATATTGATGGTTTCCTTTGCTATGCAATTATGAGTGTTCTTTAGTTAACTAACCCTTAAATAAACTTCTAGATATTTTCAAACAATACAAAATAATAAGACAGTATCTATACTCCCTATGACCACACATCTCTATGCCATGAGACCTAAAGTACTTAGATTTATTCTTAAAGCTTTTAAAACCTGATCAGACCCAAGTATTAATATATATTAAGAAGGAGTATTTCATACTCATGCATCATTTTCCCATAGTCAAAGAAATGATAAGGTCTATACCGAGTTTATAATATAAGGATAAGCAATGTTATTTTCTGCATGATATCAAAACAAATTATTTTTATTTAAAATTATCTAATGATATATTAAATGTTCTACATATGAAATATTTTATTGAGAGTAAATATTGAACATATGCTACAACTTGGGCTGAATTCAACAGTGTTTATTTGGTCAAACATTCTGGATTTTTTGCAAATTATGGTAATTGCTGGACTCATTTATAGTTTAGAAGGAAAAGTAGCTTCACTTATGTGACTCCTTTTTTTTTTTTTTTTTAAAAGGCTCATGTCTGAAGCCTCAAATTCTCTGGAAAATATCTGGATGAAAAGAGAGAATCATTTCCAGCAACCTCACTCCTTAGTATTTACCTAAAGGAACTGAAAACATATGTTTACACTAAAATCTCCATGTGGATGTTTATAGCATCTTTATTCATAATTGCCAAAACTTGGAAGCAACTGAGATGTTCCTTAGCAGGTAAATGGATAAATAAACTACGGTCTTTGCAGACAATGGAATATTATAGAAATGAGAAATCAAGCCATGAAAAACATGAATAAAACTTAAATGCATATTACCAAGTAAAGAAACCAATATGAAAAGGATACATACTTTCTGATTTCAATTATATGACATGCTGGAAAAGGCAAAACTATGGAGACCATAAAAAGATCAGCGGTTGCTAAGGATTTGCAGGAAGGGAGAGATGAAAAGGCAGAGCACAGGGAATTTTCAGGGCAGTGAAAATACTCTTATGATACTGTAATAGTGAATACAATGTCATTATGCATTTGTACAAACTCATAGAATATACAACACCAAGAGTGAGCCCCAATGTAAACTATATACTCTGGGTGATAATGATGTGTCACTCTAGCTTCATCAATTGTAAAAACTTTTCCATTTGATGGGAGATGTTGATAATGGAAGAGGTTATGTATCTGTGTGGACAGGGAGTATATATGTGTGTGTATAATATATATATTTATATGTCATATCTTTGAATGTTCCTCTCAAATTAGCTATGAACCTAAACTTTTTAAAAAAGTCTTAAAAAAGAGAGAGATAATTATTCTTGATTTTATACCATGTGCTTTACACCTTAAAGCAACCATTTTTTACTAATACCTCCAACCTATAGGACACATATGATACATATGATTTAATCAGATAGGGCTATGTGCTCTACAAATAAGACCTCAATCATCACAACAATCCTAGCAGACCGAATTATTCTTTGATTTCTTTTTAAAGAAAAACACAGCTTAGAGAAGTAGAGTAACCTGCCCAAGACTTGTAGCTAGAAAACATTACTATGGGTTGGTTTGTTCCTAAAGCCCTCACTGTAGCCACTGTTACTATAACGACCCATACCAACCTCATCCCATGTTTATGTCCAGCCCACACACAATGACTTAGTTAGTCTGTGCAGAACTGGCATAGTTGCCTGTCTCAGTGTTTCTGGTAAGGACCTCTTTCAGAGGTCTTTCTCCTTCCTCTCCTATGTGAGCAGACAGCAAAAAGGTATCCATTTGAAAACAAGGAGGTCGCCAGGAACTGAATTGGCTGGGATCTTGATCTTGGACGTTTCTGACTCCAGAACTGTGAGCAATAACCTTCTGTTATTAAGCCACCCAGTTAGTGATTCTTTTGTCATAGCAGCCTGAACTAAGACACCCATTTGCTCTCTAGTAAAAAGTGATGCCTTTTGTTCCCCCAGACTTTGATCAGTCCTTGTTTGACTTACCCTGTGGACAACCTCCCTTACAGTAAATGAAGTCAACCTAATTATAAAACTTAAGTAAAAACTACAGTAATCAAGAGAATATGATGTTGGCATATGTTTCGATTGTCCATTACTGGAACAGAATGGAAGGTCCAGAAGTAGACCCACACATGAATGGGTCTAATAATTTTCTTCAAAAGCAGTAAGTTAATTCAATATGAAAGAGAATGCCTTTCAAATAAATCATGGCAGAACAATTGGATATCTGTATAAAATGAAGTAAACCTTGACTCCTGCTTTGTTCTTCATAAAAACTGAATGCAAGATGGATCATACATTCAAATATAAAAGCTTAGAATCATAAAGTGCCTATAAAATAAGATATCTTCACAAATGTAGAGTTGTAAAGCATAAAACTATAAAAGAAAAAATGCTGATATATTAGATTGTATCAAAATTAAAAATTTTTGGTCACCAAAAGGTATCATTAAAAAAATGAATAGGCAAGGTACAAAGTAGGAGAAAATATCAATTATGTATATTTCACAAAAGACTTTTTCAGAAAATATAAAGAACACCTACAAATCAGCAATAAAAGGACAACCCAATACAAAAATTGGGGAAAATAACACTTCATACAACGTACATATATGGGTCATAACTATTAAAACGGTGCTCAACATCATTAATTATCAGAGAAATGCAAATAATGTCATAATGAGTGTCACTTAACACTGACTAGAATAGCCAAAATTAACACAAAAAAAAGTAGCTATAATAAATGTTGGCAAGGATGTAAAGCACTTGAATGCCTCATACACTGCAGGTGCAATGATTTTTGAGATGGATATAGCATTTTCTTATAAATTTAAATATATAAAAAAATATAAATAAATATATATATTCCATGACCCAGAAATTCCACTCTTACATAAGAAAATGGAAGTGCATATTCATAAAATACCTTTTTTAAGAATACTCATAGCAGCCTTACTCATGATAGCTCAAAACTGCAAATAACTGGGTCCAAAGCTGCAGCACCTGGTGGAGCCTGGGTGACGGTGCCCGCAGTTCCCACGCCGTCGTTCAGAATTCTTTCTGCAGAGATTTGAAAAATGGCAACAAATGAAAGTATCAGCATCTTTAGTTCAGCGTCCTTGGCTGCGGAGCATGTAGATTCACTTTTACCTGAGAACCCTCTACAAGAACCATATAAAAATGCTTGGAACTATATGTTGAATAATTATACAAAGTTTCAGATTGCAACATAGGGATCCTTAATAGTTCATGAGGCCCTTTATTTCTTGTTGTGTGTGCCTGGATTTTTGTTTCAATTTATACCTTACATGAAAAAGTACAAAATTCAGGATAGATCAGAAAATGGGAAAAGCAATGGAAATTTTTTAAAGTGCTTCTCTTTAATCATTTTTGTATCCAGCTCCTTTTGATTTGTGGAGCTTACTATTTTACAGAGTATTTTAATATTCCTTATTATTGGGAAAGAATGCCTAGATGGTATCTGCTGTTGGTAAAATGCTTAGGCTGTGTGGTGATTGAAGATATCTCGTACTATTTTCTGCATGGGCTCTTATATCACAAAAGAATATACAAATATATTTATAAAATTCATCATGAGTTTCAGACTCCATTTGGAATGGAAACTCTGGTTCTCGGCACTGGATTTTTTTATTGGAATCCTGCTTTTAAGTGATCATGTCATTTTTCTTTGGGCATGGGTGACCTTTTGTCTGTTGGAAACTATTGATGTCCATAGTGGTTATGACATTCCTCTCAACTCTTTACCTCTGATCCCTTTCTATGCTGGCTCTCAGCATCATGATTTCCACTACATGAACTTCATCAGAAACTATGCCTCAACATTTACATGGTGGTACAGGACTTTGGGAACAGACTCTCAATATATTGCCTACAATGAAAAGATGAAGAAGGTTGCAAAAAAGACTTGAGTAAATATTATCTCATTTAGAAATAAATAAACCTTCCTGAAGATACACTTTCATGAATTGAAGCGAGTAGCTAACATTGCTTCTGCAGAGCAGAAATAAACATGTGTGTTGGCTGCCAAGTGATACAAGGACAGTTAATTACCTTTAATTATCTTTCTACTGGGAACTTTTTCTACCCTACATAAAAGTTCTGTGTGTGTAGAAATAAGTGAATAGATACTGAAAGACGATTTTCATGAGGAAGTTTCAAAGGCCACGTTGCTAACCTTATGGAAAAGTTTGAAGTAATGGAAGAAGTATTAATCATCTATTTCTTTTCCCCAATAACACCAAAGTCCTGATGTGGAAATTGGTCTTTGAAATCTTTTATATCTATGGTGGCCATTTCAGAAACTCTTAGCAGGGTGTTGGCCTTATATTGAATTTCACATATTTTCTTTTAGAATTTGCCTAAACATAACAATATCATGGGTTGGACCACATCAATTCACAGTATGAGTGAGGCTGTCGAGCCAGGAAGAGCCCGCACCGAGAACCTCCACTCGTCCTCCAGTGCTGACTGGTGTGGGGTGATTCTCTCTCTTTGAGAGGTCCTTTTGGATTCCAAAATACTACTGGTATCCATAAATGGAGACATTTCTGAATTGTTTTAAGTGCAATATTTTAGTCTAAAGGTTTTTGGGTTACTTGAATTTTTAAAAGAATTGGGCTTTATTTCTCCTGTTTACCCTCTCATTTTTGTAGATCAAGTAATTGTATCTTGACACATTGTGGACTGACTTGGTGTATTTGCACTTTGAACTATTAAAATAAATGTGATTTTTTTTGTCTGATAAGAAAACTTGCAAATAAATATCTATCAACAGAGTTGATAAACAAATTGTGATATATTTAGATAACTGAATCATACTACTTCATAATGAAAAGAAACAAACTACTAAAATATGTAACAACATAAGTGAATCTAAAAAAACATATATTGAGTGAAAGGAGGCAGATGCAAAGGAATATGTATTGTATGATTGCATTTATATGAAGATCAAGAATAAGCAAATCAACATCTAATGGCAGAAGTTAGAAAGTGGTTGTCTTGGAGTGTGCATATGTGACAGGGGTGAAGGTACTTTTGGTAAATGGACTGGAAAGAAATGCAAATAAACTCCTGGGTTCATGTAAATGTTCTAGACCTTTTTTTTTTTTTTTTTACTATCTATGTTTAGTTTAATAAGATTCAATTACACATCAAGCACAAATTTCTCTGAATTTTACTGTTAAAGAGAATCAACTAGACATTTTTCATCCAACTGCTGTGTATTTGAAAATATTAATTAAATCCTAAGACAAAATTACATGGAATCAAATGTAAAGACTATATCTTGTACTCTTGGAGCAAATTAAGTTCTGCAAAGAAAATTTGAGTTTAAAATTAATGTCATGACTTCTTTGGAAAAACTTCCTAAGAGATAATGTCAGCTGCTAAGAGAAAAAAAGTAAAGTAGGTCATTGATCAGGAAACAAACGATTTTTACACAAACTGAATTGTAGTATGAGAACAGGCTCATTGGTCAATTTCAAGTTTAAAAAAATTCTTCCAAAAAAGATTGGATTTATCAATAATGCTTAGTTTTTGTTTTGTTTTGTTCTGTTTTTCCAGATGGATACCAGGGCTCTGTTTTCAGAGCCTAGCTAGAAGTAATTGATATACCATGTCCTATTGACTAGAGAACAATAATATAAACTTCTTATGAAATTAAAGTAGATATGATCTTTATCAATCTCTTGCATCATGTTCTACATAAGACGTAGGAGGTTTTTCTTCTTAAATAGAGTACTACCCCTCCAATAAGGAGTGATTTATACAAATAATTTAATGTGTCTTAGTGCTTGACACTTAGAAATAGAGTGCCAATAAAATACATTACTTA
>NC_043707.1:71441772-71450636 GCF_006229205.1 Suricata suricatta
AATAATATAAACTTCTTATGAAATTAAAGTAGATATGATCTTTATCAATCTCTTGCATCATGTTCTACATAAGACGTAGGAGGTTTTTCTTCTTAAATAGAGTACTACCCCTCCAATAAGGAGTGATTTATACAAATAATTTAATGTGTCTTAGTGCTTGACACTTAGAAATAGAGTGCCAATAAAATACATTACTTAGACCTTTTTTAGGTAGTGGCTGCATGGGTGTGTGTAATTGTCAAAACTCATTTTCTGAACACTTAATATCTGTGTACTTTATTGAATTTAAATTATACCTCAATTTAAAAGTGGCCTGTAGGCTTCTGGAATTAAGTAGTTATTGATGGAAGTCTTGGATGGGAATGGCAGAAACAAGAATACAAAGATTGAGGGGTGGGTTTGCTGTTTCTAACTGCACTAAGATGCTTAAAGAAAAATGGGATAAGCTCAGAGATCCAGAGAGCTTCTATGATTGCCTTAAAAATATATCTCTATGGGTTGCTAAGATGACACATCCAAGTCAGTTATTAATGCTGTGAAAGACTGAACTCCAAGGTGAGTTGAATAAATAGACACACCAGGTCTTTTAGGTAAAAAATTAAGGCATTGATTGAGAAGTTGGATCCTGAGAATTATAATAACCAGTTAGCGTGTACTTGGATAATTCTATCTTCTTGATAGACCTTAAAGAGCTCTTTACTGTCTGAAGAAGTCCTTCTTCTCTATCTTATAAGGCTAGTTTTGTCTTCTTTGAAAATTCTGAAAGAACTTCCTCGGAGGAATTAACTTTGTGAAATGTCCCTTATTCTCCTCATAATTCACTGCTATCACTTCTTAATATCTCTAGACCAGTACCATCCAGTAGAAATAGAATGTGAACCATATACATAATTTTTATTTTTTTAGTAGCAAACTTATAAACTATAAAAAAGAGCAAAATTTAAATTTTAATTATATTTGACTCAATATACCCTAAATATTATCATTTCAATAAATGATTATTATAAAATGAAGATCTTATTCTTTTTTATATGCAAAATCATATTTTTCACTTACAACATGTCTCAAGAACTCACATTTTAAATGTTCAGTAGCCATAGATTGCTATGGCCTCTATATTGGACCAGGATTTATTAATATTAGTGCTGTTAACATTTGGACTGAAAAAGTTTTTGTTGTAGGGGCTGTTCTGTGCATTGTAGAATTTTTAGCAGCATCCATGACCTCTACCTACTAGACACCAGTATTATTAGATCTATAGATCTAAAGACTTAGATTTTAGTATATTCCAGGGCACGAGTAAAATGTCTGACCTGGGAAAAGTCTTTCATACAAAAAAAATGTGCAAGATTTTGCTTATTTATATTGGCAGAAACCTATTGAATATGATAATGCATTCCAAGGGTGTTAGACTAGGGACAAAGGAATATAATTTTTGAAGATTGAAATTATGAGTATGGCTACACTTAGCAAAGACCATGGATTCATCATGCTTGCCTAAGCATCTGGGAGTGGTTCAAGGTTTGCTTGGTTGGTTGAAATCTGGGTCTAATGGTGGCCTGCATTAAATACAGTTGAGATGCTAGGAATCTCATGATATATTTTAGAAGATTGAGTTAGAAGACTTAAGGAGAGAGAATAATTGGAATGGATTTATCATGTGTCATCCAGTCACCTATCTGCAACTGTGTCCTAAAAAGGCCTGGAGGACCTTCTCTTCACTAATGCATTGGGAAAATATTGTGAAGGAGAGGAAGCTGCTGTCCTCTGAGTCCAGGCATGAAGTTAGGAGATGCTGTAGTTAAATAGGATCCCCAATTCCCTAACAAATAATAGGACCTCAATATGGGAGAGGCCAAGTGACAGCACTTAACCATCAGGAATGAGATAGCTATGGTTACCATTTTAGGAAGCAAGGCCAGAGCAGTGATCATAGTTGTTAGAGCAGGAGGGACCTTTAGCAGTGGGTGATTATGATGTCCCTATAAGTGAAATGAAAAATTACTAGATCTGATGAAAAAAGACCTGAACTTCACATTTACAAGATCTTGGCTATTATAATTGGAAGGTTAATTAGTAGGCCCTTGAAAGGCTGTTTTCTGCTGAAAAAGTAAACCAAATCCATTCCATATTTCTAGGGGAATTCTAGTGATTATTGCCGTCATCAAAGACTTTAAAGATGCATGAGTGGTGATTCTCACCACATTCCCACTTAACCTTCTATTTGGCCTGGGTAGAAGATGAATGGGTCATCTAAAATGTTGATCCATATGCAGTCTTTTTATCAGGTGAATAAGTACAACTTCTTTTAATTTTTTTTAATGTTTATTTTTAAGTGAGAGAGAGAGAGAGCGAGCGAGCAGGGGAGGGGCAGAAAGAGAGAGACATAGAACCTGAAGCAGACTCTAGGCTCTGAGCTGTCAGCACAGAGCTTGATGAATGACACAGGCCTTGAACTCATGAACATGATATAATCACCTGAGCCAAAGTTGGACGCTTAACTGAGCCACCCAGGTGCCCAGAATAAACACAATTTCCTTTTTTTCCCCATAATATTTTATTGTCAAATTGATTTCCATTAAACACAATTTCTAACACTTACAATGCAGATATCACTCTGGCAAATGTCTTTTGCTAATCCTAATATGCGTAGAACAGAGGAAGTTGTTTGATTTTACCTGGAAATGAGAGAATGTGAGATAATTTATTGCTTTACATAGGGCTGTGTTAGTTCTCTAGTTCTCTGTCCTACTTTAGTGCAGGGACCATGATCATTTCATCAACTTTTGGGACATCACTTTAGTCTACTACATATATGATACTGTGCTAATAGAACATGATGGTCAGGAAATAGCACAGACCTTAGATGCCTTCTGTAGTAAATTGTCTTTCCATTGATGTGACTTTGACTCTGTCCTATCAAGAGGCGGAATCTTTTACTTCTTTTGCTTGTATTTGTGCTGGCTCTCTGATGTGTTTTAGATAGCAAAATGCAGCAGAAGTGCTTCTGTGTAATTTGTGTGGCCTTAGGTCTGCAGTTCCTTCCTTTGCTGCCTTGAACACTCACTCTTGGGATGCACCTGCCATGAATAGCTCAAGTTGGCAACACACAGAGCCACATGGATACATACAAGAGGCCTAAACCTCCTGGTTGAACCCACCAAGTCACCAAATGTAAATAATCTTGGATATTCCAGCCTCAGCAGCAATCTTGTTGTGACTGCATGAGAGACACCAGCTGTTGCCACATGGTTGTTGTTTTAAACCACTAAATTCATTAAAACAGTAAAAGAAAACCAAAACATGTTGGAAATAATGCAATTCAGAGTGGAGGATCAACCGTATGAAAATAATTTATTACACAACCAAACTGTTTTTTAAATGGCTTTTTTATTTTTCTAAGTTTTATTTGTATTTATCAAGTATCTTTAATATTGAATTGTTTGCTATTTTTACATTATATATTTCTTCCCATGAGGAAGGAAAACAAAATTACTTATCCAACATTGCATTGTTGCATCCAACACACACTAAAGACTCTAATGTTTATGACATACTTGATGTTTTAAATGCTTTTTATTAGAGGTCTGCATGCTATGTCCCGTGGGCCAAATCCAACCTGGTATCTATTTTTGTATATAAACACAGAGAAACCATGTGTTTATATATTCCCAATGGCGTCTTTTATGCATCATTGACAGAGTTAAGTATGACAGAAACTGTATAATTCACAAAATCTAAAATATTTATTACGTGGCCTTTTACAGAAGAAGTATGCTGGCCTCTGCCTTAAATTATGAGGATGGATATTATTGATGGATTATTTCATAGGTAGTCAGTATTTAATGATATTTGGGGAAACTGATTGGCAGTTTAGGTTGCGCTGGATGAATTTTTTTCCATTTAAATTATATAAAATAAGGGATCTTTCTATCCAACTTCAGTATCCAACCAGATTAATCCAAACTTAGATTCGGTTGGATTAGATTTAGAGGCTGAGGGATACCATATTTACCCAGGCAGTTTGGTTAAAATAGTCCATTTGAGAGTCTAATGTAATCATTTTGAGATTTTTTTTGGTGAATGTTTTTCACTTTGAATGACTAATAAAGGTGGTTATATCTAACACCAATGCAATTTAATTACAATAAGTATTTTTCATAAAAGAAGTCTTACTTCTGTGTACAATTATTTTTCTTACTATGACAAGCTCGTAAGGTTAGCTAGAATCCTAGGTAAGTGCTGTAAAGATCCTCAAAGTTATGTCCCTTGCCCCAATTCCACATGCCCACCTACCTCTGCCTCCCCACCCCGCCCCTACCTTTTTTTAAAGGTTGGGAAACTGGCCCAGAGTAGAGCAGATGACTTGCCAGACATCATGACCCATCAGGATGGGTCCAGTCTCCAGTGCTTTTTAGCATTTGCTCATATGGAACAGTTACGAACTTTTAACTGTCATGAACTTTTTGCTGGACAATCAGCACTGGGGGGAAAAACTTTGCTGGAATCATCAGTGGAAAATATTCTTCAGTAAAACCAATAATGAAGCATGCCTTGTCATGGTTAAATTCCTCAGTTGATAGTTGCTCTATTTGTGGACTTCATATGATGGTGTATGATTGTTAACATGAACTTTAAGTTGAGGTGGAGAGTTTTTACTTTTCCAAATAACAATCTCACCTTTCTTGTTCAGGAGTTTATAAATCATAGCAGCTGGCTGTAGAACAGATGCAAAGAATCTGAGACCTGAAAGGCGCCTTGGAAATCACCGCAGGGCTCCCACATTTTACAGAATAAAAGGGGGGCCCGGGAAGGATCTCAGCTAAACAGCAATACCATATATTTGATTTTAAACTAAGTTCCTTGTAGTCTCGGTTGCTTTGGCTTTTTCAAATCTCCCTTTTAAAAAGCAAAAGCAGAGCACTTCCAGGCCGAGTGTCAAAAGAATGCGGAATCAATCGGTCTTATTTCCCTTTCTAGGTTGAGCTCAGTTAAGATTTTTGATAACTACACACAAGTGCTGCCTTTCTGTATAACAAAAGGTTTGGACGGCGGGCGGGAAAAATTGACCCAGAGGTGCAACTGAGAGACAAAGCGCCTGTCCCCAACCCCGCCCCCTCACTCTCACCAATAGCAACAGACGCCGACGCTTGCCCTCCCGAGTCCGGCCAATTGGCTGCGCCGGCGGCGGCTCGGCGGAAGGGGCGGGGCAGCCGTTGCCAGAGAAGCTCCTTGATGGTTACTAGCTCCGTTTGTATTTCAGTTGCACCTGGGCGGGCACTCTTCCACCTCCAGCGGTTCTAGGAATTCGCCTGTTTGCCACCTCGCGTCATTTGACTTATTTTCTAGCTTTCACCTACTGCACTTCTCCCTGCGTCCCATTCTCTCCTAGCCTACGCAGGGCTGGAGAGCACAGGTACGCTGGTCGTGGTTTCCCTAACGTTCCCTGAGCGTCATCTTGCCAGCCCCTTTGGACCTCTTCCTTCCATAGCCGGACGGCGGCGGCGGGCTGACGTCACGGCGGCGTGCTGCCGCAGCGGCGGGGGCGTAAGCACGCTTTGGGAGGGGGAAACTTGGGTTTATGGTTACCGCTGGCACACTGAGTGATTCTGATGGCTGTGGCTGTGGCTGTGGCTGTGGCTGCGATGGCTCCTGGAAGTTAAAGGCTCTCGCGTCCACCCAGAGCTAGACTTTAGCTCCTTTCTGCCCATATCTGCCACTTCCCCCAGACTTGACTGCCTGGGCTGGGAAAAAGGCAGCGCGGAGACTTGTATTCCTGGGGACGGTGTGGTCCTTGGTGCACAAGGGCATATTTTAGTTGATGATTTTGACCAGAACTAAGCCCATACCCAGCCGGCTCTCTTACTGTTTTGGCTGTCTTTTAAGCGACTACTATATACCAGATTGTAGTAGGCTCCTTAAGTGAAGAATCCTCCAGGAAACCGGAAATTAAGTCCTCCAGGTTCCTTTTAGGTTTCCAGACTCTATAGGAAATCCCTTCAAATGTGTGGCCTTGAACCCATCACTTAATAACGTTCCTGGCTACAGTTTCCTTATCTGGAAAATGAGAATAATAATAATCACTTTGGAGTGGTTGTAATAAAGGAGATTAAGTAAACCAATGCCAGGTTTTGGGTATAGGTAGTCAGTAAGGGGTGCTTATTGTTGATTGAGAAAACCGTAGCCGCAGTGGGGCTGGTGTTTAGGATAAAGGCTATTTCGGAGACAGAGTTTCCCTATCACTCATAGTAAGGCTTCAGGTGTTTTTGAACGAATGGGGTTCTTGGAAGTAGTTTTGAACACTACTAGTTAAAGGGACAAACCCCAGAAAACCTGTCTTAAAATTAGTTTGATTGCCTTCCACTTACATTGAGCATGCCACAGTTATGTTCATATTCTTTAACAGCTAGTACCATTTTCTGCTTCTCTTTTCCTTCTACTTTCAGTTGATGTGTATAAATTATACAGTTTTTATATACTCCAAAACCCAAAGGTATGAGAAAATGGCTTGGTTATATTGTACAAATGAATGAGACCCAAGGAACTGGGTATAACAATGAGATTGATGTCACATCTACCCACTGGGCTCAGTTCTATTGGAAGGCCATTGTTCTCCCTTGGGCTCTGGTTTAGTAGTACTCAAATTATGACTACATTGAAGATTTGTAATGATTTTGTAATGAATAGATCTTGAATTGTTTTTGAGAAGTTGGTTTTACATAGATAACTCAGGTCTACAGTGATTTAAGGAATGGTGATTGACTTAGGATGATTTTTTTAAGATGAAAAAATTTAAAAAGAAGACCTGTGGGAAAGCATCTACAATAGTGAGCCAAAGGGACCCTACATTTAAAAAACATTCAAACAAACAAAAACCTCACCTGTAAGTACTACTTTACTCTGTTCAAACCTCCCCACAGCTGTGACTGGCGAAGGTAATTCTCATTTTGTAGAAGAGAAAACTAAGGCTCACGGTGGATAGGAAGTGACCGTGTTGGTGGCTCTAAGGAGTAAGAACAGGTGAGTCTGGCCCAGTATCCTTTCATTTTAATATGCTGCCTCTCAGTCATTAAGGAATGGTTAAATTACGTTCAGCCTATCTGTACTTTGTTTGAAAAAGAAGAAATAGTACTTTCAGAAGATTTTCTTCAAATAGGTTAATTTTACAGGAATAAACTGTCATTTTCTGGAATAGATATGTGGAGGAATACCTCCAGAGGGTCATGGGTAAATGAGGTGTTATATTTGGTCTGTACGGATCTCTTGTTATTCTAATTCTAATTCCTTAATTGTTTTTCATGTTCTTATCACCAGTGGAAACAACTTTTGATTTCCTCAAAATTATTTCTAGGAAGCGAATGTTGGAATTTTCATCTCTCTGAGACCCTAGTAACTAGTTTCATTGCTTCTAGTCTTCTCCCCTCCATATACCTAGTCCATTCTCCAAAATACCACTGGATTTGTCCTTTCAAGAGGCACCTCTAATCTGTTATTACCCTGTTTAAAATGGTTTAATGGTCTGTCTTAAGCCTTAGGAAAAAGTTCAAGCTCTTGAACTTGGCACCCAGTGACCACTGTGCGTGTGTCCAGTCTCACCCTTTGCCACTTGCCCTTGCCCTTCACGATTCCCTCCTCTTGCTTGTACTTTACCTTCTACCTAGAATGCCTTTTTCTCTTCCTTTTTGCCACACTCATATATGTTCTGCAGGACTCTACAATTTTTTCTCTAGTGAACTTGGACTAGTGTGTAGAATAGTGAAAGAAACGAGCAGCATTCCTATATCTACTTTGTGTTCTTTGCTGACTGTTTCAGTGAAGTTTTCAATAGAAGCTGTGTGCTTTTGTTTGAGGCCAATGGGAGCTAGTTTTCCAAGAATTAATGTTTGGCAAAACAAATTGTAATCTGTGAGATTCTTATGCTTTCCTCCTGAGAGATTAGTTTTAAATACATATTTGTCTGCAGCTGGTTTGCTTACTGAGAGCAATTTAGATGCTAAGGAAGGTCATGAACTGCGATCCTTCTTTTCTCTGCCCGTGGCCAGCAGTACAGTCCCTGAACAGCCATCCCTCAAATGCTTGTTTGTTGGCCCCAATGGAGCATAGTTTAGTGAGCTTTTCTGGGTCAACCTAGCCATGGCCATCCCTGGAAAAAGCTTTAAGTACATGCCCTTTTGATAGGGAACTGGTAAAGTCATTTCTGTATAGGAAATTTAATTCTTTAAACATGAAAATGTATTTAAACTGGTGGTCTTGAGGGGTTTGATTATGAAATATGCGTGCAGAATATGTCTTTCTCACCAACAAGTTGTTCAGAAGTATAATGTATTTGTCCTTTGGCAGTACATTCCACATAATTGAAAACATTTTCTTGTGAAACATCTGCTTTTCCATACAAGAATACATTTGGTCCATTAAAATGATAGCACTTTTTATAAAGGTGGGACTCCTCATGCTCAAGAAAATTATTACATTGTTTTTTGTCAAACATACGGTTTTGGTTATAGTATTGTCACAACACAAAACTATCAGAGTGTCTTGGAACCTCTGAACAATATTTGTCCTAGAAATACTTCTAGATTGTGAGAATACAATTGCTGATAATGTCTATGGAAATATCTGAGACTTCAACAGTTCTTGCTTTTTGTTTTGAGGAATCAGTAATGGAGAAAACATTTTCGGATGTTGGGCTAAAAGTCATTCTACCCAAAGTACCCAAAGTACTGAATTCTTGAACTTACGTATTGTAAAATGCAGATTTATAAAAATAAACTACAAAGAGGTAACATATTTCTGAAAAAATGTAGAAAACCTTAAATGTAACATTTGATTTTGTATAAATCTAACATGAGTCAGGGTGACACGTT
>NC_043707.1:71450736-71455037 GCF_006229205.1 Suricata suricatta
AAACATTCACACAAATCATCTTACAAACTAGAAAAGAGATGTTCAGTAATTATCAAGTAGCACAGTGAAACATTGCTGTTGGTCGTTTTTATATTTTACATATCTCAACGTTTAAAAACTGTGTGTATTAACTATAGAAAAATAGGGGAGTATAGGAAAAATTCCATACCTTTTCAGTGACAGTTTACTGTGACATTTTGGAGAGCAGTTTGTAGAACTGTAATATTTAGTCAAGCTGTGCTATATTTGCATAAAAATATAACTGTTAATGTGACAGATTTAACTTACATTTTATTTGTGCATATCTAGTGGAAAGCAGGACATCCTCAATGAAAAGACTGAACTGGAAGCAACATTTAAGGAGGCTGAATTGGCAACCTGTTCCATAGAATTATTTTTGCCATCATTCAAGGATACCGTTGAAGAGATTAGTTTTGAAAATGTGAGTACTTATGAACATCTAATAAAATGGAAAGCTAGCATAATACTCAGAGCATTAACAGTGGTCTCATATTAACATAGTTATGCTCATATGCTGGTATTTGTTATAAAAAATGGCAGGTTTATCATTCTTCTTTATTCCTATGTCATTAACTGCAATTCTTTCCTTCAAAGATACTCTCAGGCATGCCCTTGATAAGAAGCTAAGCTAGAAAATGTGCTTGACTTACCTGAATTTGAACTAGAGAGTCAACTTTTTCAAGAGTGAATGTAAACTAAAATATTCTGAGAGATGAATAGATCTGTTTTCTGTAGTGTTATAGGGAATAGAAACGTATGTTCTCAAATTTCAGTGTATTAAATTTTGATTTAGAGACAAAAAATAGATTGCATTCTATTTGCTTTATTAAAGTAAATGCTTGAAATACTTTAGGGCTTAAGCCCTTATTTTGATTTCATTAATATGTGATATAAGATCCTATTTACTATTAATAAACTTGGCAAAATTAATAGCAACATGTATTTTAGAGTGTTTTAATGCTCTGTCTTAAAATGTGTATGTGGTTCTTGTCAGGCTAATCTTTTTGCATCCAATTTAAAGATTTCTAAACAGAAGGAAAAATTAACAAAAGAATTAGACACTTTTAAACATGTAAAACAAGCTTTAGAACATCTTCTTAGAAAGAATACCAACAAGGAACCTGAGCACTAATTTAATAAGATCTATTTCTCACTTGATGGGTTTACTATTTCTGAAACTGTAGAAATTAAATTGTTGGTATATTTGAAATGGAAAGAATTCTTAAATTTTTGTTTGAAATGGCAATCATTAAACTAACCCTTAGTCTTAATATCTCACAAATTATTCTCCATGAAAACAGCATGTTTTAATAAAAAATATATTTTTATCTTCTATCTCAAAAATTTTCACTTGTTATATTTCATTTTAGCTGATTACAGTAAAATTTTCTTAAAATTTAAAGTACTTTGTACCACTATATTTATACATTCATTTATTTTTTGAGGGTAACAGTTTGCTGAGAGATAATTCACATACCATACAGTTCACCCTTTTGAAATGTACAATTCAGTGCTTTGTAGTATAGTCACAGAATTGTTTAGCAGTCACCACCCTGTTAGGGCATTTTCATCACGATGCCTATGTCCCACCCCTACCCACCCCTTCTTCCCCTAAGAGCCACTTTCTGTTTTTATGAATTTACTGGTCTGGACATTTCATATAAATAGAATCCTATAATATGTGGTTGTTCATAACTGCTTTCCATTTAAAACAAGTCTTCAGGGCTCACCCAGGTTGTAGTACACATCAGTGCTTCCTCCTTTTTTTGCTGAATAATATTTCATCGTATGGCTATTCCATTTTTATTTGTCCATTTCTCAGTTGATGGATATTTGTGTTGCTCCTGCTTTTCAGGTGTTATGCATAAAACTGCTGTGAACATTCATCTACAAGTTGTATTTACCCAAGGGGAATGGAAGCATCTGTATGCCAGGCAGTCCACTGTGTACCCTTAGAGAGGCCAAGGGTGGGCTCCATGCCGTCTGTGAGCCTCTGAAAGTGTGTGTACAATTCTGCAGTATTTGTACATGGCATAACTGCCTGTGAGTGAAAGGAATTCATAGCTTTTTCAGCTTCTCAAGCAGAAGTATGACCTGACCCTTAAAATGATTAAACATTTTTCTGTTTTCTCATTTAAAATGTCTCCATAGGATTCTTCTACTGATACGCTGTAATTCTTTAAAAAATATTCTTCCTTGATAGAATTAAAGTTGCTGATATTTTTTTACCTGTTTATAAACAGCACCATGAGCTTCTTTGTATGTAAGATTTAAAAAAAAATAATGTTTATTTAAATTTTTTAAAAATGTTTATTTCTTAGAGAGAGAGAGATTGAGAAAGGGAGGGGCAGATAGAGAGAGGGAGACACACAATCTGAAGCAGGTTCCAGGCTCTGAGTTGTTAGCATAGAGCCCGATGAGGGGCTTGAACCCATGAACTGTGAAATCATAACCTGAGCCGAAGTTGGCCACTTAACCAACTGAGCCACCCAGGCGCCCCAGATTTTTGTGGTTTTTATGTCATTGGCTTGTACTGTCTGAGGTGTTATTTAGCAATCAGGTTTATAATTAACTTCATAAATTGTGGACACAAAATGATTTGAAACACTTTGGCAAGAATCTGTCTCAGGACTTTTAAAAAAATCTAAACTGTGCATAGAAGTTGCCCTTATTAATTTCTTAAGTGATGCTTATTTCTACTTTTGTATGTAGAGAAATATGTGTGTGAGCACTGATTTATAACCTCTTTTTTTTATAGGTAGGAGACAGTTTATCCAGCATGTTAGAGAAGCTAAATGATAATGAAAGTGAAAATACTGTAAGTTTTTTTACACTTTGTGTCTACTTTGACATTTTTTATGTATATACGGCTTGTGTTTATAAAATTAATCAACATTATCCACATTGTGATATATCTAACTCTTACATTATATTTGCTGAAGAATCTTAAGAAGAAGGTACTTGAAAAGGAGACCTATATTCAAGAACTTTCTGGTTTGTTTAAGAATGAAAAGGTAAGCAGACGCTGAGCTTAATTCATCATATTTTTTTAAGCTTGACTCCCTCTTTTCCCTTTTTCCATTCTTCTCCCCATATCCTCAGAAACAGACCTGGAAAGATTTTTATATTATTTGGATATTTTGTGAGTTTTTATGATATATCTTCTTTCCAGTTTTTTAAAAGATTGTTATGATATTTAAGTCAGAGTAACTGGCATAAATCACTATACATTAGGAACTGTGCATAAATTTGTATTATATTTTGAGAGAGAGAATCGAAGAAAGCTCCAATCTCAGCTTTTAGCGAGGAGCCCAATATGGGGCTTGATCTCACAACTATAAGATCATGACTTGAGCTGAAATCAAGAGTCGGACGCTTAACCAATTGGGCCAACCAGGTGCCCCTGTAGACACATTTTAGGCATAATTTACTTAGGTAGGAATTTTCAAAAGGAGATTATCAGGAACCATTAAATAAAAGGGGAGAGGAGAAAATAGCCCCATAGTTTTATATAAAATGTATTATGGGGGAGATCATGGTTAATGTAAAGTGGTACTTTGCTTTTTATCAACTTTTTAGATCATGTCTAAGTATGATCTAAAGTTAAAGATTTTTGAGAAATAAATAACACGTTTTTTTCCTCTGTTACAGGCAAATGCTTTGAAAGCAAACCGTTTTTCACAATCGGTAAAAGTGGTACATGAACGACTACAGCTCCAAATCCATAAAAAGGAAGCGGAGAATAATAAATTAAAAGAATATATAAAGGTTACAAATATTCACTCACTTTTATAGTTTAAGTGATAAAATTAATGAACAACTATAAAGCCTTTTCCGTAGTTCTGGAATTTGGTGGTTTTGGAAGAATTCATTCAGAGTGTTGCCATGGGAAATACATATTTGAGGCAAATCTTCAGATTTCTGGCCCATCTCAAGATTTGGTTACGAATCCCAATATAAAAATGCTCTCTCTATTTAGTATCAGTCTAGGAAGGATTTCTAAAGGTTGAACATCTTTAAAAATCTTTCCCATTATATAGTTAATTTATATTTATTGTGGAAAATTTGTAACATATAAAGGAGAAAATTAAAATAACTTAAAAATACCAAAACCATTGTTAATATTTCGGTATATAGAATTCCTGTCTATTTTCTACATCCACACATATGTAGGCAGTCAGTAAATGTGTATTATTTTTGTGCTTGTCATTAATGGTGACAACACTACAGTCCGTTAACCCAGCTTCGGTATTTAAACAACCGAATACATTCTTGTTATG
>NC_043707.1:71455137-71460473 GCF_006229205.1 Suricata suricatta
TAATAAAATATTTACTCTTTTTAATGTGTCACTGGCATTGCACCTCTGAGAACTTAAGTCAAGGCTTATAGCTTATTGGAGGCTTTTAGAAACGGAAGTGGACTTGTATAAACTCTGTGTAAACAAAGCAGCTTACTATTTTATAAGCTCAGGTGTTAACATTTAAAGATGATCTATATTCAGAAGAAGTCACCTAGACAAAAAGAACTGGGGACTAAGTTCACAATCTAGAAGGGTATAAGCCAGTTGAATACCTGAAAATGTAATTGAGCGGTAAAAGCTAATCAAGCCCTTAATGTTCTCGGGATTTTCCTCTTTAAACAGCATCATGTCACTCATGCTTCAGATCATGGGATAGGAGGGCTCTTGTACTTATTAACCTTGGAAAAGGTACTCGACCTCTCTAAGCCTCAATTTCCTTATGTATAAAATAGGAAATAGGCAATATTATTGCCTCATAGCGCTGTAGGGAGGAACAAAGCTCATTTGCCTGGCAGTCCTATATTTTTTGCCTTACTGGCCTACTTTCTCTTCCTCTAATGCATAGAGATGTGTTGTTTGCAGTTAGCTCTGGCTGTAATGTTCTTCTAAGGTTCACAGTAACTGGTTGTTTTTTTAATCATTCAGGTATCTTTTTAATTGATATCTCTTCAGAGGGGCCATCCTTATGAAGTAGTCCCCCAACTATTTTAGCATGTCTTAAATTTTCTGCATTGCGTTTATTTTATATACACAATTTCTAAGTATCTATATATTATAGTATATTATCCAACTTATACTTCATACACACACACAGCCTAGCTTAAACTTCATAGTGTAACCTAAAATTTATTTTACATAAATATGAAAACAGAATACTCGGCTTATTCAGTGTATCAACAATATTACTATAAAAGAATGTAAGCCAAAAAGGTGGTTGAATGATGGAAAGAAAGTAAAAAGCCCCCAATAAATATTAACTGCTATCATTGCTACTTCTGTATCTTCTGATTAATAATTATTGGCACTGTTGTCTTCCTAGTGCGTTTGTTGTTCAGTGGCATGTGGGCAGGGGCCACAAACACTGTGGCTAGCTAGGTGGGTTTGTAAAGGGTAGATTCATTTGACAGTTATTTATTGAGAGTCTCCTCCATGCCAGGCACTATTCAAGGCCCTAGCAATGAATAAAACAGACAAAAATTTCTGTGTCTGGGAGCTCATGTTCAAAATGCATAAAGCCAGCACTATAATTTTCATCTCTTTGCTAACAGTAACAGTATCTGAAGGCCAATGGGAGTGACCTTGACAAAACTGCTTGACATCATCATAGCAATGACAAATAAGGCTGAGTTATTAAATGCTATGGAATTATGGAATTGCAGAATTTCTGTATTTGCCATAGAGGGCTTCTTTTCCTCTATATGCTTATGTGGCTGTCAGCATCTTCTATACATAGAATGCAAAGTGAAAAGCTCAGGAAATAGGAAGGAAATTACCCTCATTAATTATGAAACATTGTTTGAAAATAGTTACATCAGCATCCTTAAAATGTTGTGTTGGAACTGCTGCTAAGCACATATGAGGCAATATTAATATCAAGATATCAACATTTACTTTAAAAGTTTCCTATATTTGGAGCTGTACACTAAATTTTTCTATATAAAAAGTTCCATCCTTGTTTATGTTGTATTTGTGTTTAGGGCCGTGCTCAAAAGCAAAGTGTTATTCAATTACAAGATGAGTACTTGACGTATTTTTTAGGAAGCCAAGCTGTCTGAAACAATTTCAGCTTCCAATGCCTGGAAAAGTCGTTATGAGAAAATTGTAATAGAAAAAACGGAATTGGAAGTTCAGATTGAAACAATGAAAAAGTAAGAAAAAAATTTAGAAACTTCTTAGTGTTTAGTGTTTTTAGTTCTTTCCTCTTTTAAGTGGTTTGCATTTTGTTCTTCTGGGTTACATGTGGTAAAGGTTGTCCATATGATTTGATATTTTTGCTATTTATAATTCTGTAAACTCTTATTATATTACAAAAATACAATAAAATGATTACCCATTAGAAAGTGCATTGGCTATTACCCTGGGTGGCTCAGTTGGCTAAGCATCTGACTCTTGCTTTTGGCTCAGGTCATGATCTCACAGTTTGGGAGCTTGAGCCTCACATCTGCCCTATCAGTGCAGAGCCTGCTTAGGATTCTCTGTCTCCTTCTCTCCCTGCACCTTTGCCGCTTGTGCACTCTCTTTCAAAAAAAAAAAAACAAAAACATTTAAAATAGTGCATCAGTGTTCACATTTTGAACTTTGTAGGCTAATATTTGGATTTGAGTATGTGTCATCTATTATTTATAATAAATATTAACACTACTTTGTCTTAAAACGGAAGTGATATTTCTCTACTGAGCAAGAATGTATAAATAACAAAGTTTACAATAAAAACATAAATGCTTTCAAAATCCTAAAAATTATGTACCTTTAAGTGCCTTAATTATGTAACAAAGAAAAATCAATGATTCAAAATGCCTATCTTTTAATCAGATTTGTTACTAATAAACTAACAATAATGAACCCTGAATATTTGTTTTTAAATGTTTTATTTTTTGTATGTTCTCTTCAGTTTTATCATTGTACCCTGGCATGTATAATTTGCTTCTAAAGGTGAAGTATTGCCTCACTTGATCCTTTTATTTAACTTTGTCCCTGAGATTGTGTGTATGTATGTGCATGTGTGTGATGAGAGACGACCTTTGGATGAGAGTTTAGACATTTTATTGAATAAGAAGGTGTGTAATTTCTCATTGGCTTCATTGACGGGTAATAATTGCTTATCAGTGTTACCTGATAGATAACTGCTTCCTATTTGCCTTGGTCTGTGAACTTGTATTAACTTTTGAAAGAGTGTGCCTTACCAAAATAATTTCAGAAGCACACTTAGCATTATTTGAATGAAAGTTTCTGTGACTTTTATGAAATATTCATCTCACAAAGGCAAATTACTAATCTTTTGGAAGACCTGAAGAAAGTGGAAGATGCTGGAAAAAATTCATGTGAAGAAATTCTTAGAAAACTTCACTCAATCGAAAATGAAAATGAAACTTTGAATATTGAGAATGCAAAATTAAAGGTAATATATGTTCCTGTGTGAATGTGTATGTATTGTGTAATGACCACTTAGTAGAAGTAGCTGGAAATAACAGCATGAAGAGGACAGTGCTGTTGTGTCTTTTTGTCCTTTATGTTTGTCAGGGTAGTAGAGTACCATGATAATATGCAACTTCTGAAACTATACATTCATATCTACATATCCGTACATACACAGTATAGACACATTTGTATATGGATTTGTGTTTATAACTGTATATACAGATACCTGTTAAAGTTGTTTTCAGCAATATTAAGTAAGATTTATGAGGTTGAACAACTGTCTCAACGTTTACAACATTTATTTATTCTCTAATTTTATCTGTCGAATCATCCAAAATTACATTAACTTTAATGTGTAAGATTTTTTTGCTAGGTGTCATGGTTACGGTAGGCTATAACCTCAGGCCTGGTTTGTTTGACACCAGAAAGTATGTTCTTGGCTGCTTCGTAACCAGAAAGAATTTTCCAACTTCATCAAATCCAAGGGGTGATTGGTTTGTATGTGTACCAGAGGAAAAAACGGAGAAGTTTTTTATACTTTCTGAGAAGAAAAAATGTTTGAGTTCTCAGTTAGAGATACACCATTAATCAAGAGACTTGATTAAAGATGATGGCATCCTTATTAGTTTTTTAATACTATTTTTGGAGGATAGTATATAGAACACAGAAGAGAATCTCTTTATGTAAAAGAAGGCCAGAGTTGGTAGCTCAGAGCTGACATGGCATCAGAGAACCTAGCCTCTTTTTAGCTCTCCCCTCTGCCATTCCAAGGTTATGACCCTCATCGTCCAGAATGATTGCTAAAGTGCCAGCCATTATAGCCAAATTTCACGCAGAAGGATGCAAGGGGAAAAAGATGAACTATAACCGTGTTCCCCCCCGCCACCCCGTTTATTGGTCTCCTGTTTCACTTCCTCTCAGGAAGACTTCTGTAAGCTCCATACCACTCTACCTTCTACTTATTCAGGGACACAGCCCCAACTAGGTGTGGGGACACTGGGGAATAGAGTCTTCTAGTTATCCTGGGCTCTAGTCAAATATGAATACTCATTATTTCCTGTAATTTGTTCATGTTTTCCTGTATCCCGATAGTTTTACTATATTTACAGTTTGGAATTATTTCTCCTGACATCTGAGACCTGCCTTAGTTCAGCTCAAATGCCGCTTCTCCTACAGTCTTCTCAATTAAGATGAATCTCTCCTGTCACCACCCATCTTTGCATGCCCAGAATGCCCAGGGAAGGTGTGACATACCCTTAGGTCTCAGTGAATATTTATTGAATGAATGTTTAAAATGGTTGGTCTTGGAAGAGGAAACAATTTTATTTATTATGTTTATTTCCTTAATTTCCTTGATAACCTTCAGAAAAAGGATTAAATAATAAATATTTCATCAATTATAATTTTTAATCACATGGTAAATGGAATTAATTTTAAATTACCTAGATATAAAAATCATCAGGTTACAGTTTACTTCTCACATCCTATGAATAATTTGGAAACATGTATTTTTAACTCATTATTGTATAGATTTTGTTTAAGGAAAGAAATCTAGGTGTGTTTGGCATATGTTACTTGCAATGCAAAATTGCCTAGATGTTGCATTTTATTACTTTTAATGACTAGAATAATTTTAGATTTTAATGTTTCAAATGAAAAAAAAATCAAGCTGATATTGCTTTCAAGACCCTGTGACCTCCTCTCTTGAAATTGCAAGGGTTCTTTGGATGATTATAAGTTCTGTTTGTTCATTATAAGGAGTTGGAAAAATAGAAATGCATAGAGGGAAAAATTTTTAAATCAATTGTAATCTCACAACTCAAAGAATCTAAAGTTATTTAGCATATAGTTTTGGGGATTTTGGACCACTTCCAGTGTTTTGCTGCTATAAATGTGAGTAATTTCCTTGAGTCTTTTTGCATATACGTTTTCTTAGGATAAATTTCTAGAATTGTAATTATATGGTCAAAAGGAAGACTCATTTTTAGTGTTGGTGTTACATAGTTCCAAATTACCCATCATAAATGAGTCCCTATATTTTTTCCAGTATTAGACAATTTTAAAAGAAATCTCTCCAGACTTAATAGGTGATCTCATCTAGTGTTGGGGCTTTGAGTACCCTCTATATCCTGGGGGCTCTCAAATTTATGTCTCTAACCTCAACCTTGCCCCTGAATTCCAGACAAGTATTTTACTGCCTACTTGACATTTCCACT
>NC_043707.1:71460573-71549192 GCF_006229205.1 Suricata suricatta
TTTAATAAGTGTCTCAATGATACCATGTTTAAAACAGACTTCCTGTAGCGGGGCCTGGGTGGCTCAGCCCTTTGGTATCAGATTTCGGCTCAAGTCATAACCTCACAGTTCGTGAGTCCAAATCCTGTATCAGGCTCTCTGGTTTCAGTGCAGAGCCTGCTTCAGATCCTCTGTCCTCCTCTCTCTCTGCCCCTCCCCCACCCCTCTTGAAAATCAACAACAGCAACAACAAAAATAGAGCTTCTGTATTCCCCCAAATAGCTCATCTACAGTGGTCCTCATCTCAGGTAATGGCAGTTGCCCTTTCTTTTACCTGGTGTCATCCTTGACTCCTTTCTCTCCCATCTGCTGCCAGACTGTCAGCAGATCTACTTCAGATGGATCTAAGGTTTGACCACCTCTCCACAGCACCACTGCTACTGTCCTGGTTTAAGCCACCAGTGCGTCTCACAGTTACAGTGACTTCCCGATGCCTCCTTATTTCCACCTTCGCACCTGCAGTCAGATTTCAGTGCAGCAGTAGAGTTGTTCCCATAAAAATGGAAGTCAGACCATGTCACTGCTCCACCCAAACCCTCCAGTGATATCTGGCTAATAAACCCCTACAAAGCGTTACTCCACCTAGCTGGCTGTTCCGTCTCGGGCCGCATCTTACTGCCGTCCCCTTTAGTTCTCCCTTCCTGCCGCATTGGCCTTCTTGCTGATTTCCCCGAACTAGCCAGGGCTCCTCCCACCGTTGCCTTGCTCTATGGGAATTCACTCCCCTCAAAGAGCCACACTTCCTTCCAGTGTTTGCTCACAAGTCCCTTCTGGAGGCCTCCGTGGCCCATGCACGTTCATGCATGGTATGTTTTACTTCATAGTCTTGTTTTGTGTTCGTCTATCCCTTGTTTTTGTCTTTCTATACATGGAGTATGTGAGCCCCATGAAGGAAGGGAATTTTTGTTTCTTTTGTTCATTAGTAGAAGAATATCCAGTGTGTAGAATGTGTTTTAATGACCAGTAAACATAATTTTCATGTATTCATTGATCATTTACATTTCTACCTTTATGAATTACCTACTCATTATCCTTTATGTCTTTTGTCTAATTAACATTTAAGAATTCTATACTCAGGGAATTTATCTTTTGTCCATAATTTGTTATTCTCTTTTGCATTTTGTTTGCCTCTTAAATTTTTTGAAGGGGCAGTGAAGTTCAGGGAGGTACATTTACACATACACATATATACATACATATTTTTTTCTTTCATGGCTTCTGTTGCATCTGTCACATTTCTGCATATCTTTTTTTTTTTTAACTTTTATGTTTGTTTTGAGAGAGACAGTGTGAACAGGGGAGGGGCAGAGAAAGAGGGAAACACAGAATCTGAAGTAGGCTCCAGGCTGTCAGCACAGAGCCCTATGTGGGACTCAAACCCATGAACTGTGAGATCATGACCTGAGCCGAAGTCAGATGCTTAAATGACTGAGTCACTCAGGCGCCCCACATTTCTGCATATCTTACAAGTAAAAAGGACTGACTGCTTGTGATCTAGACTGTCTTTTCAAGGATGTTTGTATAGTGAACATCCTTGGAGATTGCACTGTTTTCCTTACCATAGCAGACATGCTCGGAGAGATGTGAGTTTCCTAAACTCAGGGTTGCTCCTCTAGTGCCTCCCCCTACGTGTGTGGATGTCATTTGGCCCTCACGGGGTTGCCCTGTGGGAACTGGGGCTTAGGAAGCCGCCACAAATCTGGCATCTGGCTACTGCTGCTATTGCTGTAAGAAAGCTTTGTGCCTCTGACGCAGGAGTCTCGCATCCTTTGCTAGCATCCATGAAACTGTCCCCGGCTAACTTGTAAACTTGAAAGGTCAAATGCCAAACCCTAACAACACTTGATGTCTTTTTTTTTGATTCTATGCTTAGTAGGGGTTTGCTATCCTAAAATCAAAATTTTAGCTGTATCTTTTGTGAAAAATTTTAAAGCTTTATTTTAAATAAATAAATATATAAATATTTTTTGTATACATAAATACAAAAAATAATGTTGGCAAATAATCTATTTTCTTTCTAATAATTAAACAGTTGTCTTCTTACCATTATTTAGTGATCCATATTTTTCTCATTGATTTAAAAATTCAACCTTTATCAGATACTAAATGTAATTTTCATGTAGGTTTCTTTTTCTTTTCCATTCGCCTTTATATACTAAACTTAAATATGTATATTTATATACACACACACTAAACTTAAAATTTTAGTTCTTTATAAATCTTAATATCTAGTAAGTACTGAGATTCTCTACCTTAGCATTCCTTTCAGAATCGTTATTAGTCTTTCCCATTTATTTTTCCATACCAATTATATAAAATTAATTTTATAATATTCTCCCTCCTCCCAACTGTTATTTTTTGGTTGAAATTGCACTTAAAGTGTTGTTATTTTGGAAAAAACTGATATGTCAGTAGGATATGTCAGTGGTCTTCCCATCTAAGAACATGGTCTTTCTATTTTCCAAGTCTTTTGTTGTGAGGAAATTTTAAAAGTTTTAAAAATATATGTCTTACATAAGTATTATTATAGTTATTCATTATTACTAACTTTAAAAATTTTTTATATTTAAATGGTAATTTTATGCAACAAATTATTGAATTAACTTTGTTGATAAATGAGTAACGTGTTTATAGTCCTGTAGCATCAGAGTATAAGTGAATTCTAATGACTTATAAAATCTATTTATGTGTTTTTGCTAGACTACTCTTGCTGCTTTGAAGGACGAAGTTGTTGCGGTTGAAAACGAACTCTTAGAATTGCAAGAAGTAGAAAAACAACAGAAAGCCCTTATCGAAGTATATAAAATTCAGGTGACTATTGCATTGTTTTAATGTTACATTTTATAGACAATTTAAAACACTGCATTTTTTAATGATCTAAATAAGCAGAACTGAAGAAAGGTGAAGCTATTATTTTGTGATAGAATATATGTCCCATCTATTTCTTAAGGCCCCACATATTTTTATATGTAGATGATTCTGCTGATTCTCAATTCATACATTGACTGTGTATATATTGGGCATTCCTAAAAGTAGATCTAAAATTAATTATGTAAGTGTAAAGTAAACCTTATGTACAATGTTGTTAAACTTAGTTATATTTGTCATCTTATGTGTTTAATGGTATTGATTTAGAATAATGACTCCCTTCTAGGGTCATTAAAACTCAACACTCTGTCTTTCCCAATAAAGTGAAATTCTGAATTTACCCACATTAAAGATCTAGAAAAGAGCATATAAAAATATATGTGGAATAGAGCATGTGTTCAGTGGCAATTTATAGAAAACCTTATGTTTTGGAACTATAGTATTCAAGAAAATATGTATGGGAAAGATGGGACTTATGCAGGTCCTTGAACAATGGTAACAGACTAGTCAATAAAGAGCTTGATTTTACCAGGATGAGAGAGCATTTGAATTAAAGAATAATGAACTAAAGGTAAAAGCTTAAGGAGGGCATTCTGTGGACAGGAAGGAAGTACATCTGGATGGTTTAGATGGGAAGATGAAGTTGAGACATCCAGTTAGAATATTGCAGTCATGGGGCTCCCGGGTGGCTCAGTTGGTTGAGTGTCCAACTCTTGGTTTCAGCTCAGATCATGATCTTGGGGTTCATGAGTTCGAGCCCCGCTTTGAGCTGCACGTTGACAGCATGGAGCCTGTTTAGGACTGTCTCCCATTCCCTCTCCCCTTCCCCCGCACTCACTCAGTCTCTCTCTTTCAGAATAAAAATAAAAAAATATTTGTTGCAGTCATGCAAAGCATACCAGACCAGAGGTTAGATGGAGGCCGTCGTGGACGGTGGGACATGTTGTGGAGAACGCCATCTCCATCCTCCAGCCACGTGTTTGGCTTTAGTCCCTCAGCAAGGATACTGTGCGTGTTCTAGGCTCTGGGCTTTGTATAAAGTGCTTAGATTTTTCTTTCTTTCTTTCTTTCTTTTAATCATTTTTGAACTTTGGAGTGTAAAATAATTGGTATGGAATGGTAAAATAATTGGTATAGTTTGGATCAAAGGTTGATTCCTTTTTTTTTTTTAAACAAATATGTATAAGGTTGATTCCTTTTTTTAAACAAAGATGTATTTTATTTTATTATAATAAATCTCCAAATAAATATGCATGTGGACATACATGTCAGCATATTTCAATTATTCCTGAGTCTTCAGATTTTTTTTAATTATTTTTTTTAGTTCTCTTTAAAGTTCATTGACCTGCAAATAAAGATCTCTCTAATATTCAGTCTCAAGGGGAGAATCTAAAAGTATTGATGGGAGAAGACAGATAAGTCATGAAAGCATTGTGGTTTGGAGTAGAGCATTGAGCGATTCTTATATTAAAGCAGAAATAACATTAGATAAAGATACTGAGGGTATTGATAGGGAAATAATGACTTGTGTAAAATTAAAATTCAGATGTTTGGCTTTTTATTTTACATTGAAGTCTTTTTTTTTTTTTAACATTTATTTATTTTTGAGAGACTGAGCATAAACAGGGGAGGGGCCAGGAAGAGGGAGACAAAAGATCCAAAACAGACTCCACATAGTGAGCTCAGAGCCTGACACAGGGCTTGAACTCACGAACTTTGAGATCATGACTTGATCTGAAAACAAGAGTCAGACTGAGCCACCAAAGTGCCCCTGCATTATGGTCTTAATAATAAAATATGTTCCTCTATTTTCAGATACAAAAGTTGCAAGAAGCAGCGGAAAGAGTGAAAGGCAGATGTGAAAATTTGCTACATGAAAATAACCTAATAACAAAAAACAAAAATAAAAAGTTAGAGAAGGTGAGTTTGATATTTTAAGCAACAATGTTTTATTCATATGTTTCATACTTTATGAATATTGTATCTATTCTTTCATTATGGTTGTTTTCTCTAGTGTAGACCTAGGAATTATCTGTCTTAAATCTCTGTAGGAGTTTGTTTTCTAAAGAGATAATGTTTCTTCCAGGCTTGAAATGTTTGTTTGTATAAATGCTTTTTTGCTTTTTCCTTAATATTTGGGAAACAGCATAAATGTTTAATTTTTCTTATATAAGAGCAGACTTGCATAGCTCAAAAAAAATGGTTATCACTTAATCCTTGAGTTTCCTCAGCCCTAAGTATGCAAACTTGAATATCTCTCGTTTTTAACCCCACCTTTTTTATTTTCAATACTAAATCTTTGGTGTCTAAAAAGCAAAGTAAATGTTCTCTGCTAAATGCTTTTGTGGAGGGAAAATAGTATTAGAAAAAACCCAGCATCGTTTCCCTTTGTCACCCCACTGCAACAGAATGAGGGGAAGGCCAGTGTTGGCAAGTTACGATGTTTTTGTGAATATTTTTAACTTTATAAATGAAACCTCATCCCTCTTTGGGTCTTGTCATGTTGTTTTGGTAAGGAAACAGGGAACGTCCTAGGACACTGACTTCTTGCTGGAGAGGTCATGGGAGGTTACCAGTCATTTCCAACTGAGTATAGTAAGGTGCTTATCTCTGGGTTGCCCCCACATCTTGGGATCGAGGAGTCTGAGTGAGGCACCGGTGTGAAGAAGAGGTCAGCCAGAGCAGGCGTTCTGCTGGTTAAACAGAGATAAAGATAGCCCACCTAACGTGCAACTGACTACTTTCTTAGAATTACTTTTCACCTATTTTTAGCAGCAAGTCTAGCATTACATGTGTTCTGGTCTCTTTTTCTCATGAGACATACCATTGCAAAGGTCTTCTCTTTTGCTAGGCAGCACTGTAAATAAAAAGCCTATTAAGAAAACCTATTCAAAAGGCTGATGGGACAGAAGCCTGTAATTTTCAGATCCCCCAAGGTCACAATGTCTTCTAAATGGTATTAAATCAGAAGTCTTTTTTTTTTTTAAGAAATTTCCATTTATTGTTTTATTTTTTTAAATTTTTTCCATAATATTTTATTGTCAAATTGTTTTCCATACAACACCCAGTGCTCTTCCCCTTAAGTGCCCTCCATCTCCATTTATTGTTTTAAAAGCTTATTTACTTTCGAGAGAGAAACAGAGCACAAGGAGGGGAGGGGCAGAGAGAGAGACAGAGAGACAGAGAATCCCAGGAAGGCACAGAGCTAGACATGGGGCTTAAACCCACGAACTGTGAGATCATGACCTGAGCCAAAATCAAGAGTCAGACATTGACTGAGCCACCCAGGTGCCCTAGAAAAGTCATTTTTTAAAAGATTTTTCCTTTTCCACCATTAAGTCCCCTGATTTTCTCATGAGCTCTTATATGTTTGGGGACCCAGAGGTAGGCTTTGTTCTTGCTTGACCTTTTGTGATCTAGAGTGCTAGGTGATGCCCAGTAGCTCAGTGTTCCCTTTCTGAGGGACAGTCTGGCTCTTGTTTTTTCCTCCCTTTATTATAAACATCCTAAATGCCATATGTCTGGTTATTTTTTCTTAATTAGCCATGTAAGCATTTCTTAGGGTTGCTTCTTGTCACATTTCCAAAAAAGTGGCACAGTGAGGCCCCGCACTAGCCAAAGGGATGCATGTAGATAAAATTAGAGAGATTTGTTCATAATAACGTTAAGGATGAAGTTACAGTCTGCCAAGTACTGATGATATTAGTTATCTTGAAATAATGTATAGTAAACCCCACCAGCCTGAACGCAGACGAGTGCAGCAAGGTTGTTCTGATTGAAATATCTGAGTTATAAGACTGAATGACAGAAAGTGACAATTACTTTAGACTGATGGCCGGATAGTAGAAAACTGCCACACCAGCTTTATTAGTAATAGCTATGCTTGAGTATAAATTACAGGATTCGGGAAGTTTGCTTTCCTCAGGAGGTTAAACATTCTCCTTGCAGGCTAATATTACTATGTGCATCTACTAACAAACTTATTTTTAACTACTTTTAAAATTTTAATCCCAGTATAATTAACATACAGTGTTATATTAGCTACTCAACAAACTTGCTGAAAACTAAATTGCAGCCTGCTTTTGAGTTACATGCTCTTAGTTGGCAGAGTCAAAGTTCATGTTTAGTTGGCAAAGTCTAAGTTCACGTTTATTTGTATTTATTTGGTTGAATCTTTTTGTTTAAAACCATTATACCTAAAATATTATATTATAACATGTGTAGTATGTAAGATAGTGAAGACATTAATGCTGAATGTGTGACCTTGCACTTATTTCCCTAATGCTCCTACTCAAGATGAGAGGCCAGATGGAGTCTCATCTGAAGGAGTTAGAGCGCGTCCGCGATTCGGTGACGGCGGCGGAACGGAGGCTCCACGAGTGTCAGGAGAGCCTGCAGCACTGCAGGGGGAGATGCGCGGACCAGGCGCGCAGCATTAGGGAGCTTCAGGGCCAGGTGCCCGGCCCTCAATCTGTTGTCTTCTAGATACGTTAAAGGAATACTCTGGAGTGATTTCACCAGCTGAGGGCACTCATGTCAGCGGTTGATTTGTTTCGTTGTTTTGTTCTTTAACTCCCATTTAAGCCAGTTTATCGGTTTATTGCAGATGCTGTAATAAATTGCAATTTATTCTTATAGTATTTTATCATGAAACATTGGTAACTAAAATTGCTCATTTTATTTTATTTGCATAAGTCTGTATTTAGACATTTGAGAACACAGTAATGGCATGAGAGAAGGAGCAATACTATGTTTACATATATCTTTTTGATATCATGATAAGCTAACATCGTAATTTACCCTACAAATATGAGAACTTATTTTAATTAGAATTGTACAACAGATTCACTTGGATTATTCTCAGTTTTTTTTTTTTTTTTTTTTTGCTCCATCAGAACAGGGATCATAGATGCCCTGTTAGTGACCACATAGCCATCTCCTTTTTTTTTTTTTAAATTTTGTTTATTGTGAGAGACAGTATGCTCACAAGCCGGGCAGGGGCAGAGAGAGAAGGAGAGAATCCACATACCTTCTCCTAACTCAATACCTAGCACAGAGTAAGCTCTTAATAAATATTTTTTAAATTAATTACTTTTTTTCAAAGAAGCATATGCAAGGAGGTAGCAAATCTTTTTGTTTATTTGCAAAAGAATTTTAGGAACAACTCCCTGTCTATCTTTCAAATGTAACCTAAATTTTAATTTTGAAATGCATCCTGTTTTTTAAAAATATGCAAATAAAACTTTGCTAAATTTAAATTTCCAAGAAGAGATTTTTGTAAGAGAATGCCAAATCTACATAAATAACCCAAATTATTAATTAAATTATGAGAAGAAAATTTATTTTCAAGACTTCTTAAAATAAATATAGCTTTTAAGCAATGAGAAGAATATTTAGTTTTGGCCTGGACAAGTTATCTTCAGTTGATTTGCTTGTTTATTTTATTTTGCTTCTCACAAATATGGTTTTTACTCATAGTTACAACTTCATAGATATTCAATTATCAGTCACTATCAATTATCAATTAATTTTAAATCTCCAACAATAGGAATTAATACTGTTTAGTCTTCAAATTTACTTAATAAAATAAATATCCTTTTTCAATAAAACATTGTTCAGAATGTTTTAATTGCCATCTTTCAGGAAAAACTTCTAGTAGATGATTTCCTATGAGATAACATAGTTTGTTTTTTTTTTAACTTAACTGGGAATTAAATAACGTGTGTTTTAAAAATGTAATTATTTCTTTGAGTGTCTCTGTGTAGGAGTAATAATAATATTTAGGCCTTCTTGCTTCTGTAATGATTATTCTAACACTAAAGTACATAGATTTCTTTGGAAGTTGGTTATAAAGAAAATAACCAAGAAAACTTTTCTTTCCCCCTCTTTTAGGTTGATGGAAATCATAATCTTCTGAAAAAGCTTTCTTTGGAAGAAGAAAATTATCTTATTCAGTTAAAGTGTGAAAACCTTAAACAGTAAGTATTAAATTGACTTAAAATTGGTGTTACATTTTTCTCTATACACTATAATTTTAAAATATATGTTTTCTGCAAAAAGAAAATTAGAACAGATGGATGCAGAAAATAAAGAGCTTGAAAAGAAACTGGCAAACCAAGAAGAATGTCTTCAGCACAGCAATCTTAAGTTTAAAGAGAAATCTGCAGAATATACAGCATTGGCCAGACAGCTGGAAGCAGCTTTAGAAGAAGGAAGACAAAAGGTACAGATGGTCTTTATTTAGAAACTTTTTAATTAGTTTACCAAGAGTCGTCTTTTTAAACAGACAATAGCTCATCTCACCAAACCTACAGTTATTGTTTTTAGCCTGATGACAGGGTGAAGAGAGCAATTACATTTTTTTTTTTTTTTTACCTACTTTGCCCTTTTGGAGCTAAACAGCTGTATGACTGGTACAGAGCTCCTTCCCGAGGTGAATGATGATGTGGCGAGGTAGAGGGCAGAGATGGAAACCATGGAAAGAATTCCCCCCTCCTTTTTTTTTTTTTAATAAAAAGCAATTGTTCACATTATTGAACATTTCGGTTAGGATATGGTGAGGTGTAAAGATCCACCCCTTTTCTTTTTGCCTAATATTATTGTATACATAGACAAGAATTACATAGAAAAATTGAATTCCAGCTAAATCCATTGGGTTAGCATTTAATAAATACCTTACTGTGTGTTGGGTACTCTACTAGTATTCGAGATGCAAAGATGAGTAAGATCTTGGTAATTCACAGGCTCCTTGACGGTTTCCCTGGTATAATCAGAAGCCCATATGTGGAGGGCAGAGAGAGACTGTAGAAAGAGACAGACCACTCCTGGTTGGAAAATGGCAAGTTTACTAAGCAAGGGAACATGAGAGTTGTTTTGGATGACCACAAGATGAGTAGATTTCCTCAGCCACCTGACAGACTCTTAAGTTTATATAGAAGCCTTTTAACTAGGTTCAGTCATGTATCCCGACCAGAGAATCTCAACACCACATTTCTTTCTCAAGGCTGTTTACTTGGAGCAGCTTCTGGGAGTGGGGAAGGAAAGCAAAACGCATACCTCAAGGACAAGGGAGAAGGTGGGGAGCCTCCAGTTGCCCAGGTCTAGCTCATGGAGGTCATGTCTTTTTTACCTTGTCCAACAGACCTGGCGCCAGCTCTCAGGACACTCATAGTCTAGTAGAGAGACAATAGGTGAGCAGACAAATGTCATCCAGCACATAGGTGCTACAACAGAGGGAGGGTACAAGGTACATCAGAGGACGTCATTAGTTTAACTTGGGGGTGACGGGAGATGATTCAGGAGGGTCTAAGAAAGAGGTAAATGTATCAAATGATTTGAAAATGTAATCTTGAAAGGGCATAAAATAGGCTTTGATTCCAATAGGCACTGGGTTTGAATTTGGGCTCTGACACATTATACCCTGACCCAGAGTGAGTCACTTCTCTAAACTTTAGTTTCCTAATTAGTAAAATGGGGATGATATGCTTCCTCATTAGATTAAATGGTGCTAAAAAGAGATCCTCTATACCAAGATGATTCTCAAATGTATGTCTCTACCCCAGATTTCTCTTTCCCCTGAAATCTAGACTCAAATTTTCTGCTACTTACTCACCTGACATCTCCACTTAACATAAGAATCTTAAACTTAACATGTTCAATATCAAATTGAGTCTTTCCCTCTAAACTCTCTTCCACCCATGTCTTTCCCGAGGTGGTTAATGGCAATTTCACATAGGTAAAATTTGATGTCCTTGAGGTGTCTCTCATATATCACAAGTATCATATATATATATATCACCATCAAATTATATATATCTATATATATACATTTTTTTAAACTCTGGGAAACCAATTTAAATTGACTTTGAAAGGCA
Source organism: Suricata suricatta (assembly GCF_006229205.1). Classification (NCBI taxonomy): domain Eukaryota; kingdom Metazoa; phylum Chordata; class Mammalia; order Carnivora; family Herpestidae; genus Suricata; species Suricata suricatta. The sequence goes on from NC_043707.1 coordinate 71,471,355, forward strand.
CATCGTTGAATAAAAATAAGTAGTAAAATGTATTGCCAGTGACAGGGATGTAATCTAGATTTCTCAGCCCCACCAACCTTTGAGAGGAAAATAAATGCCTTTATCCTGGGTTCAGCCCAATTAGACCTCAGAAATGGTAGATGTTCTCAGATCCCTTCTCAGAAGTGTTGAGAGTCCCCAGAGACGTGTCTGCCTTCTCCTTTCTCTCCTGCTGCACTGGAACATGGGGCTGTCTCAAATTCCTGCCAGGTGAGGAGTGCCAGCACCGCCCTGTCACCGTGGTCCACACTGAGGACATTATCAAGGGCTCTTCCTCCTACAGCTTTACATCCTGCGAGCATCCCTCACTCACAATCGCCATTGGAGTTTGTGCAAAAGAAATTTTTGTAAATTTCCTTATAATAACTTAGAACTGAATTTACAGTAGGAATATGGCTAGAGGATAATCCTTCCCACTGGCTCCTCGCTCCTGCACTAGTCCTCACCTCCACTCTTATTCTTGTGGCTCCAACCCAGCATTCTTGCAGAAAGGCTCCCACATATCTATGAATTGTTGGATGAACATAGTTCAGCTAGACTTGCTGCTAAAATAAACCATCATAGAAGGAAGAAAATTCTAAGGCCACTTTGGAAGTGAATGAATGAAAGACCAATCTCTCGTGTGTGTGTGTGTGTGTGTGTGAGTGATGTGTATATATCTCCTGCTCTGTCCAATCTCATCCATCCAGGCTATGATTAGCACTGCATGAAAACTTTCTATGGTCCACCACTGCTCTAGATCCCATGGTGAATATCCATACGGTAGGACAGGCAACTTGGTCTCAGTAGGTTAAAAAACACAGTATTAGGAAAAAACACCTAGCCAAGTCACAGAGGAATACAAATATGTGTACCTCTTCCATCTTAAGCTAATTTTGCAGATACTTTAACTACAAAGAGAAGTGAGTATACTTATTCTATATGTGTTTCCTCAAGATAGAACATCTTTAACCATTTTTAATTAAGCTAACCTACAGTTAATATCTGTTCAGAAAAAAGAGGTATAGCCTAACTCATAACTATGTCAGGTCTTTAAGACATCCTTGAACGAAAGCATATTTAGTTATTTTACTCTCAATGAAAATTACAGGTTTCTGAAGAAATAGAGAAAACGTCATCTAGAGAAAGGGCTTTACAGATAAAAATATTAGATCTGGAAACTGAGCTTAGAAAGAAAAATGAAGAACAAAATCAACTTGTTTGCAAAATGAACAGTGTAAGTATTAATATGGCTTAATATATTTTCATAAAAAGTAAATTAGCACTTAACGTTCTTACTGTGTAGTTAAAGTATGAAGTGAGGGAATTGCTTTACTGGTAATATTAAAAATAACAAATAATATAAATAATAAAAATTTAAATGTCATGATTATGCCAAAGAATTATAATATTGCATCCTCGGTAGCGTCTATTACATTTCCCCAAGTCTCATCAGGCCCTTTCCTGCATATTACTTTTGCATGACAGCTGCTTAATGCAAGTTACAGATATAATCTATTTAGGAATTTCTGGTATGAATTTTTCATTTTTTTAAGATATACAATTTAAACTCTTGTGAGTTAGATTTTGATATCTGTCTTGAGTGATGAATATTATATTTTAAGAAGGTGATGAGTTTGTGTTAAGTCAGTATTCAGCATTGTTATATCTGCATATGAGATGGGTACTTTGAGCCATTCAGCCATGAAATGAGAATACCAAATTGGCTGTGTTTAATTAATCTTCTAATGTCTTTTCCTAAATATTCATGAAAATAGTCAATTGGCATAAGGTACTATGAGAGCTAGCACCAGTCGTGACTAAATTACTTGAAAACCATCTACTTGATGACATAGAAAATGATGATACTTTATCTTTTCTGGGAGCCAGAGACACCATGAAAATTATTTTTGCATTCCCAAGTGTCTAAAAGTTGAAAACGTGAAAGGTTCAAAAGTTAAATGATTTTTGGCATGCAATTTTAGTTTCATTTTATCACCATCGAAAGTGCCATGGCAATTTAATCAGAACAAACATTTCTCACTTTTAATGTAGCACGGGTCTTCCCTTTATTCTAAATCTCTTTTACTTATAGATTTATTTTTTAATGTTTTCCCTACCATCAGAATTTTTGATACTATAAAATATGTATCATTACAGTTCTGGAAAAAAATAGTAAGATAAGTTGAGTTTCTCTACAACTTCCTAGTACTTGGTTAAAGCTGCCAAAAGAAGAAAGTTTAAGATCTGAGATTCTGTTAAACCTAATAATTTTTTCAGCAGTAAAAGTCTAGAATTCTAAGCATAGATTTACTGAAAAATGAGTCTATGTATTTTGTCCTTTCCAGGGGACAGTTCCGTGGGCAGGTCAGTGTGTATTTTGTACCGTGTCTTAGCCCCAGTTGCATTGGAAGCACGCTGAAAGCCTGTCCCATAGTTGAGTTTATCCTGGTATCTTGCCCAGCGCCCTGCACAGGGCAGCAGGCCTCCAGATTTCCTGCCCCCGTGCGTCTGCTGGGGAAATAGATGCACAGACCCAGGCATGGCCCCACCCCCTCAATCCAGGCCATCCTTCCTGAAGCCTGAATGGCTTTGGAGTCTAATGTATTATCCTATGATCCATGAGCATTTTACATTCTACTCTACAGTATAGTGTGTTCATATTCACATTTTTCTCTCCAAACTGTTGAGTAAAACTGATGTTCCTCAAAGATCCACTGTCTTCATTCTATGAGTTCGTGTAGCCCGACCTCATACACTGCTTCATCCCGTGCACTTCACTCTCCCAAGGGGCATAACTCGGTTTCAGAAGGTATCAGGTATACCTGATAGGAAGGAATCAAAGGATTTGTCATTTTAGTTGGGAGCTAGATGGTATCTGCAACTTGTCTCTCTGAAGTATTTTCAGTGAACAGATTTACTTGGGAATTTATATGCAGCTGAATAATTTTAGAAATATATCAGACTTTTAATTTTTTCCTCAAATAATGCACACCTAAAATATCTAGAGTTCTTTTTAGTTTTAAAGATTTTCATATTCTAAAAACTAGAATTCTGTCACTTTTGAAGGCAGGAAAAGTCTTATGGTATGAAATAGAAATTTTTAGGCAGAGAAAATGGCAAAAACTAGTGTTAAAAAGGTCATGTTGAAGGTAATGAAAGTTAATTATGATAGTTTCAATAAAATACATTTATTATGTTAATCATGTTAGATATGTAATCATGTGATATTGACTGTGTATTACAACAGATTGTATCACAGTAGAGATTAACCATGTATGTGCTTTAGTTGTGCTGGATTTTAAAGAAAAGTGAGCTCTAAGTAAGTAAATAATGAACACATCAGATGTTAGAATTCTCTCTTAAAAAATGAAAGTTGTGTATTTAATCACTGTATATCTAAATTTTACATTATGAGTATCCTTTGATATGAATGTCATTATTATTGAACCTTTGATATGAATGCCATTATTGATTATCTTTGTTTCTTCTTTTATTTAGAAAGCACAACACCAGGAAGTATGTTTGAAAGAAATACAACATAGTCTTGAAAAATCGGAGAATCAAAATGAGAGTATTAAGAATTATTTACAGTTTCTTAAAACTTCGTATGTAACAATGTTTGGATAAATTGTTAGATTTATTTTCTATAAGCAACAGGATTTTATTCTAAGTCTAAAACATGATTAGGTAATAAATAAATAAACTTTATGGGTGGTAGTAGTAGAGTTTTTGGTAGCTTTTTAAAATACAGTTTATTGGGGCGCCTGGGTGGCTTAGTTGGTTAAGCCTCCGACTTCAGCTCAGATCAGATCTCACGTTCGCGGGTTCAAGTCCCGCATCGGGCTCTGTGCTGACAGCTCGCTCAGAGCCTGGAGCCTGCTTCCGGTTCTGTGTCTCCTTCTCTCTCTGCCCCTCCCCCTCTCATGCTCTGTCTCTCTCTGCATCAGAAATAAATAATTAAAAAAAATTAAAAAAAAAATTAAATACAATTTATTATCCAATTGCAACTTTAAAATACGATATAGATGTTAGTATTCCTTTCTGCTAGATAGTTTTCACTTAGCTTCGGTTTAATACCTATTTAAATTATACTGGTTTTTAGAATGTTTTTCACAAACACAAAAGAAGCCAGAACTTGTCTAAAGCCAACATTTAAGTGAATTTGTGATAAAACGAGGCTGATTATGAGCCAAATACATGATTTTGAATAACACATATAATTGTTTTACATCATGGTGCTATATGTATAATATATATATATATAATCTATATATAATCAAGGAAAATATTCTGGATATTAATTTTTGATAATGGTACAAATAAATACTTTCTGAAGATACCAAATGTCTCAGTGTACTTAATACTGTTTCGAGTATGTTGCCATTCTAATTTCTGTGAGGTTTTTAATACAGAATTTTAAATTATAGCTATTAAATGCCAACTGATGGTGACAGATGAAAACATGTCCTGTGTTGCTTCTTTCTAAAAATTGGGCATTTGGGCTCTCCTGTGAATTCAGTCTCTTTTGTATTTAATTTTTTGTTAGCGATTGTCTGGTATTATCAGTGTAGACATTCTAAAGCCCCCTGAGTTTACTACACGATTCAAGGGGAACAACTTGTCCTCCCCACTTCCCATAGACAGCTCCCCTTGGGATGATCAAAATCAGCACCTTTAATGCCAGAAGGCTTTAGGATAAGCTCTTTATTACTGTGATGACATAGAAGAGATACCAAGAACTTATTCCCCCTTTAATCTCCTAGTCCATATGCAGGACACTCTAAAAGGGGACAGATGTAGTCAACAAGGAATCAAGTAATAGTGACTCCTCTCAGACAGTGGCTTGAGAGCTGATTTTTCAAAGGACACTCATGTCTCAGAAGATCATTCAGAGACGCAAACTGAGTACTACATGGTCCAGCCTCTGGGCAGAGGAGTCTCCCCAAGATGTTGTATCCTCTCTTCTGATCAGAAATGTGCTTCTGCTTTTCTCTGGTCTCCCTCACTGCCGTATGGTCTACAGGCATCACTTGCCACTGACCCTACTGCTTCATAGTATTTTTCTTAAAATACCCAACACAGGAATTTCAGGAACTGGCCATGTTTTTTGCCCAACAGTTGCTAACAATATTAATGTTGCCTTTTTTTTTTTCCCAATCCTAATACTTTTACTAAAACACATACTTGACCCTTGTGGTCCTTTCTTCACCTCCTCAGGCAAAGGGAGCTTTAAGAAATGCTTACAGGAAAGGAAACTAAGGTTTTCGAGTTTGCTCACTAGACCCTGAGCTCTTGTATCTTACTCAGATTTCTGTTCTAGCCACTACACAATAGCTGGTATAGAGTAGATGCTCAGGTCATGTTTGTGGATAGATGGATGGATGTTGAAAGAGAAAGGCATTCATATTCCTGTTTTACATTTGAAAAATAATGTAAGCATAGAAGGATTAACTACCATGGCTGTGGTGTAAAACTCTTAACTTTTAAAGTTGGCAATTGAGCTCAACTCTTCTAATTCTGAAATTAAAGTTCTGTGTCCAGTGCTTTTTCCCGTTGTAAACAACGGTGGCGGCAGCATGGCCACCATTGCCTGAGCGTTTGCTGTGTGCCAAATAACGCTCCCAGTGCCAGGCACGTACTAACTCATTGAATCTTTACACGTAACACATATATGCTGTTGATTCCATTTATTTCTCAGGAAACCAAGACACAGAACGGTTTCTTGTCCAAGGTCACAGAGCTAGTAAGTGGCAGGCATCCAGAGTCTGCTCTTAACTATGACCATACTACTATCATACACATTTCATAAATAAAAGTAAAGGTTTCTTTTAACAGTCCTGCATTTACCTCACCTATGAATATTTTCGTTTTATTATGCTTATAATTTTTACTAAAGTAGTTTGGTTTAAAAAAAATTTTTTTGGTCTTTATTTTGTTTCGAGAGACAGAGAGTGAGTGGGGGAGGGGCAGAGAGAGGGAGACACAGAATCTGGAGCAGGCTCCAGGCTCTGAGCTGTCAGCACAGAGCCTGACACGGGGCTTGAACTCAAGGACTGTGAGATCATGGCCTGAGCCAAAGTTGGACGCTCAACCGACTGAGCCACCCAGGTATCCCTTACCAAAGTAATTTGGGCATATGGCATTTAAAAATTAGAACCCGCAGGGGCACTTGGGTAGCTCAGTCAGTTAAGCGTCCAACTCTTGATTTCATCTCATGCCATGATTTCAGCTCATGTCATGATCTCACGGTTTGTGAATTTGAGCCCCGCATCAGGCTCTGTGCTGACAATGCGGAACCTGCTTGGGATTCTCTCTCTCCCCCTCTCTCTATCCACCCCCCCCGCCCCGCCTCATGCTTTCACATTCCCTCTCTGTCTCAAAAATAAATAAAAAAAATTAAATTACTTGCAAAGTTTCAGACCGTGGAAGGAAATGACTACAGTGGAGTCCCTGAGGCTGGTACTCAGATGCTAGTGACAAGACATAGGAAGTTTGCCAGACCCTAGAAGAACATTAGCAGTTTTGTGCTTAATGTGCTCCATGTGAAGCATTAAGTATAGACGTTGGGCTCTACTGGTGTGTGAACCACACTCAGCATTAGGGAGGCCCGAAGTCAGTGCCCTGGTGTCCCTAAGCAATGTCTCTACTTCCAGCTTTCCGCCATCCCAGAAAGTCCTTGTCCCACAGTGCTGACAGCCTGGCAGGGTTTCATCTTTATCCTTAATATTCAGGGACTCAAGACTTACTTGAATCCCGAAAGTTGTTTTCCATTATTCATGTGATTATTGCCTCTCCACATGTCCCTTTCCTCCTCCTTGTTTGTCTCCTGGATCTGATCTCTACACCACTTGCCTTTTCCCTCAGGGTCTGTCACAGGGTTTCCTGTGAGGTATTTCCACCTGACTTTTCTGACCACTAACGTGGTTCTCTAGGGCAGTCATTCTCTTTTTGTTGGGTATTGAATTTCTAATTAAGAAATCATGTTTCTTAGTTCCTAAAAGTGTTGGGTTTTGTTTTTTTGTTTTCTGTGCTGTAATTCCATTATATTTTCATTAAAATGCTCATCTGTTTCTTCCATTGGTTCTACTACAGAAGGAATCTCAAGTTCTGTTCTGCTGGCCATCTTTCCTTTCCAAACCCTGTAAGTGAGTTTTAATTTTCCTTGCCTGCTCACGGCTGTGATTCCCTCCGTACCAGCCAGCAGCACACCATGCACACCAGGTGGTGAAAGGTGGATAGCTTCCGTTCTCATGGCCTGAGAGCTGCTACTCTCTGCTGAAGGGCTGTGAAAAACCATTCTTCTCCCAGATGTTTTCAGTCACGAGCATCACTTCTCTCAACTACCAAGACTGGAAGCACTTTGCTCCACAGAAGAGCCCACTTCAAGGTGTTGGGGGTCAGCAAGTTGCAGCAGACAGCAAGCAAAAGTTCCCTTTGGAGGGGAACCACCGGTAGTGTTCGTGCCTATAATGATGTGCAGCGACTTGAAGAATGAATTAAATCTGTATCTGCTGGCTTGAGATTTCTTCATTATTTTCATTTTTATAAAAGCTTTATTTTAATGTTAAGAGTCACAGAATTATGTATTTGGTATGATTCACTTTTTGAAATCATCTCTATTTGTGAGTAAGTTCACATATGTCAGGATGAGCATGGAGAGAGGTGTGGAGAGGCCCACATGCCTTGGTGTAGGGATGGAGGAGATTAGTAGTAAGTTTTCATTATTCCAATGAGATGGCACTACTTTCAATTTTTTGCTAATAAAACATTTTAAAGTTTGGAGGACAGGCCTGTCAGGGAGTGGAAAAGCAGGACTGGGAAGAGGTTGAAGAGTAGGACTGGTCTGAGAATGAAATACTGGAATTGGATTTTCGCAGGTGGAATAGGTTGGGACAAGGCAAAAGCGAGAAGTCTGCTTGAGGTGGAGTGGAGGTCCCCGGAGCACAGGATGCTGCGTGACTGAGAAGGCACAGACATTGAAGCCATCCAGAACCTGGAAGGAATTGGGGTGGAGCTGAAGAGCAAGCATCCAGTTAAATGTGGGCAGATGAGTTGTTCACTGTGATAAGGAGTGAATGTTTTAAGACTACCAGTGTTTTTTTTTTTTTTAATGCATTTAGAATAAAATCTAAAGTCCTCAACATGACCCTTAAGGTCTTGCATGTTCTGGCCCTCAAATCCATGGCCCCATGGCTCTACCCATCCTCACCCCCTCCAGCACTCCTCCTCCTCACCCTCTGTGCCCAGTTGCAATCTGTTTCCCTGAAGACCAAGTTCAATCCTGTTTCTTTTTTCTTTTGAAGTACTCCTTCCCCCACTTTGGTCTGATTAGATCCCTTTCATTCTCTCATAAAACTTCTTACTCTTTTCTTTCATAATTGGTAATTTTTTATGTGTTTGATCATTTCACATTCATCTCACTAGATTTTAACGGGGATTTGCTGTTCTGTAGTCTGCGTTTAACAGTGCCTGGCACTTAGCAGCCTCTAAGTACATACTTGTTGGATGGACAGGTAGGTGGAGGGATGGTGCTACTGCTATTACTTCTGAACGTCAAGGTAGGGAGAGGGGTATGGAAAGGTGTGGAAATTACACCGTCCAGGAGAATGAGTAGCTTTCTCTCCTGCAGTCTGCAGGGGAAGCAGTTTCCCGGGTGAGGCAGCGGGTTTCCTGTCATGCACAGGCGGAGTCTGAAGAGACTCCTGTAGGAGACACCTCAGTCCCATTGGCTACAGTGGCGAATGGGAGGGAATTGGGAGTAAGTCAGGGAGGTAAGATAGGTTGCTTCAGGTAGTTTTAAGAGGAATTTTTTTTCCCTGTTTAAATAGTAATAAAAATCCCATATATTGTCTTTTTTTCTTCTGATACTACTGAATTGGGAAAGTTGCATAAGTCCTAGGTATAACTTAGTGTATTTGCTTTATTTAACATTACAACTGTTGTGGTACTTTCCAGTAAGACTTCCACAGGAGAAGAAAATTTTAAAAATAAGCAAAAAATATTTTCCTTAAAATTTTTCTTAAAATTGTAGTAAGGCATAAAAAAGTAATTATCTTCTTTCTTTGGCATGGCTTGGGTGGGGTTAGAAGGACTGTTGTAAGTGCTCCATATTGTTTGTTTTTATTAACTGAAGTTAATATTGACAACCCCTAAGCTTAAAACCGGAAAAAATAAACCTGTGATTAGCTGTCATACATTTATTTTATTTTGTTTTTTATTTTAGAGAGAACGTGTGTACAAGTAGGGGAGAGGGGCAGAGGGAGACAGCGAGAATCATTCACTGACTCCCAAGTTTAACGTGGAGCCTGGAGCAGAGCTCAATCCCATGACCCTGGAACATGACCTGAGCTGAAATCAAGAGTCAGATGCTTAACTGACTGAGCCACACAGGTGCCTCTTACTGTCATATGTTATTTTAAATAAACATGTTAATTATAAACTGTGACCACTGATTGCATCCTTAAAGTTTATTTTTTGCTATCATTTAAAAAAAGCTCAATTTTTTAAAAGGACAGAATAGAAAGGGCATCTGAATCTAATACAGTAAAGCATATTAGAATGATAATTTCGTTTTCATAATTAATGGTAACTAAAACTTCTTGAATGTCACCTGGATACTATTTAAAAAATTTTTTTATATGTAAAATACTTGGTTTATTTCTACAGATAAGCACAGTTAATTCTTTAAAACTTCCTATGTTTTCATTTTCATGCCGGGAGCTTAACCTGATTTTTAGTATGCTGAACTTGGCTTATTGAGAATTCTATTTTAGCCTTTCTAATACTGTACATAAAGTCAAAATAAGAAAAAATAATTTTAATTTTAAATGAGCTGACTCCTATTAAAACACCAAGCTTAACCCTTCAGAATATAGTAGACACAAAGGTTTCTATACTTTTCTTTTTCCTGCTCAACATATAAACAGGGCTTACAAATGAATAAAATACAAATGTCCATCAGGTAAAATGGCCAAAGGATAAAAACGGACAAGTCATAAGAGATGAATACCATTGGCCAACAAATATGTTTACAAGATGTTCAGATTTAGTTATAAATATAAATGAAAATGAGTTTCTTACCTTTCCCTACAGTAATTTTAAAGAGGTAATTCCTAGTTTTGAAAAGATGGGGTAAAATGAGAATTCTCACACACTACTCATGGGACTTACTGTTCCATGTATCTCTGGATAGACCATATTAGATTAACTATTGTCCACTGTTGGAGAGTTATGTTGTTTTCATGTTTTCTCTGTTACAAACTCTTCTGCAGTGAATTTCATCATCTGTCTAATTCCTACTTTAGGAGAAATGCCTTGATGTGAATTATAGTATCAAATGCCATGAAAAATTTCAGAGTTCTTGAAATAGAATTGTTCATGCTGTTTGCTACAGTAATTTGCAACTTAGGCATTTGTTCTAAGGTAATAATTAGATGCTGGTGGGAACCACATCCACTATGCCTCTCTATGCTTAACCAGTGCCTGCCCCCCAGTACAAATAATTAAATCTTGTCATTTAACATTCCAATGAATATCAATGTTGTCAACCTTTCAATTTTAGTTAAAATTGTAAAGTAGGAATGTCAAGAAATTAAAAACAAGAAATTTTGAAATTATAAATATTAATATTTCTTCATAACTTTAGAAGGGCTACACTTTTATTTCTAATAGTTAGCTGATGTAAGTTCAAGTAATATCTGAAGCTGCTTATTTTCCTACATGCCTATTTATTTGATACTCATTTGTATTATTATTTTTTTAGTTTAAATAATCTCTACACCCAACTGGGGCTTAAACTTTCAACTCTGAGATCAAGAGTTGCATGCTTTTCCAACCAAGCCAGTTAGGTGCCCCCTATTTAAAATTTTTTAATGTTAAATGTCAAGTTGTGGGGGGTACCTGGATGGCTCAGTTGGTTACGCATCTAACTCTTGACTTTGGCTCAGATCGTGATCTCATAGCTTGTGGGACTGAGCCCCACGTGGGTCTCTGTGCTGACAGCCTGGAGCCAAGAATTCCTTCTCTCCCTCTCTCTCTGACCCAACCCCACTTATGGACACATGTGCTCTCTCACTCGCTCTCTCTCAAAATAAATAAATAAACTTATGAATAGATGTCACCCATTCTTTAAAAACAAATGTCGTTAGGTTGTAGTTAGTATACAATGAAAACTGGGTATGAGTCTTTGTTGGAGATAGACACATAAAATATTTTTGACTTTTCAGTGAGTTGTTTTACTTTGTTCATTGTAACTTTTTTTAATGTTTATTTATTTATTTTGAGAGGGGAGAGGGGCAGAGAGAGAGAATTCCAAGCAGGCTCCATGATCAATACATTGATCTCTCAAAACATGAGATCCTGACCTGAGCTGAAATCAAAAGTTGGATGCTTAACCAACTGAGCCAACCACCTGCCCCCGTCTTTACTATTTGTGAATATTGTATATCCTTTCACTTAGAATTTTTAGAAAAATCGCTCAGTAATGTTAGCTTTCAATTAAATGCCTTGCACATATTTTGTTAGGCCTTTGTGTTTGATATTTTGGATCCTCCTATCATATTATTTTTTAAATTTCATTTTTTATATTTGTTGTTGTGATACAGCAACAGAGTTCATTTTTATATGCTTACTTATACTCAGATATATTGATGAAATTTAATTCTGATAGTTTATATGTTCTTTGGGATTTTCTTTGTATACAATCATATCATTTGCAAATAAAGACTTTTATTACTCCTTTCTAATCATATGCCTTTCTCTTATCTTTCTTTCTTAGTATATTGGATAGGACTTCCTATACAGTTTTAAATAGAGAGAGTGACAACAGATACTGTTTTCTTCTTTGAAATCTTAGGGAATAGCTTTCAATTATTCATTCATGTTTGCTGTGGGTTATTGTAGGTAGATTATCATATTAAAAATGCTTTCTATTCATAGCTTGCTAAGAGTTTTCATTATATGAATGAATATTGGATTTTATGAATTACTATTTTAACATATCTTTCAAAATAATTATATGATTTCCTCCCCTTTTTGGCTAATGTTAATTAGATTAATTGATTTCAAATATTAAACCACCCTTGCACTTCTGATATAAACTCCATTTGTTCTTCCTATATTATTTTTTTTGTATATTGCTGGATTAAACTAATTTGCTAATATTTTGTTCAGGATTTTTACCTCTCTGTTCATGTGAGAGCTTGGTCTGTAACTTTTTTTTTCTTAAAAATGCCTTGTCAGTCTTAGTTACGAGGGCAGTGTCCTAAGGCAGGAGAGCAATTTTCTCTGTTGCCCCCAATGGTATTACATTTATGAAGAGTAAGGGTATATAAAAATCTCCCATCATTATTGTATATGTTTCTATTCCTCATTTTAATTCTGTCAGTGTTTCCTGTGTCTATTTTGACCTATGTTTGTTGCCTACAGATTTAGAATGGTGATGTTTTCCTATGGGCTGACCCCTTTATCACTATTAAGTGTCCTTATCTCTAATAATGCTTCTTGCCTTAAAGAATGTTGTCTGATTAATTTAGTCATGCCAGCTTTCATTGTTTAGTGTTTGCATAGACAATTGACCCTCGAACAACATAAGTTTGAACTGCATGGGTCCACATGTATTTTTTGTCAATAAAGTACAAATGTATTTTCTTTTCCTTATGATTTTCTTAACATTTTCTTTTGTCTAGCTTATTTTATTGTATGAATACATTATACTATACATTATACATATGACATACAAAATTTTTGTTGGCTATTTACATTATTGATAAGACTTTACTAATAGTAGGCTATAGTTAAGTTTGGGGGAGTCAGAAATTATACATGAATTTTGGACTGTGCAGGTGGTCAGTGCCCCTAACTCAGGCACCCCCAAATGCATTCTTTAATCCCCATCACCTATTTTACACATTCTCCCACCCGCTTCTCTCAATTTGCTCTCTATAGTTAATATATTTCTTGGTTTGCCTCCTGTTTTTTTTCCCCTTTGCTCATTTGTTTTGTTTCTTAAATTTGATTTATGAGTAAAATTATATGGTATTTGTCTTCCTCTGACTGACTTACTTCACTTAGTACTATACTCTCTAGCTCCATCTATGTGATTGCGAATGGTAAGATTTCATTCTTACTTATGGCTGAATAATATCCCACTGTACATGTATACCACATCTTCTTTATCCATTCATCAGTTAATGGGTACTTGGGCCACCTCCATACTTTGGCTATTGTAAATAATGCTGCTATAAATATAGGGGTGCATGTTTCCTTTTGAATTAGTGTTTTTGTATTCTTTGAGTAAATACCCAGTTGTATAGTAGCTAGATCATAGGTTAGTTCTATTTTTAGTTCTATTTCCTTTTGAGGAACCTCCATACTGTTTTCCAGAGTGGCTACACCAGTTTGCATTCCCACCAACAGTGCGAGAGGGTTCCCCTTTCTGTACATCCTTGCCAGCACCTGTTGTTTCTTATGTTGTTGATTTTAGTCATTCTGACAGATGTGAGGTGATATCTCATTGTAGTTTTGATTTATACTTCCCTGATGATCAGTGATGTTGAGCATCCTTTCATGTGTCTGTTGGCCATCTATATTTCTTCACTGAAGAAATGTCTCTTCATGTCTTCTGCCCATTTTTAATTTGATTATTTGGTTTTTCTTGGTGTTGAGTTGTAGAACTTATTTATATATTTGGAGGGCTTAGCCTTTATTGATCATTTGCAAATATCTTCTCCCATTCAGTAGGTTGTTTTTTAGTTTTATTGATTGTTTCCTTTGCTGTGCAGAAGCTTTTTATTTTGATGTAGTCCCAATAGTTTGTTTGTGCTTTTGTTTCCCTTGATTCAAAAGACATATCTAGAAAGATGTTGCTATAGCTGATGTCAGAGAAATTACTGCCTGTGCTGACTTCTAGGATTTCCATGGTTTCAGGTCTCACATTCATGTCCTTAATCCATTTTGAGTTTATTTTTGTGTATAGTGTAAGAAAGCGGTCCAGTTTCATTCTTGTTTCATGTCACTGTCCAATTTTCCCAACACCATTTGTTGAAGAGACTCTTTTTCCATTGGATATTTTTCTGCTTTGTTGAAGATTAATTGACCATGTATTTGTGGACTCCTTTCTGGGTTTTCTAGTCTGTTCCATTGATCTATGTGTCTGTTTTTGTGCCAGTACTGTACTGTTTTGATCACCACAGATTTCTTTGTGATATAACTTGAAGTCTGGAATTGTGATGCTTTCAGCTTTGCCTCTCTTTGTCAAGATTGCTTTGGCTATTCAGTGTCTTTTGTAGTGTCATACAAATTTGAGGATTGCTTATTATAGCTGTGTAAAAAAATACTTTTGGTATTTTGATAGGGATTGCATTAAATGTGTATGTTGCTTGGGGCTCCTGGGTGGCTCAGTCAGTTGGGCATCTTACTTCAGCTTAGGTCATGATCTCGCAGCTCATGAGTTCAAGCCCCACATTGGGCTCTGTGCTGACAGCTCAGAAACCTGGAACCTGCTTCAACTTCTGTGTCTCCCTCTCTGTCTGCCCCTCCCCCACTCATACTCTGTCTCTGTTTCTCTTTGAAAAATAAACAAACATTTAAAAAATTTAACAAGATGTATACATTGCTTTGGGTAGTTTTGACATCAACAATATTCTTTCATTCCATGACCATGGAATGTCTTTCCATTTCTTTGTGTCATTAAAAATTTTTTTCATCAGTGTATCATAGTTTTCAAAATAGAGATCTTTCTCTATTGGTTAGTTTTATTCCTAGGTATCTTATTGTTTTTGATACAATTGTAAATGGGATTGATTCCTTAATTTCTCTTTCTGCTGCTTCATTATTGGCATATAGAAATGCAAACAGATTTCTGTACATTGATTTTTATCCTGTGACTACCAAATTCATGCATCAGTTCAAACAGTATTTTGATGGAGTATTTCAAGTTTTCTATCTAGAGTATGATGTCATCTGCAAATAGTGAAAGTTTCATTTTTTTCCTTCCCATTTTGGATGACTTTTACTTCTTTTTGTTTTCTGATATGCTATAACTAGGACTGCTTGTTATGTTCCTTTTTCTCTCCTTTGATTTTTCTTCTATATTAAATAACTTTTACTCCACATATCTCTCTACTAAAGAACTGTAGACACTAAAGATGACTAATATTTTTGCCAGAGAGGGTCTATTTTTTTTTAAGCAGATTAAGTGAGGATGAGCTGGTCACTTTAATCCAATCAGCTAATGACCTCTGGCCATCCCTTTTCCAGTGGCACATCTGTTTTGGACTTTGAACTGAGTGTGAGGGTCTTTTCCTCTTAAGCACTGATGACAGCAGCTAATTCTGCTCTGTCCACAGGTTTTCAGGTTGTTAGCCAGTTACCCCACCTAGGCTTCAGAATTTAGGAAATTGCTCGATGAGGAAACATGCTGTCTATTTGCCACCCTTCGGTCTCCATTTTTATCCCATTTTCCACAAACCACCAAAAGCTCTGCTGCTTTCTATGACCCCCAGAAGTAGTCGTCTCCCAAGGGCCAAGGCTGAATTCCCAGCTTCTAGCTGTGTCCAGCATTGGTTCCCTCAGAAAACACAGCTGCCAAATACTGAACATATAAAGATGATTAAGACCTATTTTCTTCCCATACAACAGAGCTTCCTAACCTTTTCAAAACCATGGCACATATGGAAAATAATATTTTTTAAACATCAAACTATAGTAAATACAGGAGGATGCTAATAGCCAGAAATTTCTGGCCCCAAGCTCTTGCCAACATAGTTCTTGGGCAGATCACTCCGCTTTACAAGTTGAGAAGATCAGTTCTTTCACCTTTGTAACCTATGTGTAATACTGGTTGAGACCTTTTGCCTTAATAAATTATTTCTTCTTTTCTAGTCTTTCTCTTAGGAAAGACTCTGTCAATATTTTCACCCTTGTCAGAGAACTAGAACTAGTACTGTCTTGATGCCTTTTGAATCTGAGATGAATATGTAGGTGTACCAGAATCCTTGTACCCTTCCTCAGTCTGTGTCTATTCCATGGTTCATGTAGACTACTTATAGCCTTTAACTGGAAGCATAAACTAGTAACTTATTAGCTTGTTTGTCACCTTTTTCTCTTCTGTCCTTTCTCTGTATTACAGATTTTCCTCATCCAGAAGAACACAGAATTTCCATTGTAAGGAGTGCAGTGTAGTCTGGCTGTGTAATAGCTGAGATAAAGTTATCATTTGCAATGGGAAAATGACTGAAACAAAATCATATGTATGGTTGAGTTTATGCTTATTTGTTATTTTATTAATTCTTTAAATTCTAAGTCAGTGGATAACTTAGTATTTTACAGTTGATAAATAAAGATCTTCTGCAGTTCTCAGAAAAATATCTTGGTTTATAAAACTGTAAACTTAGGTCTACTTCACAAGCAAATGTTTTATTTAATTTATAAATAGTTGGGCCAGGAATATGTTGAGAATTTACTGTGATACTTAGCTGAGGAATGATGCATTATTAGAATGTATTCACACATTAGACTTTAGTTTGCTCAATGTGAGGTCCTTTTATAGTATGGTAAATATGTAGAGAGGATAATGGCCTATGATGATGGCATTAATTCTTCCATATAATTAATTAATTATATGGACAATGTAATCACTGTAAATACTCAGAATACTGAAAAGGTGAGGACAACGATATTCCCTAAATTGGTTTAGAGTTATCAGGTTGCTGATGGTGGTGGAAGTCTTATAAATGGAACACAGCAGAAAAATGTTTAACGACACTAGGCAATTGGAAATGATAAAGGCTGTGGCTCCCATAATGGAACTTTATGGGCGACAGCAACTTCCCAATCCTACAAAGTTCGCAAATGAGTTAGCAAACCCCAAATTGTTAAAGGAAAAGTATCCAATTATGATTCTCTGTTTAGCTCCTAATAGTTAAATGATTCTGTAACCATATGCTTCAGTTCATGATTTAGGGATTCCTAAGTAAAGAGACATTTTTACTAAAATAAACAAATAATCAAGTTAACTGACATACATTATTGATTAGTAGACTGATAAGAGTGTAAGGAACCAAGGCATATTGTAAGATGAGTTAAAGCACATTTAATGTTTATTGATCATTAGGGCAATGAGAGAAGGTATAAATAACCCCATTTCTCAATTAATTTAAGCATTTGTATTTATCAGTATAAATTTTAAAGTTTTCCAACTGCTTACACATATTTTGTTGTAAAATTATTTCTAAGAATTTTGGATTTTTTTTGTATAGATCAAGAATTGTTACCTTCTTATAGCGATGAATAGTATGTATGAAAAGTGTCATTTTTATCTTCTAGTTACATTACCAATTAATTCTGTTAGTATTCCAATCAATACTCTTGCCTTTTAAAATAGGCAGTATAAGATTGTTATTAACAATGTTATTAGCTAACATTGTACTTTTATTAAGTATTATTTGTGTTTCGAGTATCTTTTTATTTAATTTTTTTTAATGTTTGTTTTTGAGAGAGACAGACAGAGCATGAGCAGGGGACGGGGCAGAGAGAGAGGGAGACACAGTGTCCGAAGCAAGCCCCAGGCTCTGAGCTGTCAGTATAGAGCCCAACACGGGGCTCAAACTCCTGATTATGAGGTCATGACCTGAGCTGAAGTCAGACGCTTAGCCGGCTGACCCACCCAGGCGCCCCTGAAGTGTCTTTTTACAAATGACTTGTTCATATCAGGATCTGAACAAAATTTGCACACTGCATTTTGTATACATGTCTCTTGAATGTCTAACAGTTTCCTTTGTTTTTCATGACATTTATATTTGGGGTAAATTGGATCATTTGCCTCATAGAGTTTCTTATAGTCTCTATCTGCCTGATTACATCCTGATGGCATTATTTAATGTGTTTCTGCGTCTTCTGTATTTTCTGAAAACTAGTAGTTAGGTCCAAAATCTTAACTGAATTCAGTTTTAAGTATTTTTAGCAAGAATACATCATAGGTGGTACTGTATACTCTCAATTGCATCACATTAAGAATAATGTAATGTCTGGTTTTCCTACTATTATTAACATTAAAATGGATCAGTGGATTCAAGTGATATCAGACTAATTCATTCATTAAGAAGAATTATGTCAACTTTTACCAAATGCTTTTAAGCAGCCATTGATAATCATTGCTAAGATCCATTATTTTCACTAGGGAATCTTAAAATGGTGATTTTCTAATTCTGTTATTCTTCTGCATGTATTCATTAGGACTTTTCTAAATTTTATACATTTTTCTTATTTTGTCTGTTTTATCTGTCTTATATTAATGCTGATGTATGTTAAAGTCTCCCACTGCATGTCTGCCCATTTTTCCTCCTACATGTATTATTTTTATTCTACAAAATTTGATGCTATTATTTGGATATTATCTATTCCTTTTAAAAGATGTCTTAGACCAGTCATGTTTTAATCTTTTGTGGGAGTCACAAAGCTAATATATTATAAGTTACACTGCTTATGTAGGCTTCGTTTTTATGCCTTTTTGTCTTGAATTATAATTGGATATATATTGAAATATATTTGGATAGTATAAGTATTGCTACCTTTACATACTTTTTCTTCATATTTGCCTGGTAATTTGTGCCTATTTCACTATTTTTGTTTCAATGCCTTTTCATGAAAGATAGGAATTTGCTCCTTTTTCTATCCTTTCTTCTTCCGAGTCCTTGATAATTTACTATAGGATAATTTAGTCTCATAATAAAACCATTTGTTGTTCTTATAGTAGTGCACTGTAGATATTACTTTACAATAAAAATGTTGTGGCCATGTATAAAATAATCATTTAAATTTATATTTTTTATTTTTAACTTATTTCATGGGGTTCATAACTAACCTGGGAACCCTGAAGCTGGTAATTAAAGCATGTTTTGAGACCTCAAAATTACTATGAAAAAGATGAAGAAGATGGTCTTTCCTTTTGTCAACAGGTCAACTGATATTTAATAAAGAACATGAGGTTTCTTGATTTTTAGGATGGATTTTAAAGAGCACTATAACACCAAACAAAATGTTATCATTTTAGTTTTCCTGTATGGTCTTAAGATGATAATTTCAGATCTAGGTCTGGTCTATTTTGAAACTTGTTCATATCACATATGAAGGTATTTTCCAAGTTTCAGTCAAGATAATTCTTTGTGCCTTATTTTTCAGTTTCTTCAGTGATTTTTGATCTTATAAGTTTTTTAACTTAATTCATCATAATAACTTAATTATGGAAGTATTAAATGTTTATTTAAAGGCAAATTCAAATGGCACTCAGGAGTATGATGTAAAAAGTATTATGTCAGCTGCTTCTTACCCTGGATTCCACTCCCCAAAGTAGCCACTGTTAATAGTTGTCTATTTGTAACGCTCAACCATGAAAAGAAAGCCTGATTCTTTAACCTTAAATAATTTAGTCCAAGAAAGAAAACAGTATCTGGTTCTTTTACAAATAACAAGAATTAATTTTAAATACTTTTAAACTTTAGTAACACACAAAGCTGAAGACTGAATAACATTGAAAATGTTAGTTAATGTTGAAATGGCCAAGTAAGCATTTTTCTGTAATGTATTTTTCATTGTCTATTTTGAGTAAAAGCATAAGCTACCCTTTAAAAAAGACAGTTTTTTCCTGTATTCTAATAGGTATAGCAAGTTTCACCATTCTTGTAAAAATCAAAATATAATTTTAGTGACTTCAGTTCTATTTAAAAATGAAAGTATGGTTTATCAGTGGCATTTTATGTTTTTCATCTTAATGCAATCCTTTTAAGGCCATACATTCCAGTATCCAAGTTTTAAAGTAGTTTGTATACACCCAACATGCAAGGCCATGACTTTAATCATTTCCTCACCAGAACTTCAATTATGCCAAGCACTTTTTAATTATCCTGCAGCCCACAAGTCTATTCTTAGTAAAAAGTCCGACTTGCACAGAGGCACAATATTCCTCTGTGGCAAAATTCAACTCACCACTTTGCAGCCCCACCCATAAAAAAGCCCTGTGAATTAAAAGCTACTAAATTAAGTGTGTATTTTTAACAGCTTCAATTTTCAAGTCAAGTTTGGCATAGAAGTTGAAGACATTTTCTGAAGTACAAAAATGCTATGTTGGCATTTCATGGTATTTTCAGAATGCAGTTCGCTCTTTGGGTTGTCTCCTTTACGAAGTTAGTTTCTTGTAACATCGATTTTTTTTCTTAAGGGAATGTGTTCAGTCATTTTCTCTGCTACTTTTTATTTTTATTTATTTAAAGAAGAAAATTCTGAACCAAGGAGAACAGTGATAGAAAAAGAAGGTCCTTGTGAAGACAGATCATCGGGGAGGGGACAAGGTTTGAGGCACAGTGGGTGGCAGGAGAAACACTGAGCTGAGTGGATCTGGGTTTGGCATTTCATGTACAGATTAAAACCTGTAATGCAAACCCTGAAATTAAGAGAAAGTAAACTCCTTAAAATTATTGTATTGTTTTACTCTTTTTACTTCCTAGTAATGGAAAATCTGTTTTGCCCTATGAATGCAAATAGAATACAAAGTCATTCCAGGAAATGCTTGTATAAGGTGAATGCTGATAAAAGACGCTAAATACCTAATGCTATATAATATATTAACTCAAGAAATAGTTCATAAGGATCTCTTATATGTAAAGCCTGTACTTCTTTTATGTTTTAATGTAGCTCTAATAATTTAGTGCCTCATGATCCATCTTAGGAATGTGCACTGTTCACAATCTGAACTTGGGAAATGTGGGTTCAATCAACAGAGTTTTCCCTGTTTGTCCTTGCCTCCATCTACACTAGAGACTGGACTATTTAAAAATCCAATTCCCCATTCTGCTTTCCAACTAAAAGTTGCATGGTGAGATTCTGACCAATGAGGTGTAAAGGGGAGGTCACTGGTGCCACCTGGTGTCTTTATGCCACGGGGTCTGGAAGTGCTGCTGTCTTCACTACGAGTGTACGGCTCAAGGCCAGAAGGAGCCTGGGTTGTTGACCCAGGTCAATGGCATCCTTGACCACCATGTTAGTGTGGACTCCCTACTCTGGGACTTCTTGTGGCATGAAATAAATAATCTTCATCTTGTTTAAATCACCTTTTTCCTGGGGTTTCTGTTACTCTTAGCTGCATGCATTACTAACTGGCTCAAGGTAAAAAATTAGTTTGGCAATAAGCATGGCAGTGGTCTTCATATTCCAGATTGTGCTAGGCAGTCTCCAAGGTGGCCCACAATTCCCATCTCCTTCCCACCCCACACTCTCCCTGCATTGGTTTGTGTGACCAATAGGATGTAGCTTCTAAGGTCCTGTGACACTGTAAAAATTAAATTAAAAATTTAACAGTATTTCTAAAATGACCAATACTTTCTTTTTTATGGAATGTCACATCTTTCTTACTGTATGGCATGTTTTCTGGTCAATTAAAATATATCCCTTAGTAGAATGAGAAAATTTAAATCATTTTCACAATTAATTTATGAAAACCACTTATGTAATACTATATACCAGTCTCTTTTCTGTGTTCTCTAACTTCATTTATTCTTTATTTCAAATGACGTTTTGATGGATTATTTCAACCAGTTGGCATTTGGGGAAACTGAGGCAGAGAGGTTAAAAGTCCTGCCCAAGGCTATAGACCTGGGAGGTAGAAGACCTGGGATTTGAGCCTAATGAAGCTGGTTCCAGCATTTGTACTCCTCTCTCCACATAAAAATCACCTGAATTCTAGTAACCAGGGAAAATTGGCCTTCTTTCTATAGATAATGTATATACATTTGTAGCATGTAAGCTGTTTATGTTTCAGCCTAGTGAGTCAGTTCCTGCTGGCATTCACAGTTCCTTAAGTATCATTGTTCCTCTGAGTGTTCAGCATATATGAGAATGCTGAATGTTACTTGCTTTCTGCTGGTGAAGCCTGCGCTGTCAGTCAGTGTCTGCCCGGAGCGAACATACAACAGAAAAGTAGTTAGGAGGACATCGAAAGGAACGAAGGACCAAATAAAGGGAAGGTGTGTTTACCTAAAGATTGGCAACCACTGGAAGCTGCTACCATGCCCAAGGTAGTGGCAGCAGAAGGGCAGATGCCGTGGCCCAGACGTCACAAGCCACTGTGCTCCTGGCACTGTTGGAACCTAACTGCAGTGCTTAAAGGAAGCAGGGAGTTCTGC
The DNA here is from genome assembly GCF_006229205.1 of Suricata suricatta. NCBI lineage: Eukaryota > Metazoa > Chordata > Mammalia > Carnivora > Herpestidae > Suricata > Suricata suricatta. The sequence continues at coordinate 71,493,551 of NC_043707.1, forward strand.
AGCACTGGAAATGAAGCTAGGCAGATTTTATTACATCCTACGATTCTGCAGCCTTGTGTGAAGCATTTTATTACACTGTGGAAGTCATCAGGGTTATGTTTCAATCACAATGCCTGAGAGGCTAACTTTAGAACCACCACATCGACAATCCTTCACTTCCTTGGCTATGTACTTAGAATAGAACCTCTTCTAAGGTTCTTGGTTTAACTGGAAAGAAAACGATAATTAAAATAAATTAAAAAAAAATCCTACCAATGTTATACGAGTCCAGGAATCCTGTTGTCCAAACCATGTTGCCTGTCAAGGGGCTCGGGCTTGCCCAGTGCTCTGCCACATTTGTCGGAGCTACCTCCAAAAGGGAAGTCCTCCTTTCCCAGTCTTTGCCAGTGTGTCCCATTGGCGGATTCTCTCTGAGATAGAGCTGGAAAGGGAGTATGGAAGAGACTGGAGTATGCAGACTTCCAGGTTCCTGCAATGGAAGAAAAATTTAGGAAAGAAATGGAGTTGAGAGCTAGTGGCCAAGGAACAGCCTGGTCTCAGAAGTGTTGACCTCCTGGGGCACCAGAGTGGCTCAGTCAGTTAAGCATCTGAGTCTTGATTTTTGCTCAGGTCATGATCTCACAGTTTGTGAGACTGAAACCCATGATTGAGACCCACATCGGGCTCTGGGCTGACAGCAGGGAGCCTGCTTGGGATTCTCTCTCTCTGCCCTTCCCCTTTGTTCTCTCTCAAAATACATAAACATTAAAAAAAGCAAACAAACATTGACTTCTCCTTGACATGTTTTCCTTCCCTTAATATGCTTTTCCATGTTGTTAAATATTCCACAATTAATGCCTGCATCATATACTCTATTTTTGACACTCTAAGTTTATTTGCTGCCTTTCTTAGTGGTGTTTTCTCATTTTCTTTGAAATTTTAGTTTTATGGCTTATTTTATGTGAGAGTTTACATCTTCCTCTTTTCCAAGCCTCCCAGTCTATCAGTTATTTTGGTTGCCTCCACCATCTCTAGCCCAAGGCATGATCTTAGTTGGTGGCTCTGGCTTCTGTCCCTTGGTGATTGGAGATATCAGAGAGATCCAGTCCCTGAGCTGGCCAAGAGTGACACTGTACTGGCTTCCAGCTTTGGTTAGGACACCTGGCTCTGTCATTCTGTACAAGTCCAACTCTGGGCTGCCCGAGGCCTCAGCTCCTGCTTATCGCTGCAGATTATCTATTACCCTGCTTTTGAATATGACTATGACTTTTCTTTATATAAAAACATCTATCATTGCTATGTTTACAGTAGTGAGAGGAATGTAAAGCATGACTACTTAGTGTCATAGTAATAACTAATCTGTCTTAATACATTTAGTTGATTTGCTTTGGTTTGTTTAGGTAAATGATCATATTACCCAAGAATAACAAGAAATGGAACCACCATTTAATCAGTGCTTAGTACATGGTGGGTACATTCTGCTGTGTGCTTTCACTGCATGTTAGGGCTTGGGAATGGACAAGATTACTGCTGTCTTTTCCAGGGGTAGCTGTCAAATTGTGAAAACGAATAGTAATGCAAATAATTCTGTTCCTATCAATGCAAATGAATATTGACTGGTAGATTGTAGATCTTTGTAAGTCAAATTCTCATTGAACAGGTCTTACCATCGTATGTGTTCCCTCAGTAAATGAAGAGTTGAGTAAAATCTTTGGTACACATCTGTTTTGTATTTGTGTAAGAGTTGTGATTTTGATTTTTTGAACATTACACTTTAGCATTCATAGTATCTTCTAATCTTCAAAACCTGAGAAGTATCTGTTATTCATATTTAGTAGATGAAAAAACTGAGACAAATCACATGGTTTATTTGCTCAATATCAGATTAAGTCTTAAGTGGCTACACTGGGATTTAAGCTCCCAATTTTGCTATCTTCAAGATCTCTGCTCTTATAGCTTATTGTTTCCCTTGGAGAAACTCCATTTACTCACAGAATTAAAAAAAATATATATATTAACATCAGAAAAACAAAAACTAATATTTATAAAGTGGTTACTATGTGTTATACACCATACTAAATGTTTATATGGATTAACTCATTTAATTATGTGAGACCATTTAACACCTTCCTTCCCTAGCTAGCTCATACATATGAGAATTATACAAATCTGCAGTACCTTTTTCTTTAATTTTTCCTGATATAGCTTGGAAAGGGAATAATGGGGCTGAGATCTATGTTATCCTGAAGCTTGAGTGTCTAGAAGTGACCATAGTTTAAATAGAAGCATTTGGAAAACTTGATGTCGGCCGAAAGTCAAATCATAACAGGAGCATAGCACATTGAGAAACCATCTCAGTGGTAAGTAAATGATTTTTATATTGACTCACCAAGCCAGTAAGATCAGCTTTGTAGTGCCAACCAGTCATACTTATAAAAGGCAGTATTTTTTAGGGAAATGTTCTCTTTCTGTGATTTAGAAAATTATTTGGATGGCCAATCATATTTTCTACAAACTTCCTCATCCCCCTTGCCCACAGGGGCAGACAGGGTGGCTGAAAAGCCTCTTGCCTTTTTCTGCATAATCACTTGAAAGCTAGAATACTCACCTTTCTAACATACTGGAGGTGACCATGTGACCAGTTCTAGCCGGAATTCTGTAAGTCATTGTACAAAACTTTGAAACCACTTTTTTAAGGGATAAATTAAGGTCACCAGGCCCTGATGGGAGATGAGGCAGGGGATGGGATAGCAGCCACCTCATGACCATGTGGAGAAAAGCCACCTGCCAGGCACGGTGGAGCGGAAGCATAGGGCTGATCCTGGTTTCTCAGTGGCCTGGAGCTCCAGCCCTTGACAGCCTCACATAAGACACTTTACTGCATTAGCTCTAATCATTCAAGCCACTTTCAGTTGTTGTGGGTGCAGTTAAAGTTAGTGTCCTAACTAATACATTTGCCAAAGCATGGATGGAAGAACACATTTTTTGGGTCATTTTATATGAAAATCCATAGGCAACCAAAATTTCTCTGAAAGCAAAGTAATGTTCAGCCTGTGGAATTAAATCCAATAGGGAATCTACACAGGATCTCCTAGGTCAGATCTTTCTTTTTTTGGTTCTGGTTTTTTAATTCAGCTATATATGGTAATGTCTCCATACCCTAGTTTCCATTCTTATCTCAACTTAACTGCTAAGTTCTAATTAAAAATATATAATGTTAAATTATTTAAACAAGGGGGCAATTAGACAGAGATGGTTCTAATACCTTAGCAGCTTAGTGTAAGAAAACTAAAATGTAAGCCTGTAAGTGACTCTGGGTTAAGAAATCAAAACCTGAAGAGAACCAGTCACAAACAAGCTACTAGGCTTTGCCAAATAAAGCAAATGCTTCACCTCCAGGAGTCAAATAATTTCCTTGCTTTGCTTCTGTCTCTTCACTATAGAGGTCTCGCTCATAGCTCCTGTGAGCGGAGCACTGCTAATCACTTCCTGTTTGGTGCTACCCAGTTAGAATCAATATTTGCTCAAAGAAGTTCTTAAAATTTTTAACATGCCTCAGTTTATCTTTTAATAATACCCACCACAACTAAATACAACTCCTATTTCTTTCTCTAATAGTAAAACATTTCAAAACCTAACAGTAGTTACCAGCTTTCTTTCCTTTGATTCCATTGTAATGCAAAAATCTGGAAACAGGATCAATTTGATGTTTGATAACAAAACTGTCAGGTAACTTAGGGCTTTATGCGTCTTATCTTGAGAAACTGATCAAACTAATAATGGCATTGTTAGAAAAATGTGCCATTTTCTTGGAGCTTCTGACTACCTTTTTTTTTTTTAACTCTTCATATACTTCCTCTGTGACTATTCCACTCAATTTTCAGATCATCTGTTCATATTTCAGACTACTAATATGATTAAGTCACTTATTTCTTGTGACTGAAGAATAATTTAAACAGTAGAATATCTAGATTAAATCTAGGATATTTAGTTTAAAATAGTGAGTTTTTAGATAGTCAGAAAAATACTATGATTGACCTAAATGATTTTTAGACAATACAGTACAATGCACTTAACTGTAAAATTTTTCTGAACATAGTCTTAAAAAAAAATAATTCAGAGTGCTACTCTTTCCTGCCTAATAGAGCTTACTTTTTGAGGGAAAAAAATTGAGGGTGGGGTGGGGGAGGAGGAAGGATGCATACAAATCATTTTATTATTATTTTAGCTTTATTGAGCTACAATTGGCAAATAGAATTGTATTTAAAGTGTACGGCATGATTTGATATACGTATACATTGAAAGGATTCCTCCCATCTAGTTAACACATCCATCACTTCACATGTTTATTTTTTTGTGTGCAAGAAAATATTTAAGTTCTATTCTCTTAGCACATTTCATTTATAATATAATGTTATCAACTATAATCACCATTTACTACATTAGATGGTCAGATGTTACTGATCCCACACCTGAAACTTTGAGAAAGTTTTCTTTTATAATTGCTCTGTCAACAATTTCAGCCTTTTCATAGGAAGAATTTACTTCTCATAACTGAGTAAGTTGTTATGTAAAACTCATTTTGAGGAGTGCAAGTAACCCATCCTTTTCTATATGGATTGTCCGTGTTCTCCTTATTAGTAATGGAAGAAACACAACCATTGCAATTTTCTCAAAAGATATGAATAAGCTGTGGGAGGTGTTTTGGAATGAACATGTCATTTGATCAGAAGAGCTTTATGAAACATGTTGCACTAATGTCTTGCACCAGTGGAATTTTCTGTCAGAATCTATGATCCCATTCAGTCTAGGTTGATGATATCAATGCTGCCAGAGTGGATTGTTCATAGGATTTCACCCCACCCAATACAGAAATGTTTTCCTTGATATAGAGCTATGGAATTTCTCATGGTACATACATAGTAAGCCATTTGCCACAAAGTTCACTGATGAAGAGATCAATTCTCATGTGTTATTTTTAGTTTTTGAGTGTATATGACTATGATTCTAAGGCTTTAGGTATTTCCAAGTCTCAGGAAAACAGGAACAAAGCACTTTGTTGTACTGAACACCTTTTGGTCAGCAGGGAAGGAGCCAGGAACAGTGATCTACAGAAAGAGCCTGTCTTGGAAGTGCCCACAGGACAAGGACAAGGTCCAAGAGGAGTAAGAGTCTCAGCCTTAATTCTAGTAAAGTTTGGACATGAGTATTCAACCAGATGAGTGGGACACAGCTGTGAGGTAGGCAGACTAGAAGAAGGAGATGCTAGCTCTCCAGCTTTTCTTCCATTTCTGTTATGAGCTTATATGCATCCAGTTCCTTCTTTCCATGACTCCAGTCACACTGGAATTACTGCCCCTTCCCTGGCTGACCCTAAATCCTCCACTCTGCCCTGAATCACAACCCTTCAGTGCACGTTCAGAACTGGCTCAGAAAATCATCTCTCCTTTCTCCCATGTCTTAAACTTCTCATTCTCTACAGCACTTAACATATTTAAGGTTTCTTAACCCCACATCTTGTCTCTCTTTACCCTGCCTCCCCCATTCTCCCCTTTCTAAGGCAAGGCTTCTTTAAGCAGTTCTGAATGTTTGTCTCTACTTCTGCACCTCCTGTTCTCTCCTCAACCCACTAAGCCTACCTTCTGCCCCCATAGCTCCATTTTGCAACTGCTCAAGTCACTCCAGCTTCACCAGCAACCTCCTCATGCAACATGCCAGCCAGTTATAGGCCCTGCTCCCTGTGGGCCTCATCTCCTGCACTTGCCCCCACACTCCTGGTCATTCAGCTCCACCAGCCTTCTCTCTAGTCTTCAAATCCCCCAAACCCTTGCTCACTTCCAGGCTTTTGTACTTGTTCTTCCCATAGCCTGGGATTCTCTATCTGGCTGGTTCATTAGCATCCCTCAAGTCTTGGTTCAGTTATCCATTCTTAGAGGCTTTTTCCAGAACATACATGGGGTGTGACCTTGGAGACATCATTTAACCTCTCCATAGTTTAGTTTCTCATCTGTAATTTAGGAAATAATTGTACCTATCTCCTAGAGTTGCTGTAAGGATTAAATGATATTATACACATGAGTATTTAGAACAAGACTTGTTTACTATTATAGGCAACATCATCATGTTATCTCCCTATTTTTCCCCTTTATCACACTTCATCATTTACTTGTTTGCTTATTGTGTTAGCATGGTAGGATGCAAGGTCCAAAAGGACAAGAGATTCATCTGTGTTGTTGGTTTGTCTACTCTTTACAGATTGATGGGGACTGGAGCATGGGAAGGCTCAATGCATCTGACACTTTAATTTCTCTTTTACCTCCTGCTACATTTGTCATTGTCAATCATGATGTTCTTCCTGAAACCCCTTTTTGTTTTTTTGTTTTTTATTTTTGTTTTTCGTTTACCTCCTTGTCTTCCTCTGCTCATATCTTTAAATTCCAGGATGTGTCTGAGAGGGTACAGGACAGAACAGGGGCATGGGAATGCATGGATGAGATCTGGGGAAATGCTGTGGCCCCACACAATGAGCTGGGGTCACAGCTCTGGCCAGAGGAGGGAAGCATCGGTGGAGCTGCTGGTCATAACTGAAGAGGGGAACCTAGACTGAGCTGGCATGGGATGGAGTCAGGAATGAAGGGCTTGGGCTTGCTGTTAAGGCTTTGATTAATTCAGCATGTATCAAGCACCCCTAGGTGTCCAACTGAGCTAGGTGTTAGATTTTTTTTTAAATATAAAGAAGGATCTCAAATATATAGCTGCATAAATAAATTCTTGTAATTTACTATAGAAGTGCTTTACAAAGGTGTGCACAAGGTGTGATGTTGGTATGAGGAGGGTGTGATCATTGCTGGGAGTACTGCAAGATTCAAGAGGAGCAGAAATAGGAAATGGGCCTTAAATTTATCATATAAACTAGAGAGAAATCCTAAGCTGAAGAAATGGTACATGCAAAAATGCAGAAAGATTTCTCCAATATTTAATATGGTGGATGGAGCTGTCATGAAGCCCCACCTCCTACCAAACGTACAGAAATTGTGTATCCCTATGATTGTTATAAAGGTGATGTGCCTTTTTGAGGATAAAGTTGTATATGAATTTTAAATTAATTTTATTTTGGAGTAAATCCCTTCTCTAATTCAGGGCTTGCTGTGAGAGATGGCTACTTAGCAATCTTGAGGCTTCTGAATATTGAATTCCAACTTTTATAACACTTCCAGTTTTAGAAGGGAGAAAGAATAGATGGGTGGATTAGAGGGGGGTGATGAGTGAGTTGACTGGATCGATAGACGGAAAGATGGGAGGATAGGGGATGGATGCCAAGGAATCCAATAGGCAATTGGGGTGTTTTGCTTTGAATGATGTCAGATGTAGGAATGACCACATGGCAGCAACCCACATGTTCCTAAGCCTGTTCTTGCACACAAAATTTTATTTTATTATCATAATAATTATTATTATCTATTCTGAATTAGATATTGTTTCTAAGTTGTTTTTATATATTATCTCTAACTACCCTGCGAGGATAGTATGAAGAACCTGAGACATGGAGAACTAATTTACCACCCAAGTTAACAATGCAAGTAAATCTATATAAATCTAAAGCTCATTTTTTTCCTACTGTATCATGAGGACAATTCCTACTTTTTTCTAAGCAAGGACACAATTTATGTCTAATCTCCACTTTCAAACTTAATCACTGCTCTGCTTCAATAGTCCTCTCCAACTCATGCTATAAAGAGCAGTGAAGAATGACACAGCTATTTCATTTTTGTGATGTCTCTCCTTTAGTATAACTGATTCTTCTAGCACTGAGTGTCATCCACAATATACCATGCTTTCTTCTGTGTCTGAACATGCCCCACCACAGTCAATTTTTTCCTGGAATCGTCCTATTTCATGCCTCTCCAGATAGAATTATTCTTCTGTATCCACTGTGGTTTCTGTTGTTTGCAACTGAACCCTTCTGGTTGGGCTATGGGAATTATTGCCAGCTTTCAGATGCTTTACAGAATTACGGGAAAAGCTCTAAGGGCAGATTCTATACTGAGCTTCTAGGAACAATTCCTAGTTTCCAAAATCACACGGCTTCTGCATGGCTAAGAACCTCATAGTCATTTTGTGATGACCCCTCAGAACAATGTGACACTTAAAATATAGCTTTGGAGAAAAACAGTATACAAAACTATATAATGACTAATAAATGATTAATATAGCTCTAAGAAAAATACACATTGTAATGTCTCTCTGGGAAAGCAGCTGATTTATGACATGGGAGCCAAGCAGCTGGGAACCCCCACCTGCTCAGGGTAGAATGCGGCCGTTTCTTTTGTGTTTACTTCCCAGCTTCCTCAGAGACTACCGGATCTGATAAGACTCATTGATTATGCCTGATCAACCATAAAGTACATGTGTAAGCAAATTCTGTTTTTCTCATGAGATCACTCTCTGAACACTAAAACGATCTTGAAGTCTTTTATTGACTGATTATTGCTTCTGCAATAAATATGGGAATGCAGAGTCGTTTGGGGCGACAGTCTCTCTAAGCTGTCCTCTCCTGCCCTCTTTCTCTTGCAGCTGACTTGTTTGTGCCTCATTCTTATCCTGTCTACCACTGAGGAAGGTGGCAGTCGTTTCCTGACATTTTTTCAGGAAAATGATGACAAGAAACCTTGATACCTTTGCTACTGTCCAAAGGCATAAAATGAAAGCCTCTCACCCTTTCACTCCACTCAGGAGCAACTTCATGAGCGTGTAACTTGGGTTCAAGATCCCATTCTTGGGAGTTTGACACTCTGAGGTTGCCATCTTGAAATTCCTACTGTATCTTCAAATTTGTGTTTTACTTTGGGACAGTGGATTTGGCGCTGGGAGCTTGGAACGTCTCACCTCCTTCCGCCTGCCACCTCCCTGTGACAAGTTCTTGGCCAATCTGTACCCTATCCCCTGTACCGCAATCAAGTTCCTCCCTGTGACAAGTTCTTGGCCAATCTGTACCGCAAACCTCCAGTTCTGCCATGGTCCAGCTACCTTGGCCTCCAGGCCTGGCAGTGAGTACACAGAAGACAAAGTTGATTCCAGGCAGGCGCATGCGCCCTGGAGCATCTGTGGGCCAAGCCGGCAGGGAAGTTCTAGGAAGTCTACTTGTCAAGCTGATGACAGCATTTGCCTTAGGTGACGCGGTGGTGGGGAGTCTCTTACCTGCTTCTGTCTTGGTGCTTAGGGAGCCTGACTGGACTTTGGGTTAGGTTTTGGTCCTGCAGCAGGTGAGAGAGCAAATCCAGCAGCCAGTGCACAGGATTGTGGGCAGGGCCCCTGCGCGCGAGGGAGGAGCGTCTGCACTTATAATCTGAATGTCCCCAATGTTCTGGGAGTGTGACATTAAATGGCAAAAAAACAAACAAAAAAATCCAACTGACAAGTTGTGGGAAAGACCACAGAAGGAAGGAGAAAAATTTTCCTGCCTTTTGAAAAAGGCCAATGCATTTTCATTTATAGCAAGGAGGTTGGAATGGATAGTGAGAAAGATAGCCTGCTTTTTCTGCCACGTTTACCCACATGGTAAGTCTGGCAAGAGCTGTACCCCATTTGTATATTAGACTCTGTGGAGCGGGGCTGGATCTGGCTCAACTCCTTTATTCCCAGTTCAGGATACAGGACCTTGTCACATAGTAAAATCCCAATATTTGAAGAATTAAATTGTTAATCACCCATTTTTTTATATGTTCAAGTTATTAACCCACATATCTAATGGTTTATTTTCTCTTGCCATAGTTCATATTAACTGGAGATCTTCACTAATGGTGACAATTCATATTCAAATGCAGTGGGTTAGTAAAAAAAATAGGCATATGGATTATAGTGATTTCATGTACTGGGCAGAGCTAATACAAACATGGTACCATATGTCCATTGTGCTTAGTGAATTAAATCACTTACTATGCCATTATGAAAACATTCATAATGTTTACCCAGCCACAGAAACCACCAATATGAAATTAAATTCCTACTAGTCTTCATCTTTCAAATTTCACAAACTGGAATTAATTTCAAAGGCAACATGCCTGGCTGAGTGGGGGGAAATCACTGAATATTCTATGGAAAAATTAGTTTGATTTAAAACAGCAATGCCCTGAGCAGAATCAAAGTTTTCATTTACTTCTCACCATCTCCAACATGGAAAGTAAGAGTATTTCCACCAAAAGGTTTTAATTAAAAGGATTTTGGCATGGGTGTGTGTATAAAAATGTCTCTTAATTATAAAGATATAAAGTTAAAGCTTTTACTTGAGATTTAATTAATAGTCTCAATTGTGTAGCTATGGATTAGATGATGGTGAGAACAGCTGAGAAATTGTTGATCAGGTCAGCCGGAGCAATTCAGGATGCAAAGCTGCACCTCTCAGAATTTATCTGGCTCTCCAAGAAGTGGTATGGGGCAGAGGGCTTGCTCCAAATATTCTTTAAATTTATAGGATCAAAGAGTTGTTGGAATCTCTGGCTTTAGATGTTTTGTTCAGGCGCTGCATCATGGAAATCTGGCCTGACAGTCTGACAGGTCCTGAATTAGATCTAGTTATAACTCAGAGCATATGAGTTCCTTAATGGGAATCAATGAGGCAATTGTGTGAGTATCTGGGTGTGATAGCCTACAGGCACAGTCTGGCCCTGGGGCCCAAGTACGGAATAAGGGAATTCTGGTTCATTCAGGAAAGGTGGAACAGAGAATGTTGACTTTAATTATCCTGATAAATTTGTCTTTCGCATCACTTTGACTATTGGATTTATCCTAATCTATTGTGCCTCCAAATTAAATAATTACATTGAGAAAGTGTAACTGTGATACAACTATAATTTATAACCACAATAAATGTTATCTACCCAGTAATCCAGGATAATCTTCCTATTTCAAAATCCTTAATTTAATTATATGTGTCAAGTCCTTTTTGGTCCTATAAAGTAACATTCATAGGTTCCAGGGATTAGGATGTATATATATTGAGGGGGTGTGTGGGGGAGGGTGATATTATTCAGCCTAATAGTCACTCTATTTGAAAATGTGCTGAGACTCAAACCTATTTACTATCTACTACTCCTGAACAGAATATCTAAGGATGGAGAATCCAAAGACCTTTCTGATAACCAATAAACCTAGATTTCTGATGAAGTTTATTTTAAAAGACAGCTGTTTGGAAGAATATCTGACAACATAACTTCTGTTTTTAAATATCCAGACTAATTTAGATAGTTTTCAAAGATCCTGAGGGTTAGACTTGAATTAAATTTTATTGTGGTCACTTTTTATATGTTACTGAACTTCCTAAATTATTATGAGTTTCTGCATGTTTTTGATCAGCCATGTGGAAGCTATAAGACCTTGATTCTGGGAATGTTTCAATGCTGTTTAATTTTTAACATCCTGGGCCTGATGGGTTACATTTTGAACTAGATTATGGCTGAATTAATACATTTTTCAATGAGTTTATACCTAACAGATCATTTAAGGCATTTTAACAGAATTTAAACATAGATATTGGATTATTATTGCTGAAGCTTAAATGAAATGGCAGGTACCTGTTTCAGAATCCAAATTTTACTTTTTAAAATATTTTTAAAATTTTTTTTTTGAGAGAGACCGAGAGAGAGAGAGAGAGAGAGAGAGAGAGAGACAGAGAGAGAGAGAGAGAGACAGACAGACAGACAGAATTCAAAGCAGGCTCTAGGCTCTAAGCTGTCAGCACAGAGCCCAACCCGAGGCTCAAACTCACGATGCTTAACCGACTGAGACCCCCAGGCACCAGAGTATCCAAACTTTAAAAACAGGGCTATCCCATCTTTTCTTGCTTCTTGTGATATGCTGAATACTGTGTATCTCATTAAACAATTTTCTTTGTCTTTTTCTTCTGCCGTTGTTGAATTTTTTGGTGAATTGGAAACTGAAGCTTTCAGAACCACCTCATAAACTTTCTTGGACTTGAACTGTTTCCTGCTGCTATTTTAAATGTTAGTTATAACACTCGTGAGTGTACTTGGAACTTGTAGTTCTGGTTATTTTAGTGGCAACATGCCTGTAATCCGCTTAGCACTTCTACTGAGCACAGACTCTGCCAAACACAATGCAAAGCAGAAGGGTGAACTTCAGGCCTTGGAGATGTGGTCTGCCTCCTCCAGACTGTGATTTCTGAACTGGAACCTGGACCTCTATCTTTAGTATCTATTCTGATCTCTAGTACATGGTTGACTCAAGGTAAATGTCTGTGTTTTGTTTTGTTAGAAAAGGTTTTTTTTTTTTTTAAACTGAGGTATAATTGATAGATAACATTTAGTTACAAGCGTGCAATATAATGATTCACTATTTGTATGTATAATGAAAACGACCCCACAGTAAGTCTGGTTAGCATCTATCCCTATACATCATTACAAAGAATATTATTCTTGTGGTGAGCACTTTTAAGATTTGCCATGTTGGCAACTTTCAGATATGAAATAAAGTATTATCAACTACAGTCACCACTGTACATTATGTCCCCATTACTTATTTGTTTTATGACTGGAAGTTTGTGCCTTTTGACCCCTTTACCCATTTTGTGCCCACCTCCATAAATATCTGTTCAGTGAAGAAACTTTTTTATTTAAGTTGATGTTAACTGGATAAACTGTCTAGAGATTGAGCAACTTAAGAAATCAGATAGCTAAGATAGAATGCTTCTATCTTCAAATCACGTCTAAGTGATAATAATGGAAGTATGAACAGGGTGTATTGGGACCCACCAACACAGCCAAGGAGAGTCAGAGAAGGCTTTGTAGAGAAGGCATCATGCGAGTGAGGTCCTGGAGGAAATGAGTCCATTTCACCAAATAATCGCTTCTATGAATTTACTTGTTTCTTTTCACTAATATAATTTTGATGGGCTGGTTTTCATTTTGCTCCATAATAGCAAAGGAATGTTGACTTTATCTCTGCTGTAGTTCCTTGCTGCTGGCACTAGAAGGAGCAGGAATGGAATGACTCTTTGGGAAGACACAGGAAGCAGAGTCTGCACGTGGCACAGCCCTACCAGAAGGAAGGAGACCACAGGTGAGGCAAAATGGGGCAAAATGTGTGGGGGAACAAAGGGGGAAACTGGGTACAGCTTCCAAGTTATAAGAAAAATGTATTTATAAAATTATAATTGAGAATATATTCTTTGTGAATATATATTCCATGAATGCATCCTTTTTCTTATGCTAACACCTTGCCTCTCCTTGAGAAACCCTTTCTTTCATCTGACTCCCAGTAGAAATCCCTGTTCTCTCCCAGCTCTTTCCAACTGCAGCAGCAGGAATCTTTGTAAAGACAAATTAAACATTCCTTAAACTGCTATCATGAAAACTGGTCAACTGAAAGTTTACATAGATGTTTGCAAGCTATTAAAACTGCCCCGTTAAATGTGAATTGTTGTAAGCTTTATGAAGACTTCAAAGGAATAAGAAATGTAGCAAAGTGGGCTGGTGGAAATTTGGGCTTTCTGCAGTTGATTTTTGGCAAATTGGCCCAGAACCGATCTTGAAGAATTAACACACATTTACCTGGCAAAAATGGGGAAGGGCATCTCAGGTACAGAGACAAGAACCAGTGAAATGTTTAGCAGGAACAGGGACATGTATTCATTCACCAGATGCTTTAGAGCACAGCATTTGACTTTGTAAAGTGAATAGTCCTACCTTCATGAAGCTTATGTTGTTTCTTTTGTACAAATGTCGGTCAAATTATTGCTTTTAAAATCACACACACGCGCGCGCGCACACACACACACACACACACACACACACACACATTCACTCACTCACTCACTCCAGAGAGAAACCTTTTAGCTGTTGGATAGAAATTGTGACAGTTAAGTAGAGAGTAGACATAGAATATAGAATGATCATAATTGAAATGACACAAACTAAGCTTTTGTGGGAAGAAGCTAGAAAGGAAACAAGAAATTGAATAAAATTAAAATAGGAGAATAAAAAGCAGAAATTAATAAATAGGACAGTAGTAAAGCAAAAATTAATAAGTAACATCAAAAGCCAGTTTCTTTTATAAAAGTTGGTAAAGCAGATAAATGGCATTTTCTGATGAAGAAAAAACATAGCAGGTGGAAGTGCAAATATTATGATCGAGAAAAAGGATATATAACCATAGATAGAGATTAAAAATGTAATTAAAATTACCATCTACAAATTTGCCCTAAAAAAATCTAGATAGAATGGATTGGTTAAACTAACCAAAATCAACCTCAGAAAAGGTAAAAATATGAACAAACCAACAACCATAGAAGAAATTTAAAATATTTTTTTATAAGAGTTTATTGTCAAATTGGTTTCCGTATAACACTCAGTGCATCTCTCTACAAGTGCTTCCCCCTCCATGACCATCACCCCTTTCCCCTCCCCCTCCCCCTTCAGCCCTTAGTTTTCAGTATTCAATGGTCTCTCATGATTTGTGTCCCTCTCTCTCCCCAACTCTCTTTCCCCCTTTCCCTCCCTATGATTCTCTGTTAGATTTCTCCTGTTAGACCCTTGAGTGCAAACATATGGTATCTGTCCTTCTCTGCCTGACTAATTTCACTTAGCATGACACCCTCAAGGTCCATCCATGTTGCTACAAATGGCCAGATTTCATTCTTTCTCATTGCCATATAGTATTCCATTGTGTATATATACCACATCTTCTTTATCCATTCATCAGGTGATGGATATTTAGGCTCTTTCCATGATTTGGCTATTGTAGAAAGTGTCACTATGTGTACATGTGCCCCTAGGCATCAGCACTCTGTATCACTTGGGTAGATCCCTAGCAGTGCTATTGCTGGGTCATAGGGGAGTTCTATGGATAGTTTTTTGAGGAACCTCCACACTGTATTCCAGAGTGGCTGCACCAGTTTACATTCCCACCAACAGTGTAGGAGGGGGCCCATTTCTCCACATCTTCACCAGCATCTATAGTCTCTTGATTTGTTCATTTTAGCCACTCTTAAATATACTTTCTTAGAGACCCCAGAGTTAGTAGTTTTTACTAGTGAATTATATAGGTCATCAAGAAAGATGGCACAAAAACATCAAAGTGTGTAGCCCAGTTACAGATATGATAATGAAAACATTCAAAATGAACTATTGTAATATATCAAACCAGAAGCATTGAAGCAAAACATTAGATTATAATAACAAACTGTGATTTAGTAGGGTTTTCCCTCTGCAACTCAAGAATGATTCAGAGTAGGAGATTTATTAAAATGGTAAACTATAATAATTGGTTGAAGGAGAAAAAAACTAAGTGTTTATTTCTATAGATAGGAAAAGATAAAACTTCTCATTGCTTCCTGATAAAAACTCATGGCAAACTTGTAATGAAGAAAATTTGCTAAAAAGAATTTTTAAAGAGATGATAAAAACATACATATAAAAAATCATATAAACATATGACATAAATATGATGATTAAAATATAACAAAAAGCATTTTGCACAAATCAACAGCAAGCACAAAAACAAAAATCATGCCTGCTACTAAAATATAGCAGCATTCTCATGAAACTGAAGAGTAAGACAAGGGAACAGTAACTAAGGGTGTTCAGAGAATTTCATTTCTTTTCCTTCCAGGTATCTGATTGAATTGCACTATTCTCAACCCCTTTGGCATTAACATTTAATGTGGCTTGTTTTAGCCAATGGGTTGCTGCCATAGGTCATGTGGCTTCTTCAAGGTCAGACTAATTATTTCCATATGGAAACTTCTGCTTCTCCTCGCTGTGATTATGGAAACATATGTTGAAATGGAGTGTGGGTCCCTGAGTGTCCATGATGAGCAGAGCGCCCGTCAATCTGTGTTGGTCAGGTAAATGATGGAGAAATGCACCTTTGTTGTGTCAAGGCACTGAGGTTGTCTGCATTACTGCAGCACCACTTTGCCCACCCTGACTCACATAGGAACCTATTACTCCTATGTTCTATATTTTTATTAGTACCATTTTCTATTTTTTACCTTCATTTTCAAAAAAATTTGTGAATTGTATTCTTGTGTCAGATATCATCAGTTTTTTTCTTAATGCAGAGCTACGTGTCCAGCAATAATTATTAAATTAACTTGTGTCATCTTTATCATATAGTAAAATCCCATAGATATGGTTGTTTTGTTTTTGAGCTCTCCTCTGGTCTGCTCTTCCATTTTTATGTACACCAAAACTACATTGATTGCCATTATGAAGGTGGCTTTGGAATTAGACTCTCTAGCCTAAATTTCCACTTACGTTAATTACTAGCTGTTAATTTTAGACAAACGTGTCTTTGCTAGACTTCAGTTTCCTCCTTTAAGTATTATATATTAAAAATGTTATCTACTTCATAGGGTTTGAGAGAGAATGAAATGAGATAAGATATGTAAAACACTTAGCACAGTGTCTGGTACACAGTAAGTCTTATGCTTCTTAGAGAATATTTTAGCAGTCTAAACAAAATTTGAAACAGCTTCCTAATTTAAAACTTTTTCTTTTCACTAATTTTTGCTTATTGAAGACGGTGTGGCAAATGGGCTATTATTTATCAGTCAGTCACAATCTGATGGCCGTACCAAATCAGTTGGTACATAAAGACAGAAGAATTAGCCGGTGCTAATTCAGCCATTTCCCTTTATTACTAACCTTGTTTGATACAAATGGAAAAGGTACCCTGCACTGGTTAGAATCAAAAGGCATAGCTCCTGAATGACACAATAGAAGAAAAATAAGTGAATTAGAATGGTAACTTTTTACTAAAAAGTTTTAATCAATGACATAATTGTTTAAAAATTGCATTACCTGTATTATCTTGAGGTTACAAAACAATGGTTAAAAAAAAGAAGATTGTGAGGAACTTCGACTTCTGCCCAAGATGGAGTAACAGGACCATATTCCTCCTACCAGTAGCGAAAAAAAAAAAAAAAGAGGACAAAATATAGGGGAGAGTAGTTTTCAAAACACTGGACATCAGGCAACAAAAGATAGTGATCTCTGAGAGACAGGAAACAAACAAGATGAGCTCTATGATTACCACTGCTTCCCACCTTGGAGAGTTTCCAGGCCACAGTGCTGGGAGGGGGAACACGAGCTAGCCATGGACTCTGTGAGGTGAGAAGGTGAAGCTGAGATCCAGGAAACTAAGATGGCCAGAGTTCACAGGAAAGAGTACCGAGAAAGACAGAGCCCCACCGAGAGAAGAGGTTAGAGATCTGCAAAGGGTTCCCCTTATTCCACTGAGTACTGATTAGCATTTACCTGTGAGGAAACTGCCTGAGCTGGGGAAAGAAGTACCTAAACATGTTAGGGGCAGCAGTGCCCAATGCTCATACAGTACAGAGAATAGTATCCCTCCTACCATCCGGAGTGGAAAATCCCGTGATTGACAGGACGTTGGGTTGGTGCATAGAAGGGTCTTGAAGGAGCTCTAGACTAAGTGTTGCTCTGGGCCAGTCCAATAAAATGTGAAAGGATAAAACTGTTCCCAAGTGACTTAACTGCATCCCAGGACACAGCTCTAGAATATTTACAGGAGCACAAAAATATCAGCACTCAACAAGATAAAATTTATAATATCTGCTAGTCATTAAATATTACAAGTCATGCAAAGAAGCAGGAAAATATGAACCATACTAGGAAAACAAATCAATGCATTGAAACTGACTCTAAAGATTTAATACAATCTGAGTCATAATCCCAGCAGATCTTATGTTGATATTGATAAACCTCTAAAATTCATATCAAAATGCCAAGGACATAAAGTAGTCATGACAACTTTGAAAAGATCAGAGTTGAAGAACTAACACTACTTGATTTCAAGGTTCATAAAACATTACTGTCATCAAGACAGCATGGCACTAGTGTAAAGATAGAGAAATAGATCAATGAAAAAAAAAATAAAATCCAGAAGTAGACCCACAAATTTATGGACAACTGATTTGCAATAGTCTTTTTTTTTTAATTTTTAAATGTTTATTATTTATTTTTGAGAGACAGAGAGAGAGAGAGAGCATGTGCAGGGGAGGGTCAGAGAGAGAGGGAGACACAGACTCTGAAGCAGGCTCCAGGCTCTGAGCTGTCAGCACAGAGCCCGACACTGGGCTTGAACCCACGAACTGTGAGATCATGACCTGAGCCAAAGCCGGACGCTTAACCCACTGAGCCACCCACGTGCCCTGATTTATAGTAGTCTTTTAAACATATGGTGAGGCGGGAAAAAAGAATTTCAATCTATATATCATTTACAAAAAAATCACTCAAAATGGGTCATAGACCTAAATCAAAAACCTAACACCATAGAACTTCTAGAAGGAAACAGGAGAGAAAACCTTTGCTACCTTGAATTAAACAAAGATTTCTTAAGATATGTCACTGAGGGAAACATCTATAAAAGAAGAAAAAATGACATACTGGACTCTGTCAAAATTAAAAACTTATGTTCCTAAAAGAAATAAAGAAAATGCAAGTCACAGAAAAAATACTTGCAAATCATATATCTAGGATGTCATATATCTGATATATTTGGATAAACTTATAGCTAACATAGATAGTGAACTTTCAAACCTCAATAATAAGAAAATAAATGACCTAACTAAAAACAGGCAAAACACTTGGTCAGACACTTTACCAAGGCAGATAATATGAATGAAAAGTAAATTCATGAAAAGATATACAACATCAATAGTCATTAGGAACATACAATTAAAGAGCTAGCAATACATGTTATTAGAATCACTAATATTAAAAAGATTGATCTTACTAATATGAGGGAACTGGGATTCTCGTGTCCTGCTGGTGAGCATGTTATGTGGTACAAGTACCTTGAAAATGTTTCTCAGTTTATTAAAAAGACTTTTACCTTTTACTTAAAACTAATTATACTTCTACTTACCATATGACAATCTAGGTATTTACTCCAGAGAAATGGGAGTGTATGTCCATATGTATTAATTTGCTAGGGCTGCCATAACAAAATACCCCAGGCTAGGTAGTTTAATGCCCCTTAGTCGTTTAGCCCATCCCCACTCCCACAACCCCTCCAGTAACCCTCTATTTGTTCTCCATATTTGAGTCTCTTATGTTTTGTCCCCTTCCCTTTTTTTATATTATTTTTACATCCCTTTCCTTAATGTTCATATGTTTTGTATCTTAAAATTCTTATATGAGTGAACTCATATGATATTTTTCTTTCTCTGACTAATTTTGTTTAGCATAATACCCTCTAGTTCCATCCATGTAGTTGCAAATGGCAAGATTTCATTCTTTTTGATTGCCAAGTAATATTCCATTATATATACACAAACCACATCTTTATCCATTCATCCATCGATTGACATTTGGGCTCTTTCCACACTTTGATTATTGTTGATATTGCTGCTATAAACATTGGGGTGCATGTGCCCCTGTGAAACAGCACACCTGTATCTCTTGGATAAATGCCTAGGAGTGCAATTGCTGGGTGGTAGGGTAGTTCTATTTTTAATTTTTTGAGGAACTCCCATACTGTTTACAATAAAGTACTTTTGAGGAAAGTTGTATAAATTACAGAAAATACTGAATTTAAATAAAACATTAGAAAGAATGTGCAAGAATATCCTGGCATTAAAAGTGAAATAGACAGGTTCACTGCAGTCTTTTTCCTTTACAAATTTTCACATTTCTTTGGTTTCCTAAAGTACTTTTGGTGTTTAAATTAACCGAAAGGAAAGAACAAGTCTTCATGTTTATGGCTCCAAGATCTGGTTTCCAGTCAATTCACATATGGCTCAGAATGTTAATAATTGAAAGTTGATCTATTTTGACCAGTTGCCAACTTTATGACTTAAACTCATTCTTTATCCATAAATTGTGTCCTTTCAGGGACGGTTTTGGAATTAGGCTTAGAATTGTGGCAGGATGACTCTTCTGTTGCTGAAAATTACATCCACTGTTTAAAGCATTTTATTATGCTAAACTTATTATAAAAAACTTTTTAAAAATCATGTTTTTAGGAATCCTTAAAGAAGAAATGGGCCTCTCAGTGATATTGCTGAGAGCAAATGAAAGCACCAAAGACCCTAACAGACTGAAACAAAAGCTTACAGGAGACGTTAATGCCAGGAGCTGTGTGGATAGACACATTACAGCCAGAGCCCACCCTGGCCCAGAGAGACAGGACTCAGCTGGGCTCTATGAGTAGCTCCCATGCTCATTTCTTGCAGTTCAGCAAGTCAGCATGGAACCCAGGGAAATGGATGATAGTGGTGGGGGCTCTGCTTAGGGTGCTCTCATCAGTGGAATTTTCTTTGGAATAAATCTGTCCTGAGTTAGTCTGGCTACGTTGCTCTTGACAGTATGTATGTAATCCAAGATATTTCCTTGGCCTTCCAAAAAGTTCCATAAGCTACCTAATGAACTGTGGTAAGTCTCTTTCTTCTTAAACTAGGGAGAGTGAGTGGATTTTGTTCTCTGCAAAATAGATCCTGCAACTAAAAACCCGGCCAGTTAAGTATTGCCATTGTTAGGGAAATAGCCATTTTTAAAAAGTGACTCTATGTACAGTGGTTTAAATATTTTAGAAGCTTCTTTCTGTCTCATGTCATAGCTCAAGATGGGTAATTGTGCTATCCCTTACAAAGTCATCTAGGGACCCAGGCTGGTGGGGTGACTGTCATCTGCTCCACTGGCTTTTCCCTCTGGCTCCAAGGTGTTTGTGCCAGTTATTTTCACCTGCACTGCACTCTGTCCCTGTTCCAGGCCATAGGAAGGAAAAAGAGAAAACAACTTCATTTTGAAGGACATAAAGCAGAAATTGTTGCTAAAACCTAATAGTTAAAGCCAAGACTCAAAGCTTCACCAAGATTCACGGGAAGCTGAAAAATGTCATCTCCAGCTGTAGTGGCCATTAGTATCAGGCTAGTAGCCTAGCCCAAATATGATAGATATGGAGAGTTCGTTTAGTAAGAGTCCTTCTAAGCCCAGTCCTTCTAAGTAGCAGTGAAACAGGGAGATATCAATAATTCTTTTGATTCTCTGAATAAAGTAGAAGTAAAACCTCTGGATTTTAAAACATAACCCTTTCATTTAATGCAGAGAGTACCTGCTAAATGTCAACACTATAAAACACAGAAGTAAACAAGACAGTCCTGGTTGCTGCCTTTGTGATGTTTACATTCTAGGATTGAAGACATACACTGAACAATGTATTATGAGTTGGTTATTAGTTATGATAAGTGTTCTAAGGCAGTACAGGGGATATATAAGTCTGTGTACAAATATAAATATAAAACACAGGAATCTGGTCTAGGCTGTAGAGTTCAGGAATGTATTTTCTTTTTAAAGTGATATTTATTTACAAAACATATGGACACATTTATTGGTCAAATAAATATATCTCTGCTAGTTGGCAAATTGTTTATAGACCTTCCCATACGGTCTTTTGGTTATAATTAAATTAGGACTTTTGTCATTTAAAAATAAAAACGACATTATGTACTAACTTTACTTTTTGAATAAGTACTTACCTGGTTGAACATGAAGTATAAACATGTATCTAGCCAAAAATTTCCCTCACGTCCTTGACCTCAGCCAGCTGTTTCTCACAGACCCCTATTGGGTGACAAGTTTTATTGGTTTTTAGTTACACTTCATAAGAATTTTTATTCATATACAAATAAATACAAATATATTTCTTCTCCTTATAAAGTACAGGTAACAGCACACTTTGCGCATTTTATTGCTCCTTGGTCTTTTCACTTATTATAGCTTGGAGCTCTTTTGATAAAATGTATTGATGTAAAATATCTTTTTTTTAAACACAAAGGCATCATGTTTAATTTATAGATATATTATTAATGCACTTAACCAGTCCCCTATTGGTAAGCATGTAGATATTGCCAATATATTGCTTTAGTGCTTCAATGAATACTTTTAAAATGCCATTCTATTCTTATGTGTTGTAACTATAGGATAAATTTCTAACTCATGGGGATTTATTTTGGTTTATGATGTAAAGTATAGATAAAGCCATATTTTTTTCTCCACATAGCTTCCTGGTCATTTCCAGATAATTCACTGATAGTACTTCCTTTTGTCGGTGATTTGAGATATCACATTATTAAAAATAAAGCTCCATGTGTAGTCAGGTCTGTTTCTAACTATTTGTGTGTCAGCAGTAAACTTTATTCATTACTGAGGCTTTATTTGACAAAGAAAACTCTCCCTGCCCTTAGTACTCTGCTTTTGTGAGATATCCTGACTTTATGTTTATATTTCCATATAGATTTTGAAGTCAATAAATTTTAAACTCTAGTTCTGGAAAAAAAACCTTGGATTTTATTTGTATTGAAATTACACTAAATTTAAAAATTAACTTAAGGATCAACATCTTTATGATAGTGAATCTTCCTATCCAAAGTGCTTTTCTATTTGTTCAAGACTTCCTTTTTTCTTTCAAAGAACATTTTAATATTCTTTTTCTTTAGATTATAAGGCCTCAAACATTGCTTTTAGAACTTATACCTATAAGTGGGGTGTTTTATTCCATTATATTTTCAATTAATATTTATTGTTTATATGAAAATTTTTATATATTAATTTTGCATCTTGTAATTTACTGCATTTTTGTTTGTTTGTAGTAGTGTTTCACTTGACTTCTGCGGGTTTTCTAAGTATGTTATCATTATGATCTGCATATAGTTATAACTTTGTCTCTAATTTCTTTCTCTTCTATCATTGGATTGGCTAGTGCTGCTGGTACAATGTTAAGTGATAGTGGTGATAGACCATTCTTGCCTTGTTCCTGAGCTGATATGCTCTTGTGTTTTCCCCTTAATCATAATGCTGATTGGGGGCTAGAATGAAAATATTCTAGTATTTAAAGAATTATACTTGATAAAGACATTCTTAAGAGTTTCATGAAGAATGGCTCTTGAGTTTGGTCAAATGTGTTTTTAATGTATATGAAGATAACATACTTATGCCTACTAATTGAGAGATAATATCTATTGATTAATACCTTTTCTAATATTGAACTTCCTTTTCAGACTTGTAATAAATTCTACTTGGAAAAGATGCATTGTTTTTAAATGTGCTGCTGGACTTATTTAGAAACTTTCTTCAATATTCATACATGAGCTTAGAGATAGTTTTCTTTTTTTAATGGGTCTTATTAGATTTTATTGTCATCAGTGTCCTGCTTACTTCAAAAAAAAAAAAAGAAACTGAAATTATTTCTCTGTACTCTAAAATATTTTAAAGAGCTTTGGAAATATCTGTTTTTTGAAAGTCTTATGGCATTCCCCCGAGAGATTATTTCTACCTGGTGTTTTAGCCAGGGAAAATGGGCAGAAGGCAGCAGTAGCTCTTCAATGAAATTCTGTTTCTTCTATGGAAATTTTGCTGTTTATGTACTGTTTATTTTAGATCTTTTGTAGGACTAGTTTTGATATATTTGTTCCTGAGAAAATAGTCCAGTTTACCAAGATTTGGTCTTTTTTTTCATTTTTGTGGTAATTTCTCCCTTAATACTGACTTGATTAGCACATTTTTTCATTTCTTTTTCTTGACTAAATTAACCAGTAGTTTATCTGCTTCATTGACTTTTTTCAAAGCACCAGATTTGTGTTTTTGTTTTCCAACTTTTTTTTATTTAAAAAATTTTTATTTTAATTTTTTAATTTTAATTCCAGTATAGTTAACCTACAGTGTTATATTTGTTTCAGGTGTAATGTACAGTGATTCAGCAATTCTGTACTCAGTACTCATAATGATAAGGATACTCTTACTCTTAACCTACTGCAGCCATTACCCCATTCACCACCCTCCAGTAATCATCAGTTTGTTGTCAATAGTTAAGAGTCTCTTTTTTGATTTGTCCCATTTTTTCTTTGTTCATTTATTTTGTATATTTAATTCCACATATGGGTGAAATCATATAGTATTTGTCTTTCTCTGACTGATTCATTTCACTTCGCATTATACTCTCTATATCCATCCATGTTACAAATGGCAAGATTTCATTTTTTATGGCTGAGTAATATTCCACGGTGTGTGTGTCTCTGTGTGTATATATATATTCACACATACATACATACACACCATATCTTCTTTATCCACTCATCTATTGATAAATACTTGGGGTGCTTTCATAAGCTAGCTATTGTAAATAATGCTGCAGTGAACATAGGGCTACATGTATCTTTTCAAATTAGTTTTTTCCTATTCTTTGGGTAAATTCAGTAGTGGAATTACTGGATCATATGGTAATTTTATTTTTAATTTTTTGATAAACCTCCATGCTGTTTTCCACAGTGGCTGCACCAGTTTGCATTCCCACCAATAGTGCATGAAGGTCCATTTTCTTCCACATTATCACCAACACTGTTGTTTCCTGTGTTATTAATTTTAGCCATTCTGAAAGGTGTGAAGTGATATCTCATTGTGGTTTTGATTTGCGTTTCCATGATGGTGAGTGATGTTGAACCTCTTTCCATGTGTCTGTTGGGCATGTATATGTCTTCTTTGGGGGGAAAGTCTGTTCATGTCTTATGCCCATTTTTAATTGGATTATTTTATTATTATTATTTTATTTTGCTGTTGAGATGTATAAGTTCTTTATATATTTTGATGACTTAGCCTTTATTGGATATGTCATTTGCAAATATCTTCTCCCATTCAGTAGATTAACTTTTAGTTTTATTGATTTTTTCCCTTTGCTCTGCAGAAGCTTTTTATTTTGATGTAGTCCCAGTAGTTTATTTCTGGTTTGATTGACTATGATTCAGAAGACATATCTAGGAAGATGTTTCTGTAGCTGTTGTCAGAAAAATTGCTGCCTGTGCTGTCTTCTCAGATTTTCATGGTTTCAGGTCCCATTTCTGTCCTTAATTCATTTTGAGTTTATTTTTGTGTGTGGCATAAGAAAGTGGTCCACTTTTATTCTTTTGCATAGAGCTGTCCAGTTTTCCCATCACCAATTGTTGAAGAGACTTTCTTTTTCATGTTGCATATTCTTACTTCCTTTGTCAAAGATTAATTGACCATGTAACTTATAATAATTAAATGATCATATAATAATAATATTTCTGAATTTTCTGTTCTGATCTGTTGATCTGTGTCTTCTGTTTTTGTGCCAGTACCATCCTGTTTAGATTGCTACAGCTCTGTAATATACCTTGAAATCTGGGATGATGATATCTGCAGTTTTGTTACTCATTTTCAAGATTGCTTTGGCTATCCAAGGTCTTTTATGGTTCCATACACATTTTAGGATTATTTTTTCTATTCCTGTGAAAAATGCAATTGGTATTTTGAAAGGGATTGCATTAAATCTGTAGATTGATTTGGGTAGTATGGACATTTTAGTAATTGTTCTTCCAGTCCATGAGCATGGAATATCTTTCATTTGTTTCTGTTGTCTTCAATTTCTTTCATCCATGTTTTATAATTTTCAGGGTACAGGTCTTTCACTTCCTCAGTCAAGTTTATTCCTAGGAATTTTATTATTTTTGGTGCAACTGTAAACTGGATTGTTTTCATAATTTCTCTTTCTGCTACTTCGTTATTAGTGTATAGAGATGCGATTTCTGCATATTGATTCTGTTTCATGCACCTTCACTGAATTCAATTACTGGTTCGGGTAAGTAGTTTTTTTTCTTTGGGTGGCGTACTTAAGGAATACTATATATAGTAGTGTCATGGCATCTGCAAACACTGGCAGTTGTATTTTTTCATTACCAAACTGGATGCCTTTTCTTTCTTTTTGTTGTCTGACTGCTGTGGCTAAGGCTTCTAGTACTATGTTGACTGAAAGTGGTGAGAGCGGAGATCCATGTCTTATTCCTGATTTTAGGGGAAAAGCTCCCAGGTTTTCACCATTGAGTAGGATGTTATGTGTGTTTTTCATATATGGCCTTTATTATGTTGAGGTATAGTCCCTCTAAACCTACTTTGTTGAGGCTTTTTATCATGAATGGATGTTGCACTTTGTCAAATCCTTTTTCTGCATCTATTGAAATGATCATATGGTTTTTATCTTTTCTCTTATTGATGTGATGTATCATGTTGATTGATTTGTGAATATTGAACTACTCTTGCATCCCAGGAATAAGTCTCATTTGATGATGTTGAATGGTTTTTTAAATGTGCCGTTGGATTTGATTGCTAATATTTTGCAAATATTTTCATCAGATATTGGTCTATAGTTTTCTTTTTCTGTCATGTTTCTCTTTTTCTGGCTTTGATATAAGAGTTCTGTGTTCATCAGAGATATTGGCATGTTGTTCTCTTTTTCTGTAGTGTCTTTTTCTGTTTTGGGTATCAGAGTAATGCTGGCCTCATAGAATAGATTTAGAAGCTTTCAGTCTTCTATTTTTGGAATAGTTTTAGAAGAAGAGGTATTAACTCTTCTTTAGTAAAAGGCAAAAGATTTACATGATCTGAAGAGAAACCAAGGTATTGGTATTAATTTTTCTTTAAATGTTTGGTAGGATTCGTCTGTGAAGCCACCAGGTCCTGAATTTTTATTTGTTAGATTTAAAAAATTTTTTTTAGTGTTTATTTTTAGAGAGAGAGATTGAGATTAAGAGAGAAACTGAGTATGAGTAGGGCAAGAGGCAGAGAGAGACCGAGACAAAATCTGAAGCAGGCTCCAGGCTCTGAGCTGTCATCACAGAGCCTGATGTGGGGCTCAAACCCGTGAGCCATGAGATCATGACCTGGGCCAAAGTTAGACACTCAAGTGACTGAGCCACCCAGGTGCCCCTAAGGCGTTTTTGATTACTGACTCAATTTCATTACTGGTAATCAGTCTGTTCAAATTTTCTATTCCTTCTTTATTCAGTTTTGGGATGTTATATGTTTTTGGAAATTCTCCATTTCTTTTAGGTTGTCTAATTTGTTGGCATGTAATTTTTCATAATATCTTATAATCCTTTGTATTTCTGCATGTTGATTGTTATTTCTCTTATTTTATTTTGCTTGAGTCCTCTTTCTCTCTTATTTATTTATTTGTTTATTTGATGAGTCTGGCTAGAAGTTTATCAACTTTGTTGATTCTTTCAAAGAATGAGCTCCTGATTTCATTGATCTGTTCTATTGTTTTTTGAGCTTCTATTTTATTTGTGTTTTCATCGTTATTATTTTGTTCTTTCTACTAGTTTTGGGTTTTGTTTGTTCTTCTTTTCCTGGCTCCTTTAGGTGTAAATTTAACTTGTTTATTTAAGATGCTTCTTGCTTCTTGACATAGGCCTGTATTGCTAAGTACATCCCTCTTGGAACAACTTTTGCTCCATCCCAATTTGGACCATTGTGGCTTCATTTTTATTTGTCTCCATGCAATTTTTGATTTCTTCTTTGATTTCTTACTTGACCCATTCATTGTTATTTAACATGTTATATCTATCATCTATCTATCTATCTATCTATCTATCTATCTATCTATCATCTATCTATCTATCTATCTATCTATCTATCTATCTATCTATTCATTTATCTGGCATGTTATATAACCTCCATGTATTTGTATTCTTTCCAGATTTTTTCTTATGGTTGATTTGTAGTTTCATAGCATTGTGGTTAGAAAAGATGCATGGTATGACTTCAGTTTTTTTCAATTTGTTGAGACTTGTTTGTGGCCTAATATGTGATCTATTCTGGAGAATGTTCCATGTACACTTGGGAAGAATGTGTATTCTGTTATTTTAAGATGGAATGTTCCAAATATATCTGTTAGATCCATCTGGTCCAATGTATAATTCAAAGTCATTGTTCCCTTGTTGATTTTCTGTTTGGATGCTCTATCCATGATGTAAGTGGGATATTAATATCCTCTACTATTGTTGTATTATTATTGATTACTTTCTTTATGTTTGTTATTAGCTGCTTTATATATTTTGGTGTTTCATGTTGGGTGCATTAATATTTATAATCATTATATATTCTTATTGGATTGTTCCTTTATGATTATATAGTGTCTTTCTTTGTCTCTTTTTATAGTCTTTGTTTTATAGTCAATTTTATCTGATGTAAATATTGCTATACTAGCTATCTTTTTAATCCATTTGCATCACAAATGCTTTTTCATCCCTTCACTTTCAATCTGTATGTCTTTAGGTCTAAAATAAGTCTCTTGTTGGCAACATACAGATAGATCTTGATTTTGTATTCATTCTATCACCCAGTCTTTTTATTAGAACATTTTATCCATTTACATTCAAAGTAATTATTGATAGGTTGTACTTACTGCCATTTTGTCACTTGGTTTTTTTTTTTTTAATAGTTTATTTTTATTTTCAAATTGGTTTCCATAATACACCCAGTGCTTCTCCCCACAAGTGCCCCCCACCATGACCATTACTCCCTTCTCTTCCTCCCCCTCCCCCTTAAGTCCATGGTTCATTTTCAGTATTCAATAGTCTTTCATGATTTTGTTACTTTTTAATGGTTCTTTTTGTAGTTCTTCTCTGTTTCTTCTCTTGCTCTTCTCTGTTTCCTTCTCTTGCTCTTTTCTATGCATATTTGTGTATTCCTTTATCTTTATTTTTTGTGTATCTATTGCTGTCTTTTTATTTGTGGTCACCATTAGGTTTATATATAACATCTTATGTATATAATGGTCTCTATTAAGTTGATGGGCATTTAAGTTTGAATCCATTCTTTACTTCTCTCCCTGCCACATTTTGGGTATATAGTGTCATATTTTACATCTTTTTATTTTGTGAATCTCTTGACTGATTGCTATACCTATACTTAGTATTAATGCTTTTGCACGTTCTATTTTTCTTACTTTTACTTATGCCCTTTCTTTTTCATTTAAAAATTCCTCTTTAATATATCTTGAGTGGCTGATTTAGTGATGATGAATTTCTTTAACTTTTGTTTGTCTTGGATAGTCTTTATTTCTCCTTCTATTCTGAATGATAGCCTTGCTGGATAGAATATTCTTAGTTGCAGGCTTTTGTTCTTTCAGCACCTGAATCTATCATATGTTTTCTAACTTCTTAAGTTCTACTTTGATGGTTACTGATTTCTTCCTTTGTCTTTCCTTCATTCTGTTTGTTTCTTTATAGTTTCTTAAGTTGAATGATCCAGTTATTTATTTTCATTTTTTCATGTTTATAATAGAAGTAATTAAGGCTCTGATTTTCCTCTTATCATTGTTTTAGCAATGTGTTTTCTTATTGATTTTTTTGATGTTCTACAATTTTAGTTTTCAATTTTCCTCCTTGATCTAAGAATCATTTAACTGAATTTTTATTATTTCCAGGAGATAGTAATTTTTTATTTTCTGATTTTACTGTTCATTAGTAGCATTAAATAGAGATCAGATAATTTTGTCCATACCATTTCTAGTTTTTGTAATGCATTGAGATTTTCTTTGGATCTTAGTACCTCACCAATTTCTGTGACTCTTTCATGGGCACTTAAATAGAAGGTGTTATCTCTTTTTCAGAATCTAGAGTGTGACATTTATAACTAAATCAGTCTAATTAATTATATTATATAGGTTATCTATATCATATCCTTAAGAGTGTTTTCTCTCTTGATCTGTCTTAGCCTAGAGAGGTGAATTAAAGTTTCCTATTTTTAGTAAGTTTTTATTTCTTATTATATATTCTTTAGTTACTTGGGGGCATACATAGTCATAAATGTTACATGTTTTCCATTATATAATCACCGTTGGTATTATAAAGTTCCCTTTTTGCCTTATATAGTGCTTTTTAACCTGAGTTCTGGCTTCTCTGATATTACATTGAACCTTTGCTTTTCTTTCTTTTCTTTCTTTCTTTCTTTTTATTTTTTTTTATTTGCCTGGTATGCCATTCTTCTCTGATTAGCTATTCTGACTTATTTTATTTTAGGTGCTTCTTTTGAAGATAATATAGAGTAGATTTAATAATCTAATCTGAGGCCTACTTACATTTATCAATGTAACAGTTTTGAATTTATTTTATATTTTCTAAATTTATAGTTATCAGGCCTTTGACTATAAGGCCAATTTTGGTTTTTTTTGCTTTAATGTCTGCATGTGATTCTACTGATATTAAGAAAGGTTTATCAGACTCATAAATACAGAGAAGAAACTGGTGATTGCCAGAGAGTAGGTGAGTGGGAGGATGGATGAAATAGGTGAAAGAGATTAAGAAATACAAGATTACAGTTATAAAATAAATAAGTTATGAAGATAAAAGTACAGCATAAAGAATATAGTCAATAAAAGTATAATGATTTTTTATGGTGGCAGATAAACTACATTTATCGTGGTAAACACTGTGTAATAAAAAGACTTGTCAAATCACTGTGTTATATACTTGAAACTAATATAATATTGTATGTCAACTAAACTTGAACAAAAAGGAAAGCTTTTTTGTTCTCACTGTTATTTTTGTATTTATAACTTTATTAATATTCTTTGTTCTCCATAAATCTGAACCAGCCATTGATTCTCCAGAGAAACAGTACCAATAGGATAGAAATTCTTCCTCTCTCTTCTCTCTTTCTCTCTCTCTCTCTCGATGTAATGAGGAATTAGTTTATGTTATTATGGAGGCTGACAAGTTGTAAGATGTGCATTTGGCAAGCTGGAGACCCAGGGAGTTGTAGTCTGGGTCCACAGGCCTGAGAATAAGAAAATTGATGGTATAATTTGGAGTTAGAGTCTGAAGACCTGAAAATAAGGAGACTTGCTGGTGTACATTTCAGTCTGAGGCTGAGTCCAAAGGCATGAGAAAGTCAATGTCCTAATATGGAGACAGTCAGCTAGAGAGAGAGAGAGCAAATTCTCCCTTATTCATCCTTTTTGTTCTATTCAGGCCTTTAACAGAGTAGATGAGGCCCATTCACCCTAGGGAGGGCAATCTGCTTTACTCAGTCTACCAATTCAAATGTTTATATCTTCCGGAAACACATCAACAGACATACTCAGAATATTGTTTTAACCAAGTTTCTAGACACTCCACAACCTAATCAAGTTGACCCATAAAATTAACTATCACAAGTTCCCCCGTTGTCAAATTTGGCACCCATATGGATCTCCTTAAACCATTCTTAATCTCCAAATACAGAAAATAACAGCATCATATTTGTACTGATATGTATGACTAACCTGAGTACAACTAAAAATGCACTAACCCCTTCCCCAGAAGAGGAACAAATTCTCTTAATGATGTTTACCCTTTTCCTTGATATCTTGTAACCTAAATACTGTGATGTAAAATTAGTAATATTTAAATACCATAATGCAAAGTTATGACATCTTACATTACAAGATAAGGAAATATGAGAGGAAAGAAAACAAAACTGCACGCGCGCACACGCGCGCACACACACACACACACACACACATGAAATACTCATCACAGCTACAGTTCTCATTTCTGTAACTGGTCACATGATCAGAGCTTGTGTTTGTAACTACCTACTCCTCCTATCATTCTATAGCCCCTTTGCCTCTAGGAAGCACCTAGCTGGTCATGGTTCTTTACCTGGTGGAGTGACCCAGATCATCATTCCTGAAAGGTCTGGGTCATTAGTAGTTATGCCTGGATTGGGTTCTTACAGTTTTCCATTGACTTTAATCATGGGGCATGGTAATACTAACAGATGTCTGAAGGGATTGCTTGTATTTCAATAGTCTTCCTTACTTCATTGTGGAGTAGCAGTCCAATTGTCCCTTGTTGTCCCAGTTGTCAGGATCAATCACTCAGCCACTACACAAGAGAGAATCTGTGTTCTTATTTTCCCACTTTCATTCCCATTTTTATTCCAGTTTCAGTTCATGGAATAATTTCTACCTTGTTAGGTAATAAAAATATTTGCATTGTCTTATGTCCCTCTAATCTCCAAAAGTGGTTTAGGGTTGGTTCTACAGTTAAGTGTATTAAAGCTCACTGCCAGTCCTTTGTCTCTAGAAGGTTAGTCAAGAAAGGATGGGAACAGTAGTCCCTGAATCATTGCATGTTGTAATCTCTAGCCTGTAAATTTAAAGTCTGCTTTGGTTTGAAATTAAATTCTTAGCTGTTGCTTTCTTTTCTTGAATATTTTCTAGATTATATTATGTTTTCCTGATGATAAATGTTACTCTGGAAAAACCCAAGTTCACTGTGATTGTTTCCTTCTTTATAAAATACTTGATTTTCTTTTTTGCCTGATTGCTCAAAGGGTATTTTCTTATTTTTGAAGGTATACTAGATTGTGTCTCCATGTTGACTGTTTTGATTAAATTCATCCTATCACACTCTTGTGTGCTATAGAGAGTTTACTTGAATTATGTCTTTAAATAGTTATGTTATGTTTTGTTGTTTAGATTTTCTTCTTAGGGATTCCAGTTATGTATATGTTGGATCTTCTATACCTGTCATCATTTATTTTTTTGTTGTTGTATTTGTTGTTCTCATTTTATCATCTATATCCCTTTTATGTTTTCCGTAATGTGTTCCCCTTAAAATTTTTTAGTTTCATTTTAATTTCTGTGACAGTTTTATTTTATTCTTCTCCTTCTTTCCTCAGTTTTCAAAGCCTATGCTTCATTTCCTCTGTTTCAACATTTTCTTCTTAAGATCTGGCATTTCTGCTTTGTGACTTTTTCTTATAGAGGAGATTGTTTTTATTATTTTGTGATAAACCTTTTCATTCATAACTTTATATGTTCTGTGGCAGTGTTGCTCAGCTGAGTATTTGTTATCTGTTAATAAAGTTTGTTGCCTCACTCCTCATTTTGTAGCCTCTTTGTATTGGTGATATGCTATTTATTGAATTTTTTGAATTTTCCTCACTGAGTGTATTGAATTTTGATTTATACAAAGATACATTCAAAGTCTTGTAGCATACCAAGATATATTCCTTTTGGAATGTATTGAATTTCCCTCTCAGCTCTTTGCAAAAGTAGGCAGAGGTCAGGATGATCTTCCATACATACACATGAAAACTAAATGGTTCTTATAAAGGAAAGATTGTCATCTTCTTAGATGACACTAAGCTTCCAACAAATCTATGTTATTTTATTTTTATTTATTATTTTTTTTTAGCATCACTGGTTCCTCTGTTTCTCTGAATGAATGAGGTTCAGTGATTCTTCTGATATTTAGCTCAACGCCAATCTTAAACCTGGTTCAGAAAAGGAATATGGCTTCTTCCCTTCAGAATGTGTCTCTAGGTTGGGAAGTGTTTTTGCTTGCTTGTTTGTTTCTTAATTTCTGATATCTGCCACTGCTGGACTCTTTCTCTGCTGGGCTTCACTCTGCTTCCTCCCATGGGGCTTCTATGCTAACTCAGTTGCTTTGGGCAGCATTTACAAATCTTTTGGAGTCTGATCTTCTGGACCAACCAAATATGACTTTGAGTTTTTATTTCTTATTCTCACTGCTACCTTTGGATAGTTTGATTGGATAGTTTATATGTAAAACTACATTTCTATTAATTCATTTATGGATGAGGCTATGAGAATAATTTGTAGGTATCCATATATATATATACATTAAGAAAAATTAAGTAAAAACATCAGAAAATTATAAATTCAATAAAACAAGATTGAATTCA
Organism: Suricata suricatta; assembly: GCF_006229205.1. Classification (NCBI taxonomy): domain Eukaryota; kingdom Metazoa; phylum Chordata; class Mammalia; order Carnivora; family Herpestidae; genus Suricata; species Suricata suricatta. The sequence goes on from NC_043707.1 coordinate 71,527,060, forward strand.
TGAATCCAATGTTATGTAAAGAAAGATGGACTAAACATTTTTCTGGCAACAGTTCTTTTCATTTGATCTTTTGTGTTCTCTTTCCAACATGCAAAAAAAAAATCAACCAAGAAATCAAAAAGCAGCTATACAGTATCATCAAATCCATATTAACTCCACATATGGTTTGGAAATATTTGAAATCTAGCCACATATAAGCAAAGACAGATGCTGGACTTTTTTTTTTTAGTTGACAGTATCAGAATTATTAACTCTGTTGGATGATATTAGAAATACTCTCAGTTCCATCCACTAGAATATACCAATTTTAATTTAATGTCATACCCTAGAATGTATATCCTCTCCACCTTTTAGATCTCAAGAGCCAGTCCACTGATTTTTAATAGGAAGAGTAGGCTTCTGGAACCCATTCTATGGCAAGTCAGTCTCTTGGCACCTTTGGAGCTGGTCTGGCCACCAGCGGTGGGAGCCATAGGTTTCCAGATGTTTGATGCATTTCAGAGCAGTCTTAGTTTTTGTTGGTGCTCTGATCATTAGGGCACTTCAAGAGGAAGTTTTAGATCTATCATTTATTTCTCTATTTTTGCATAGACCACTTCACCTATCTTAGCTTTTAAAATATGAGTGGTAATGCTTCCTTTAGAGTTTCAAAAACTCCATTTCATATGCATCTGAGGGTTAAATGAGCAATGCATGTGAAAGTACTTTGTAAGCTGTATAATATTAACTAATTAAAAAGTAATATTATTTAATTTTGTTTGGCAGCAGGTAGAAGGGAGGAGATAGCACAGAACCACTTATTCTATAGTTTCACATCATATGCTTCTAAAATTATGTTAAATTTTCTTTATTCAGTTCCATGCTGTCAAGTGCTAAATGTCCTAGTGTCTATTAATTACCCGTCAGATCTGGCAGTGTAGCTTGACATTTGATCTACACACCTGGCCTGGAGAGAATATCAATGGCAACCATATTCTTAGATTTGCTTTCCTTAATGACTTTTTATCAACACATTGGCACCAGCTGTGGCTACAAAAACATTCAAAGCAGCCATATTTAAATGCTCTAAAATCTACTGAATAGGGTTTTCATTGGATCTGACAAAACTATTGCCAAATGGAACACATGATAGCAAAGCAAACTTTTAAACAAAATTTTAAAAATAATGGTGTTTAAAAGATTGTAAGTAGATTTTTTTTCTGGTCTTGTGATTTGATAGTTTGACTGTACTCAGTGTGTCTTTGAAATCTTGGTTCTGATTTTCAAAAATGACTAGATTATAATTCCAAAAGGCCTAAAACTTGGGTGACATTTTTTTTGTTGTTGTTGCACCAGACTCGGGCTACATTGATTTGGCTTTAAATGTCCAGGTTTCTGGGAAAATGCACTCTGGTGGACAGCACTCTGTTCCGCATTAAAGGTACTCTGCACCCATATTACCGAAATGGGGTTAACATGAAAACTAGGTCGCAAGTATTAGATTAGAATTGCAAGTAGAAACTGGGAATCTTGTGGAGTGATGGCCTTTTGTATACTTCTTCAGATCATTCATGGGGTGAGGTGAGAGTAAGGCAAGAAGTCATCTAGCTTCTAAGAGTCCCAGAGTCTTTGGACTACCAATCTGCAGAAATTCCCTTGAACTATCCATGAAGGTGACAAAGAAACTGAGACAATATTCAGCTGTTCATTTCTATAATTAAACTTATTGATGAGAAATTTTTTAAAGTCAGGTTGATGCCTAGCCTGGAGCACAACACAAGGCTTGAACTCATGATCCTGAGGTCAAGATCTGAGCTGAGATTGAGCCGGATGCTTAACTGACTGAGCCCCCCAGGTGCCCTAATAGGAATATTTTGATAACACTACATTTACGACTGTGAGTTAGGCAGTGTGCTAAGTACCTGGCATACAGTATCTTATTTAATTTCATAACAACCTCATGAGATCATTATAATTACCCTACTCTACTTATCAGATAACCAGAGACACAGCAACCTCAAGTAACTGTTACAGTCTATCCACAGAGCTTGTGTTCTCCAAATTCTTTAATTTAAGCATGCGTCTATTTTATTAATTTAAGCTTTGTAATATTGTGGCATGGCAGAACTTCATCACTTTTCTTTCAAAAATTTAAGAAAAATAAGGATCTGAGTACATACATATGGGCAATATGGACATTTGGAGAACAAATGTTGACTTTCAGACCTTGTACTGGTATTTTACTTGAAGAATTCTTCAGATGTATATATATGTGTGTGTGTGTGTGTGTGTGTGTGTGTGTGTGTGTGTGTGTGTGTGTGCGCGTGCGCGCGCATTTAGCATTGGGCCAAAGTTGAATTCTCCTAGCTCCCAGTGGATGACGACATTTTGCAAACATCTATTTGACACACAGACATGTTGGACTCAGGATATTATCTAAGATAAACACGTGGAAAAAGGACTACTCCAAGTTTTTGCTAATCTAAGGCAGTTGTTTATTGTCATCCCATCCAACCAAACACATTCCCTCTGAAATACTATCAATTAGGTGAAAAGAATTTCAAAATCCTGTATTTGCACACCAGCAGCATCTTAGAAGACAGAAATCTCAATTTGCTCACAAGTTATTTATCAGTTTCCCTACTTACTATCTTGGTATGTTGAGGGTAGCTATAATTTTAAAACTATGTCAGTTTAAAATTTTTGTATTGAAAGGAACATTAGTTATAAATATTTTATTAATGTTTTAATCTCATGGAGTTTATCTGTTCCTGCATATAATTTTATTGGCTTGAAATAAAATTTCCTGTAGGCATTTAATTTGATTTAATTTACTATGTATTTTCAGTTCAAAATAGACATCTGTTGAAGTTCACTAGTCACATGGATATATGCAGACATATTGTTGCCTAAAGCTGAGAGTATGTGAAAGTTAGACATATTGAGTGGCTCAATAATCTATGGTGTGTGCTGCCAGATGATTTCTTCCTTGAAGTGGATATGAGAGGGTATTTCTGGGTTCTATTACCATGTATATATTGAATATAAGGCTTATAAGACCTGTATTCAGCTATGGAGATCACAAGATTTCTCTAATGAATAAAATATGATTGTATTTCAGTGGGTGTTTTCTATTTGTGATAATATTTTTGTTTTCCATTTGATAGACAGGTCCTCGTACCCTCATAACTGACTTTGGAATGCAAGGGATTCCGCTATTAAAAAAATAGAAAGAACTGAACTCCTATATACATACATTACAGTATTTTTAAGTCTTGGATGAAACATACTATTTCTGACAATATGCAGTGATTTAAATACACCAAAGCAATACTTGGAATTGGGACTTTTTTTGTTAGAATGGCGTGGGTTAAGAGGCTTATCTTAATAAATAATTAATTTCTGCAACTTTTCCTTCCTTCTGTCTCCTTCACAGAGGATCAAGAGGTATGGGGAGTTAGGAAATAGAGCCTGTACGTAGGAAGCTGGTTCCTTCTTGGAAATCCCTGCTGTTGTAAGGAGTCTTGGTGGCACGTACTGCCACATTCTGTTGAGATGATCCTTCCAGTACTATGTTCCTCCTGGGCAAGATGAGGATAATCTAAAAATACAGAAGCCCATAGATCAGGCTTTTGGTATCCTGCATTCTAGTCAAGAGATATTGCTGGGAAAATCTTTCTATGAGAAGTATTATAGGAGAAGAGCATGGTCTCTGTTCGCTGGTTTAAAACAACTAAATTAAGCTTTCTAAGTCTCAGTTCCTCTTTTGGAGAATGGGACTGATGGTACATATGTATCATAGGGCTGTTTGAGAGTTGAGTAGAACAAGACATGAGTATACTTAATGCAGTGTCTAACATATATTAAGCCTTCACTTAAATGACAACTATTCTTTATATTTTTAGTAAATACGTAGTATGACTCAGCCATGGTTTGGCATGTGAAATTCTTGTTCTTTTACAGAAGTCAAGCTGGCAGTAGTAATTTATTTGGTTGGGAATGTGTCAAATGTGCTGTGGGGAAAGGTTTTAGAATGTTGTCCTGGAGCATCAACAGCAACAACAAACCCAAAAGAGGCAAAATGCACAGCATTTTTTATTATCATGTCCATAACTATCCTTGGAAAGCGTTTACTCGCATGCCATATTTTCACTATTAGTTGAGTTAATAAGTCACCTGTGTTGCAAAAAAAAAATCATGTGTTTGCTATCAATAAACACTTTCCATAATTTATTTAATCTTTCATTGCCTTTTCTTTAGAGAATACCTACAGAAAATTATTTTTTCTTTAAACTACAGTTTGTTTGCCTTTTTATGCTGTAAATAGAAAAGAATGAAATAGTAAAAATCCACACATCTTCATAATGTATTTGGTTAAAAGAAATAATTGGGCACTTGGTAGCTCTGGTGATAAGGGAGGAAAGTGAACTGTATTTTAGTTTCCTAAAAATCCACAGATTGCTCAGAACTCATCAGAAAGCTGGTAGTGTTATTCTCTTTACTGATATTCCTTAAACTTTCAAGGAAGTCCTGGTGTATTATGTTTACACCATGAGATCTATAGTCCTTTGATCAAATATGGCTCCCAATTTCAAAGCGTTCTTATTTCTACTGGCATGATCCAGAGACATTTGTAGTTTACTCATGATCTATGAGGCACGCTGCAGTTACTAAGAGAAACTGGGAAGGATCCTCCTTGTCCTATAAAGTCTTAAGTAGTTGGAAGAGTGGGACATCTGTAAGTTTAAGACTGAGTTCTCTAAGGCCAGAACTTTTTATCGTAGCCTGGCTGTAGGGCAAAGATGTCAAATAACCTCACAGTATTGGATCAGCCTCTACCTGCTGGATCACTGTACTCATTGTTGTACTCAAACTTCAATGTACATTCAAATCCCTCAGGGATCTTGTTACAAAGCAGATTCTGATTCCGTGGGTCTGCGGTCAGGCCTCAGATTCTCATTTTTTAACAAGCTTTCCAGTGATGTGGATGCTACTGGTCCACAGATACACCAAGAAACACATTTCTAGACCAGTAGTTCTCAAATGAGAATCACTGGTTCCATGTGAGAATTATTTGGGGAGCTTGAAAAATTCTTGATGCTTCCAATCTTTTTTATGGGTGGGAAATTCCCCCACCCCACCTTCCACAAGAATTGGGGAGCTTTACTCCTCTTCAGCCTTTCTGACTTCAGTCAGTTGGGGTCAAGAGAGCCCCACATGATTACAGTAAGACTGCTCTTATCCTGGCTTGGGGATTTTTACATGTTGTCTATAAACATGATGACAAGTAAAGAATATGAAAAATAAGAATCCATTTGTCATCAGCATACTGCAGCTACTATGGAGTGTTCCAAGTATCCCTCCAAATAACATTAATTCTGTGGTGTTCCCTAAGTATTTTTGAAGTACAGCTTAAAAGAAATAGCATTTGTCTGAGTTTTCCTTTCGGGGCCATCATATCTATTTATAGTGGTTTCTTCCTGGTACATTGGTAGGTCTTAATTAATGTTAGGGATAAATATTATGTGGGAACATATGAAAATGAGAGCATTTCAATGACTTGTATTTTAGCTACTAAGACACAAGATACAAGGACAGTTAATTTTCTGTAATCACATTTCTTCTCTTAAATTTTTATCTTGAAAAATAATTCTTCAGAAAAGTTGAAAATAGTATCATAGAAGCCACACACCCCACATTAGAGTCACCATATTTATTTTGCTATATTCTACCCCTTTGTTACTGTTAAACCACTTAATGTAGTAGACCTCATGGTACTTCACCCCAAAATGCTTTAGTATGTGTCATCTAAGAATAAAGACGTTCTCCTAAATAACTATGATAACATTATCATAATAAAAAATTTAATATACAAACCATATTCAAATTTTCCCTATTGAAACCAAAATACATTTTAAAATTCTCTTTTCCATAAAGAGATTTTTTAAAGAGGCTCTTATTTAGTTGGAAGGATAGGTTTCTTTATTCAAACTAGTTAAATATCAATGGGCCATGTAAAGTGGCCAATTTTTAAAGTGTTGTATTTCTTTCATTTGCTCTGTGCCTTTCTCCCAAATTGATTAAAACTAATACTATAATTAAGATGTAGTAACACTGTCTAGCATCAAGTAGTATTTATTTAGGGATTTTTACCTTAAGCCAATTTATCAGACCCATGGAGGACAAATTGTTACATATTTGGAAGAGAGAGTAGTTGATATATAGTGTTGTCTTTTCTAGGATTAGTAGCTTCTAACTCTACCTAAGATGCTAAAATTGTGTTAGGGTACAACTGATGGGGTCAGTGATGTCTCTCTTTTGTTAAGTGGCATTTTCCATATGAGTAATTGATTCCTATATTTTTCTGACTAGAGATAGAATATTTTAATGATATTCCATCAAGACTTTTCAACAGCTTCTTGTAACTTGGTTAATGACCTTTCAATGATAGTAAAACTATATGTAAAAATGTAATCTTAGAAAATTTTTCTTTTTTTAATTCTCATTAGAAATATTTTAAGCTGATAAAATATGTTGCTGCTTACCAGGACATTTTTTTGAGAATACTGACATTAGCCACTCTTTCACCAAACACTGCCTGAAACCTTCCACCATGCCTTTGGAACATGCAGGCCATCAACTTTTGTTGAAAGATGGACTTATGATAGCTCCCTCATAGGAGGATTTAATGAGATAATACACATAACATGCTTAGCACAGTGCTTGGAACATACTCATCACTCAATGGATGGCAGTCATTTCTTTAATAATAACTTTTATTTAGTTAATTAAATTTAATTTTATTTAATTGTGGTTACCACTATTATTATTTTGGTTAAGTGTTCTAGGCAAAAATAATAGCATGTACAATGAGAGTGGGGATGAGAAGGCCAGCAGAGTGGGTTTAGGGAGAGTATACACAGAGTGATTCTAGATTGAGTTCTCATAAGGATTCAAATCCTGGCTTTGCCACTTTCTTGCTGTGTGACAGTGGAAAGTCTATTTCTCCATTTTCAAAATGGGAATAATAGTAGTACCTACCTACCTTATGGGGATATTGAAATTAAGTGAGAAAATAATACAAAAATGCTTAGCCCAGTAGCTGACACAGTGAAGTTTTGTATAACTTTTAGCTAAGAAAATCATAGGTCAAGAAGCCTTTACAGGACTTAAACTCACCTAGTGATAACTGCCATCTTCTGAACAAGATTTGGCTTCTTTATTTCATCTTGGAAACTCGCTCTGGTACTCATGCAGGTAACGGGCTCTGGGTTGGACCCAGTGCCCTCACCGGACCTGTCTCAGTACCTTGGAGCAATTAGATAGCCAGAGTCTCGACTTTTTCTATACTTGTTCCAAAGAAATAGTTCCCATTAATCCTTTCTACGGGTTAAGTTTATTTTTCAGTAACTATACCTATGGTTTGTGCTTATTAGGTTTTAATGTTTAAGGGAGCTTACACTTTTTCTGTGGCTTGGTATAGCACAAATAACCATATGTATTACCTGCTTTTAAGGATTAAATAGAACCTAATTATAAAACTATCTTGTCTTGATACATGCTTCTGTGGCATATCTTTTTTTTTTCTAATGGGAGGTCTTTAATTATCTTTTCAATCTAGGATACAGTCATGGGTCTGTTCAGGAGGTTTCTTTTTCTGTTTCTTTTTTCTGCTTTCTTTAGATTTATTTTGGTATTATTTTCTAATATTTAATATCAGAAATATTAAATTTAATATTAAAACATTTAATTTGAATATTCATTTTTAGTAATAAAAGTATTGAAGGAGTACATTTTCATCTGAATTTAGCCTTATATATATCTCATATATTTTATTATGAAGTGGCATGCTATTACTTTCTAAATAGTTTGCTTTTACTTTGGTTTAGGATTTATTTAGAGTGTTTCTTGGGGTGCCTGGGTGGCTCAGTTAGTGGAGTCTCCAACTTTTGATTTCGACTCAGGTCATGACCCCAGAGTCCTGGGATCAAGCCCCATGTCTGGATCTGAACTGAGCATGGAGTCTGCTTAAGGTTCTATCTCTCTCTTTCTCTCTTCTCTCTCTCTCTCTCTCTCTCCCCCATCTTCTCCCTCTACCCCTTTCCCCTGCCCTCTCTCTCTCTCAAAAAAAAATTTAAGGTGTTTCTTAATTTCCAATTGTTAAGCTTTTTCTCTTTTTATTGTTGATTTCTAATTTTATTGGATTATCATCAGAAAATAACTCCTGGAAATAATTGTGTCTTCTATAACTTATTAAGGTTATTTGTAGCCAAATATATAATAAAATATCATGACTGGAAGAATATGTATTCTTTGATATAAAATACATATTGCTATGTGTATATCTACCATTCATTATAGGTTTGTAAAGTTGTGTTTATTTTCAAAGTTGGTTTATTTGGCACTAATGTTGCTCAGCACAAAAATATTATATCCTCTTTGTGAAGGACACCTTTTGTCATTTCATAGTACTCCTTTTTGTTCTTGAATTCTTTTTTAGTCTAATATTAATATTGTAGCTATGGGTTTTTTGATATATATTTTCGTGGTATATTATTAATAAAGGTTATGTTTGCCTTTTCCTTGTCGTTTCCTTTTAGGCGTGTTTCTTATTAATAATATTTAGCAGTGAGGGAGCAGATCTGGCTCTCCAGGGAAATTTGCTAGTGACCTCTGGTACCCAGTATTTGCACTGAGCCCTAACAGCCATCATCACTGTCTTAGGCTTTACACAAGGACACGCCTTTCCTTGTTCTTTCCTCACCTGAATCTACAGAGAATAAACAGAACCTCTTCCATCCCCAGAGACATCTGGGGAATGCAAAGTCTTGCAATCACTCTCCAGGAAATGCCAGCAGGTTCTGGAGGTTTTCCCTGATGCATTGCTACAAGGACCAAAGTAAGGTCATGAGATATGAATCAAGGTCAATGTCTTCTCCTAAATTTAATAAATATTCATATTCAGGTATCCCTCCTTTTTAATAGTGGCTTCTTAAGTAGATGATAAAAAATATCTACCAGGCTGTCCAGCTGACTCAGTTGGTAGAGCATGCAACTCTTGATCTTGGGGGTGTGAGTTTCAGCACCGCATTGTGTGTAGAGATTACTTAAAACCTTTAAAAACAAATCTACCAAATTAAATAAAGAAGGTTTCATCTTTAGAAGGCACATATTTTTTAAGGAGTCAGGCTTTAAATTGAGACTCTGCCACTGATTTAACTAGCTGTGTAACTTTGGTCAGGTTAATTAATGTCTCTCAGATTGAGATTCCTCATCTGCAAAAGAGATAATGACACTTTACAAGGTTGATGTGAGATTTAGATAATACATATAATGGTGCCCAGAGTTTAATAGGCATCCACTGTTTTCACTCCTCAGGAAAATTTGGTTATGGTAGGAACTCTGTTTCTAGGGAAATAGAGTCTTCAGAAGTCTTCTAGATTAGGAAGTTTATCACAGAACTATAGTGTAAGTTCATTCTAATACTGTACTAGAATACTGTTATAATACCCTACTGTTTATACAAACTAAATAATGGCTTGAAAAGGAAGAAAACATGGCAAAGATTATTACTTCCAGAAGCATATAGCCATCCAGCCAAGGGATGTTACTACTGGAGGTCAGACTGCCTGGCTGATGAGGTTTCTTATTTCCTTGAAGTCTTGTCGGTCCATAAGTAGGCTCTGGTGTGGCTCTTGTCTTTCCTTTGATCTAGATTCGCTTCCACAAGCTCCCGAGTCCTACACATCTGACAATTACTTCAGACCTGAGACATGCTAGAAACCTGAATTATTTTATGAAAATCGTTTGAAGAAGCAGAGTAGCAATTGTTTTTTCTTGGGTTTCATTGTATATCTGCTTCTAATTTATTGACTACTTTCCCTCTAGCCAACTGGTGCCTAGATACCACTCTAGATTCTTTGGATATAAGCACATAAAAGGCTTATCTGTAGCTATTTGGTTAAAATGAGCACTTAAAAATATTATAAAATAAATTTTTTTGTTCTCTCAGAACTTTAGTTCATAAAAATCATTCTCTAACAGTTATTCTATTGAACATCATTGTTTAATTGTACCTAATATGTTTTTTTTGATTAAAGTTTTTTAATATGTATTTATTTTTGAGAGAGAGACACACACACAGAATATGAGTAGGGAGGGGCAGGAAGAGAGGGAGATACAGAATCCAAAGCAGGCTCCAGACTCTGAGCCCTCAGCACACAGCCTGACACTGACTGAGCTCAAACTCATGAACAGTGAAATCATGACCTGAGCCGAAGTCTGGCCCTTAACCAACTGAGCTACGCAGTCCCCCTAATGATATCTAATCTCAAAACAATAGAAAATTTTTGCTCAGGGATAACTCCACATTTATACACGTTAGATAAAATAGTAAACTTCCCTAACCTGCAATCCCTTAAAAAGAATACAATTTCTCCCTTCTTTTCGTTCCTTCTTTGTTCCTTCCTTCTTCCTTCCTCCCTGTCTCCCTCCATCCCTTCCTTTCTTTCTTTCCTTCTTATTCTTTCTTCCTTCCTTCCTTCCTTCCTTCCAACCTTTCTCTCTGTCTCTTTCTCTTTCTCTATAATCTTTTGGTTAAAATATTTAATGAGTTGTCATTGAGTTTTGTTTTGTTTTGTTTTATTTTTCTTTCATGGAATTATTAAGACCTTATATCAAAGTTATCATTTCTAATGAAAATTTTGTTTTATTTTTAACTAAACCACATTGAAAGAACAAATGTGAAATAAGGTAGGTGGTATTATACTAAATTAAAAGTACACTAGATTACTGACAATTGGAAACTTTCTAAACTGTATGATATAGTCAAAATTATTAGCTCTCTTTTTTCAAAGTAAACAATCTTCACATATAAATTATACTGAGTAGTGTATGTGATTATGAAGTATAAATAGAATTTTGATGGTATATACAGGGCACTTAGAAATACCCATATAGAAATGTAGGGTGGTACTCAATGCCCTTTCATTTAACAGTTGGAAATTGAGACCCAGCAGGGGTGATAAATATTGGAATTAGGGTCTTGATAGCAGAGCATGTAGAACATTTACTCTTTTATTTTAGGATCTAAAATGCAATCAGACTGAGCCACATTTCACTGTCCAGGTCAATGCTCACTCTCTGGTGTTGCATGTTGTGCCACCAAAGGGGAAGCAGCCTCATGGCCACCTTCGAGAAAGGCAACATTCTATGACAATTTCATGCTGGCGAGGGGCAATTCATCACAGCTCTTAGCTTGGCCCTGGGAATTGCTGGGCTGGTGTGATATCTCACATTTGCGGGCAGCACCCAAAGGAGGTGGGTTTCTGCATGAAAATCCTTTATATCAAAGTACCTTCTAAGAACAGCATATTGTAATGAGTGTTTGGCTTCTGACTTCAGCCTCTTTCATTCACTTCAAAGAATCTTTTTAAATGTGCCTGGAGTTTGTGCTTACCATAGTACCCAGAGGCAGACAAGCCACAAAGACCAGATTTACAGAAGGCACAAGTCTGGTGCCAGGCACATGGAGGTGATCAATAATAGTAGCCATTATATCATGGGAGAAAAAGTCAGCTGTAGAAATGGCCTCTAAAATGGATGCCAAGCTAAGATTTTTCACTTCATACTAGAATTAATTTTACTAACTGAATTCTCCAGGATAGAGGTAAAATTTGCAGTTGCCTGAATTCCACAATCAAGTCTATCAGGAGTAGCAGCCATTCACCTTTCTGGGCTTCAGTCTCGCCAGCATTTATTAAAACTTTCTCCATGATGGGCCTCTCTGAATCTTTTTGTCTGTTTTCCACAGCTCTAGCATTCATTGTTTCCATTCCTTACCGTTCATTCTGGCCTCTGCTCCACAGCTTGACCTTGTACTGTATCTAACCAGTTGTCAAATTTTTATCTTCCTTGATCTCTTTGCAGCACTTTACACAGGGGATACTCCTCCAGCTTGAAACTCTTTCTGCCTTGGTTTCCATGGCAGCACATGACTCCTTCTCAAACTTCCTCCTTCTCCTCCTGACCCTTAAATGTCTGTCCTCACCTCTCTCCTCATTCTGCTCTCTCTCTCTCTCTCTCTCTCAGCGGTCTCATCCATTTCCATGACTTCAGCTACCACACACATGCTGATAATTCACAAGTCTTTGTTTCTTTGGCAACTAGAGAACTCCAGATCTTTACATTCAGACTCTTACTCAATATCTCCATTTGACACCTCAAGCTTACATGTGCACTTTTCCACCTGGTTTCCCAAACCCCAAAGCACACTGCATATAGCTCTATTAAAACATTCATGATAACTATATTGTAATTATCTTTTTTCTTGTCTGCTTACCCACGTCTTACCCATGTCTTTTATCACTGTTTCCCTAAGATTTAGCACAGTGCTTATTACAGAAGAAACCATTAAATGACTTCAGAATACAGGAATACTAGAGAATGTTGCAAACTACCTGAGTTGTATTCAGTTTAAACTGAAATACCACACATACTCACCTGAAGCATAAGGCAATATTTAAGTTCATGATTTTAACTTTAATGATTGAATTGTGTGATTTAGCACTCCACATGGGTGATAGGTTTCTTTGTATTTAGTGTCTCTTAGGTAATAAACATTTGCTAATTTTTTTCTTAAAAATTCAACTTTCTTGAAGTATAATTTAAATCCAATAAAATGTACTTATTTTGGGTGCCTGGGTAGCTCAGTCGATTAGGCGTCTGACTCAGCCTCATGATGTCACAGTTTGTGAGTCTGAGTCCCGCATCAGGCTCTGAACTAAAAGTGCAGAGCCTGCTTTGGATCCTCTGTCTTCCTCTCTCTCTGACCCTTTCCCCAGCTTGCACGCTCTCTCTCTCTCTCAAAAATAAATAAACATTTAAAAAATTTAAAAAAGATACCCATTTAAAGTGTGAAAATATGCATACCCATCACCCCTGTCAAGATATAGAATATTTTCATCCTTCCAAATAGTTCCATTTTTGTAGTCCATTCTGCTCCCTCCCTCCCTTGCAGAGTTGACCTTTTGTAACTACTTGTCTGGTTCCTAGTCTTATAAATTAGTTTTGCCTAGTCTGGAATAGATTCATGGAATTAAACAGTATATATTTATTGATAATCTAACTTTTTTTTGGCTCGACATAATTTTTTAAGATTTGGCCATGTTGACACATGTATCAATTGATTCATCCCTTTGTATTACTGAATAATATTCTTTTGTAGGGTACCACAATCTATCCATTCTCCTTTTGATAGACATTTGGATTGTTTCCAGTTTTGCACTATTATGAATACAGCTACTATAAACATAATGTAAATTAATGTACAAATCTTTACATGTGTGAACATATGCTTTATCTTTTTTCTATTTAGTAACCTAATAGTGGAATTTTAGGGCTATGTGGTAAGTGCCTGTTTAACTTTATAAAAAGCTACCAAACTGTTATCCAAAGTGTCTGAACCATGTACCTTTCCAGTGGCAATTGTCTGAGAATTTCAAATGCTCCCACATCCTCTCCAACATTTAGTATTATCAGTCTTTTTAATTTTATTATCTGGGTCTTCACTTCTAGAATATAAACTTTCAGGAAAGTTAGTACCTACCCTGTCTTGTTCATTGCTGTGTCTTTGGCACTCAGTAAATTGTTTGTGCTGAGTCCACAAACATGTGTAGCTGTTCAATAAATATCTGATGAACAAATAATCAATAAATCAGTTAATGAAAAATATCAGGCACTAAGTTGCCAAGCTTTGAAATGTCATAGCCTATTTCAGGAACTGCAAGTTATTGAGTATGAGGGTTGTGGGGTGAGAGCTATGGGCGTTGGTACAGCTTTCATTTAGCACTTCTATATGTGGCACTAAGACTTTTTACTTATCTTATCTCACTGAACCCCTATGACAACCTTGTGAGGTCAGTACTATTATTATCCTCATTTATGGGTGAAGAGGCAGAGGCTCAGAGAGATTAAGGGCAAACACCAGCCAGTGACAGAACCCAGATAGATTCCCAGACCATCAAAGCCTCTTAGAAGGAGTTTGAACTCTTTTCTGTGGTCAATGACAGAACATTGGAATTTGTTGGCCAGAGTGGATTTGTGCTTTGGATCATTATGAGGCAGTATTGAGAACAGAATGGAAGAGGACAAAAGGGAAGTCAGGGATCTCATTGAAGAGCCTGTCAAATACTGCTGGTAAGAGGCAGGGAAGTAATTCCAAAGATGGCAAGAGGGGTCAGATTTAATGTATTTCCTAGGAGGCAGATAGAATTCAGCATCCAATTGGATGGAGGGCGCTAAACATGACTCAGGATGGATGTGTGATTCAGATGTCTGTTATCTTGCATCTTTCATATACTCCCAAACACAGTGTATGTCATAGGGTTCCCAAAGCCATGTTAATTATGCCTCATTTCCTTTATGAGCTGGGGAGGCCTGAGAGTCAGTGCATGAAGTGTTTGGGCTGCTGATAGTGACCAAGATCATGGGTAGGAAGCAGTAACATAGAAATAAATCAGGGATAAAGAGCTTCCCTTCGTTATAACCCTACCTTGTAAACATAATCCTATATTCACTGATCTTGCAGAAGTAGTATATCAAGTCTTATTCCTCTCCTGTGAAACCTAAACCAAGGCAGAGGTTAGGTTTGGTATGTGTGTTGTACATGTGTATATGTGTGTGTGTCTTGTTTTATTTTCAAAAGTTTTAAATTGTTTATTTTCAAACAGTTTTGTTGGTATATTTTTAAAAAGCTGCACTAGATGTTCCACTAGTTCAGTGTTCCTTAGGGACTATTCTATGCAGCCCATATTTCATACAGTCAGACCTCTGAGAAGGAACTGAGCCCTTTCAAGGGTCTGTGTTGTGGTACGCTCAACAATGTACTTCTGGCAGCTACATGATAGGAGTCAGAGCTCAACTCCTCACAGCTGTGGCCTCCCTTTCACTCCACATAAAGCAACACTGCCTTGTTGCCCCCAAAGCATTCTTGAAAGATACTTCTGAGGCTCTGCTCAGCCCCAGAGATGTTTCCAGTTCTTAAACATGAATCAAGGCAGTCTCCTACCAGCAAACCAACTACCCTATGACAGATGGCTCACAATACAAATTCTGGGCAAGTAGACCTTGAAATTGAACTCTTTGCTCTTTAAGTTGTTTTTATTGTCTGTAGCCAGTTAGATAGTTGAAGGGAAATGCTACCCAACAAATAATGGTGTACAAAGGAAGCCTCCCAGTTCAATGAAAGAGTGTGTCTTCTTTATTATGGGAGATGCCGTGTCATAAGTGGGTGTTTTGTACTCAGTTGAATGAAAAAAAAAATAGGTTGGTCTTAAAAACTGTTAATGATAGAACACATGGCATAAATTACACCATAAACTCCAAACAACTCTGAAATTATAAACATTGCTTAGTCAAGGCTTTTCTTTTAACGATGCCCTGATGTTGCTGGCATAGCCCAGTGATTTCAGTCAGAGCTATTTTACTTGAAAGGAGGAATTTCTTTCCCTCCTCCAAAAAAGTCTCTCTAAGAAAAGCTATCTTCCTGACCAACTTAATGAAACATCTTGCTCCAATGACCTGTGTCATGTCTTCCCTGGGGCCAGGGCCGGGCAGTATGAGCTAGAGAAGGTTAGAGAAAAGAGTTACGTGATAAGGAGAAACTGCAGGCATGGTCCTGTGCCGTCCTGACATAGGCTGAATCAAGTCAGCAGGTGTTGTGACTAAATAGAGACTCTCAGGATTCTCAGCCAACATCCTTGAGTCCTGGTGCAGAGTAAGCATTTGATTCAGAAGGTCTTCCTTCATTTGCCTATAAGAACAGCTCTCTGGGGGTGGGAAAGCAGAACGTGTCTTCTAAAGGGTAAGAATAATATTTATATCATTTACAATTATTTTTTAAAGCACTTTCCATAGGCCAGGCACTTGGCCAAATAATTTAGGTACATTACCTTATTTAAACTTAAGAACCCTTGAGAAAGTTACCATTATTATCTGTTCTTTACAGATGGTAACTGGGGCTCAAAGAGGTTAAACTTTGCCCAAGGTCATAATGGAAGCCAGGATTCTAACCAAGGTCAGTCTGACTGAAAATCCTATACAATGAACCGTTAATAGCTATGTTAATTTCCTCCATGAGGGTTAATTAAGAAAACATGTGCTTTATCATGTGTTTTGGAAGCAGCGATGCTATCATCTATAGAAGTGCTGGTGAAAGGCTCTACAGTCAGAAAGCAGCCCATTTCCACCTCTTCGTAGCTCTGAGGGTTAAGGTTTGTCAACTTGTGAGAAACTGGAGAAGCAAGTTGGAGCTCAAAGATCAAAGACCAAACACCAGTTTATCTTTGGTCATCATAGAGTGAGGGCCTTTGTGTTCAGTGCTAATCTGTAACAGGTGTTCCACTTTCCTTGACTCTGTTTTAGCTGGTTCTCCCTTCAGCTTAGTCTTTTCTTGCATGCTGACCCGAGACTACACTTTGACTGCAGGCTTGTCAACCTAGAAATATGTCGTTGGTTAGCAGGGGAAAGGTGAGAGGGTGTGAATGATTTGATCCAGCATATCCCCAGTGTTGGAACAGGGATATGTGCCTGCCCTCTAGTTTATGGAAAGGTAGCACCGTGTCCACAAACAGAGAATCTCTGTGACATGAAAAAGAAAAGTTAAAATGAACAGGAGCATTATTTTTCTAACTCTAGGACAACATTTACTTCTGGCCAGAAATGGATTAGGCAGTTGATGCAGCCAGTACACCTCTGCCATCTGACAGATCCCTGCCACGTGGGGTTGCTTTAGCACAGATGTGCCATGAGTCACTGATTTCGTTCATATGGCAGACCTCCTTAGGTCACACTCATTCATTCAATAAGTGTCCATTAACCCTGTCCTCTGTGCCAGGTGCTGTGTTGTTTAGATGACAAACAGTTTCGGCTTCAGAAAGGGTCACAGCATAGTCGGGAATTACAGTATAAAAACAGATCATAGTCTAACATGAGATATGCTATGAGAAAATGGTGGGAAAAGTGCTGTGCAGGAAAGAGAGCCTGGAACTGCCTCTAATTCAGGGGCCACAGGGTACAGTCAGGGCGGCTCCTCTCCCTATTGGCCCAACAGCAGGACTCAGAGAAGCAAGAGGCAGACAACTTTGGTTCCTAATTTCTGATTCATTTCTCATCCTCAGCATTGGGCTGGGGCATGTTGAAAGATCAGACATATAGGTGTCCCTTTGCATTGTAGTGAGTGGTAAGTTGGCAGTCACAGAGCCTACCCCAGGTGTGGTGGCACAAGGGAAATATCTGCATTTCACCTTAGAGGTGGCACCAAATGCAGCCCTGAGCACATTCAAAAGCTTTATTGGAATGGCATTGAGTATTCTACATAACCATATAGAGGCTTTTTATTTTCTTTTTCTCTTTTAAAAATATGTTTATTCATTTATTTCAAGAGAGAGCACAAGCAAGGGAGGGCAGAGAGAGTGGGAGAGAGAGGATTTCAAGCACGCTCTGCACCGTCCACATGGAGTTCTACATGAGGCTCAAACTCACAAGTCATGAGATCACAACCTGAACTGAAATCAAGAGTCAGATGCTTAACTGGCTGAACTACCCAGGTGTCCCTAATGTCCTTTTAATTTCTTTTTTAAGTAAATGTTTTTTTACTGTTTATTATTCGAGACAGAGAAAGACAGAAGGCAAGTGGGGGAGGGGCAGAGAGAGAGGGAGACACAGAATCCGAAGCAGGCTCCAGGCTCTGAGCTGCCAGCACAGAGCTTGATGTGGGGCTCAAACTCACAAACCACGAGATCATGACCTGACCGAAGTCTGACATTTAACCAGCTAAGCCACCCAGGTGCCCCTATTTTCTAAAGAATTGTTTGTGAAAAGCATTGACATGGCCTGAATGTAGTTCATGCTTCTGAGCCAGTTGCATCACTTAATAACTAGGTGAGAAGCTGACATCAAGGTGCTTTTCAGTCTCTCCTCTCACATGTAACAACATAGAAGCCACTTAAGAGGTTTAAATGTGTCAGAGATAGGAAACCATTTTTCAAACTGTGAATATTATGCAAGCAAGAAAATTTAAATTTTCTTTATTTTATCACTATTTATGTTCCCAAGGGGCTTTTGTACACAAAAATCTCACTAAAGAGACTGATGGTGGACAAGATTGTTCTCTAGAAGGGATTTTGGAAAGGTACATCAGATGTTCTGAAATGTGAAGTCTTCTTTTTGTCTGTATCACATTTTCAACAGTTTCCAGAAGAGCAGTTCCTGATGACATTCCAGTAGTCAATCTGTGCTGTGTAGAACAATAATCTTTGGAGGAAAAATGCTGATGATCATCACCAAAAATAACTTATAATAATTTGGACTTGTCACTTTTTTCTCTTTGTACTTGAAACTTAAAATATCCTTTGTGGAGAAGATTTTTTCCCCCATTTGAATAAGAGAATTGTGATCCAAAGTTCAATCCAAACCAAATTTCAAGTGTGGAATTGTAACCCCTACCTCTGAATGGAAACCATGGAGCCCCTTAGCCAGAATGGCAATTGGCAGTTGGTCTCCTAGGACACATGGAGCAGGATACCAACCAAGAAAAAGAACAGGGAAGGAACATGAGGGGGAAATGCTAAAACCATCTGTCCAGAATTGGGTTTTATATGTTGCTGGTACAACAGGGTCCTTCTTGTTACCCTAACAAGTCTAGTCTCCCTCCTACACCTACACTGAAATGAAGAAACAGTAAACCTGTCTTACAGTATTGATTTCAGAGAGTCAGTGTTTTTCACTAGAGGGAATATCAGAATGGGGGTGGGAAGACAGGGGTCTAGCCTGGCTCTGTCAATAATGCACTAGACACTTTATAGCAGTCCCATTGCCCTGTCTAGAGCTAGAGACATCATCTGTAGATGTGGGTATTAACAATCATAACCCACCTAAGAGATCATGGTGAAGAAGACACACTGCAGTGTATACAATATTATTTTGACCCTGGAAGAAGAGACCCAGGACTAGCCCCTCTGCATCTTGAGACTCTGGGGTGCTGGTAAGGAGTGAACACACTTGTCTTGGATCCATATTATGACCTATCCTGTACTCCACTTGGCCTGAACCATGTCTAAGGTAAGAGAGAATTTTCTTGCAGTGTGGGCACTAACATAATTCTTCTCCTGTGGTCTGTGCCCACCAGGTTTGCCTTCAAATGGATCAGACAGTGCTAGCCAGACAAGCTGGTCACTGTCTCAGTCTTGTCCCTGCTAGCGCAGGAGCTGGGGTGCCGGGGGCATGGCCCTGTGCCTGCAGGCTGAATGTCCTTTGCCACTGCCAACCTGTGGTCTTAGTCATGGACCAACTCCTATTCCTCTGGTCCACAGTCTCAGTGGTTATTTTTATTTTCTTTCTTTTTAAAAAATTTTTTAAAATGTTTTTTATTTATTTTTGAGAGACAGAGAGAGACAGTGTGAGCAGGGGAAGGTCAGAGAGAGAGGGAGACAGAATCTGAAGCAGGCTCCAGGCTCTGAGCTAGCTGTCAGCACAGAGCCCGACGCGGGGCTCGAACCCATGAACCGTGAGATCATGACCGGAGCTGAAGCCGGATGCTTAACCGACTGAGCCACTCAGGTGCCCTATTTTTCTAACAACAGTTGAGCTTGTTTATTTTTAACTTCCCATTCTCTGAAACAGGGAACTTGGTTTGAACATGTAGACAAATACGTGGGTTCAAAAGTCAGTTATAATAAGCTTTAAGTAAAAAACAGAGATAAATGGAAAAACAGATAAATGGGAAATCATCTGATAATTAAAGAATTATCTGATAAAGCTAAATTTAAAAGTTAAATTTAAATTTAATGAGTAAAAGATAATTGAAGCAAAATTGAGCAAGTACCTTTTCTGTCTGAATATGGAAGCTATAAGTCTCTGGTTGCAATTGTGGTACAGCAACAATGTGTTGATTTATTGGCTTATTGTCCCATTAAGTGGCCATAGATATGCTTTTTTATGGGGCATGGTGCACCTCATGGTGGTCTTAGCTGACAGTATGCCTCAGCAATGACTGTGCAGTAAAATGGGTTAGATTTCTTATACCATCCTCTGGTTATAGCTTCTTTCTTCTTATCTTTCTCCCAAAATACATTTATGCATAACATATGTGTGTAGTCTTCAAAAGAGCCTAACTTACAACCAGTGCAGACATAGGTACAAATAGAAACTGCCCTAGTATTTACTTGTGGATTATTTTCTACATTTTTTCCATTTCTAAATCCTCCCAATAGACCAATTTTCTTTGGTAACAGAAAATATATTTCTCTTTAAGTTTGTAAAAGGAGCTACATAAAATTCTCCAGACACATGTTTAAAATGTGTGGTCAAACTGGCATCTGTACTTGGAAATGGCCAGTGGTGGAGCATTTTTAAGTTCGTCTGATGATCCCTCAAAGAGAGTTTTTAAAAATGGAACATTAGGCCCTCAATTACGAATTGTTCCCACATTTCAGATCTACTCAGTGAACCTTTCAGTTTTATGCTGGTTTTTTTTGTGATTAATGAAAAAGTTCACTATCCATTTATGAAGCCTGGTTCTTCTTAGTGTTGTGACTTTAGACAAGGATTTAACTTAGGAAATTAACCTGTGGAATAAACTGTGTCTCATGTTAAACCGTTTAGAGACAAATGGGTTTTTATAATATGCACTATGTGATCAATTTATACTTCTCCAAAGAGTTGCCAGATTCAATGGACTCAAAAGGCCTACTGTTAATGCAAAACTTAAGCTATGGAAAACTTGCTTTTCCAAGCACTAAGAATTTCCCTTCATAGCCTGGAGTCCTCTGCTTTGTTGATCCAAGATGTCAAGCACTGCAGCAGTTACCTGATGCAATCGAAGATTAAAAAGCAGCTGAAACACAGCTGAAGATTAAAAAACCCTGAAGCACAGTACTTGATGAAAGTGAGTGACCCAGGCAGGAAGGAGGAACATAAACTCACATGTCTATAAAGATACTTAAGGGAGAAATTGTGGGAAGCTAGGTAGTCTATTTCACATATCAGACAAAGCCAAAATTAACTTGCTAAGTCTGCAGGCAGATACTAAGGTGCAGGGATTCATAGCCTGAGCCTTGCTACCAGACAAATACGGGTTCAAATCCCTGCACTAGATTTGATTACTAGCTGAACGGCCCTGGATTTTTGTTTAATTTCTCTGTGGCTGTTTTCTCATACATATAATGGGAAAATAATTTTGACCTTAGAGAGTAATTATGATAATTAAAAAAAACAATTTTCATAAAACTGTTAAGGATACCTGACACGTGTTTAGTGCTCTGTAAATGGGAAGAACCTCAGAAGATTTCAGTTTTATTAAAATAGCTAAGAACTATAGAACAATTTACCATTACTCTTTCTTTAAACAGTGTTGTTGAGACCTTATTTACATACCATAAAATTCACCTACTGCCTGGATGCAGGAAGCAGTGTCTTGCCCGGGCGTTGGCGCTGCGGTCTGGGACACTATGACTTCGGCGCCGGGGCTCCTCGGGGCTTGCCCTGCAGGTGAGAAGGAAAACATGACGGAAACAGATGCCTTCTATAAGAGTGAAACATTTGATCCGGCAGAAAAGTACAAAATGGACCACAAAAGGAGAGGACTCGCTTTAATCTTCAATCACGAGAGGTTCTCCTGGCGCTTAACTCTGCCAGAAAGGCGGGGCACCAGCGCGGATCGAGACAATCTTAAACGCAGGTTTTCAGAGCTGGGATTTGAAGTGAAATGCTTTGATGACCTGAAAGCCGAAGAGCTCCTGCGCACAATCCATGCGGCATCATCTTCTAGCCATGTAGATGCCGACTGCTTTTTATGTGTTTTCCTGAGTCATGGCGAAGGCAATCACATTTACGCACAAGATACCAAGATTGAAATTCAGACTTTGGCTTGTTCAAAGGAGACAAATGTCAGAGCCTAGTTGGAAAACCCAAGATATTTATTATTCAGGCGTGTCGGGGAGACCAGCATGATGTGCCGGTCGTTCCCCTGGATGTCGTGGATCATCACGACAGGCTGGACGTCAACATCACCCAGGTGGATGCCGCCTCTGTCTCCACGCTGCCTGCGGGAGCGGACTTTCTCATGTGTTACTCTGTTGTAGAAGGTTGTTATTCTC